>NW_027186540.1:16416988-16448666 GCF_028583685.1 Petaurus breviceps papuanus
TGTGTGCATGCATGTGTGTGTGACCATGGGTGAGATCTTCAAGTATCTAATCCTATAATGAATCTTACTAGTCTAGGATTAAGAATGCTTGTAATTTTCAAAAATTTGGAAATACTTCTTCATTCATCTTACTTACAACATTTATATTTATTTCATTGCTTTTAATGCATTCCAGCTGAAAATAAGTATGTAGCTTTCTTTAATTTAAAACATTGGTTTTATAATAATCAATGGTAGGGGCGGCCAGGTAGCACAGCAAGTAAGAGCACCGGCTCCAGTGTTGAGAACACCTGGAGATCGAACCCCGGGCTCAGACACTCAGCACCACACCCAGAAATAACTGGCCGTGTAACCTTGAGCAAGTTACTTAACCCCGATTGCTTAAAAAAAAAAAATAATCAATGGTGATTATGCATATAAATCCTTGGCAATAGCTAATACTGAGATTTCAACACCTTAATGGAGAAAAAACAAAATCTCCTTCTACCCCTCAGACTAATATTTGAAATTTTACCTTAAACATCATCCATATTATTTCAGGCTATATTCCCTGGGAGACATACTTTAGTTGCATCTATATTTCATTCATAGCCAAGACCAATGAGAAAAAGGCAAGAAGCTTACTGCGGCATCAGCCGATTGTCCTAGAGTAGTAGGTCATCCATATGCAAAGTCAAGAGTTGTAAAGCTGGATGCCATTTCAGGATGCTATGCACCATGTGAAAAGCCAAGAGAAATAGTATTTGGGGGAGGGAAAGAAAAAAAAAAACTCTTTCCAGAATTCTCTAGTCCTTCCATAGATTTCTAATGGAACAAGGAATCATATCTTTTATTAAAAGGCAAGGATATAATACCAAATACCTGGACAGTTTTGGAAAGTCTTCCATGCAAGTCAAAAAGCTTTTTAATAAAGTTAGAATAATTTTAGAACTAGGAGGGATCCTAAATGTCATTTATTCCAGCCCCTTCATTTTATAGGAGAAAAAACTGTATGCTACAGAGGTTAAGATTTGCCTAACATCATAGGCAGATAGAGAGCCTGGACTCAGGAGGATCTGAATTCAAATTTGACCTCAGATACTTACTATCTGTGTGACTCTGGGCAAGTCACTCAGTCCTGTTTGTCTTCATTTCCTCATCTGTAAAAATGAGCTAGAGAAGGAAATAACAAACCACTCTAGTAGCTTTGCCAAGAAAACGCTAAATGGGGTCACGAAGAGTCAGACATGACTAATCAATTAAACAACAAATAACATCATATATCGTGTTAATTTCAGAGCTAGAAATAAAACACAGGTCTTCAACTCCATATCCAAAGTTCTTTCCATTAGGATAAAGATTTATAGGGGGAAAGGACCTTGAAGGTAATCAAGTCTAGCCCATTTTCCAGATAAAGAAATGGAGGCCCTGCATTTCTGAAATATACAGAGAATTGAGCCAAATTTATAAGAATACAAGTCAGTCCCCAATTGATAAATGGTCAAAGGATATGAACAGGCAGGCAGTTCTCAGAGGAAGAAATTAAAGATATCTATAAACATATGAAAAATGCTCTAAATCACTATTGATTAGAGAAATGCAAATCAAAACAACTCTGAGGTGCCATATCTCACCAGTCAGATTGGCTAAGATGACAAAACAGGAAAATGACAAATGCTGGAGAGGATGTGGAAAAATTAGAACACTAATACATTGCTGGTGGAGTTGTGAACTGATGTAGCCATTCTGGAGAGCAATCTAGAACTATGCCCAAAGGGCAATAAGTAATTTCACATCCCTTGACCCAGCAATACCACTTCTAGGGTTGTATCCCAAAGAGATCATGAAAGTGGAAGACCCATATGTACAAAAATATTCATAGCAGCTCTTTTTGTGGTGGCAAAGAATTGGAAATTAAGGGGATACCCATCAATTGGGGAATAGCTGAACAAGTTATGGTATATGAATGTTATGGAATACTATTGTGCCATAAGAAACAAAGAGCAGATGGACTTCATATCTACCCGGAGAGGCTTATATAAACTGATGCTGAGTGAGAAGAGCAGAACCAGGAAAAATTTGTACACAATTACAGATACAACATATGTGTGATGGCCAACTTTGATAGACCAGACTCTTCTCTGAAATGCAGGGCTATAAGTAAACTCTGAAAGACTTATGATGGAGAGAGATGATTACATTCAGAGAAAGAACTAAGAAAGAACAGAGTTTGAATGCAGATTGAAGCAAATTACCTGCTCTCTTTCTTTTTCTGGTTTTGTTTTGTTTCCTCTTTCCCATTGTTCAGTCCATTCTATACAATCCTTCTTTATAACCTGACTAAAGTCTAATGTGAAACTATATGCAAATCCTATACTTGATTGTATGCCACTATGGGGAGGGGGGGGAGAGAGGGAAGGGAGAGGGAGAAAGTTTGAAACTCAAAGAACTGGGGAACTGAATCTTGTAAACTCAAAGTAAACTAACAAATGAATAAAGACCAAAAAAAATTAAAATTAAAAAAAGAAATGGAGGCCATGAAAGTTGAAATGACTCGCTCAATCTACAAATATAGGGGCAGGTAGGTGGCACAGTGAATAGAGCACCTGCCCTGGAGTCAGGAGAACCTGAGTTCAAATTTGACCTTATACACTTAACACTTACTAGCTGTGTGAGCTTGGGCAAGCCATTTAACCTCAGTTGCCCCTCCAAAAATAAAAAATCAAAGCAAAGCAAATAATAATAAGTTATAGGAATATAACCTTGGTCTTCTGAATCCAAATCCATCATTCTTTACTGTGCACTATGATGACTTTCTAAGCCATTCTGTTATCTTCAAAAAAAAATTTAGTGCAGAATAATAGATACTGGTGCATATAAAGAAAATATACATGTTAGGCTTCCATTCTAATGCAGTCAAATAGGCCAAATAAAGAAACAAAAAACCTTTACAATTCCTCCTGTGTGGCTTTGTTGTTTCCAGGAATAGAACATTTAACATTAGGTCTATTTGTGCCATCTAGTGGCTGGTCCAGGAACATGTTAGAAACACTGGGTAAGAGATGAAGTAAATTGATCTGGCCATAGAATATTGTTTGTTATTTTTTCCTCTAGCATCTAATCTATTGAAAGGGACAATTTTCTAGTATTTTATGATGTTAATATAATTCACTATTCTTTTTAATATGCAAAGTTTCTAGTTCATATTTTCTCGTCTTGAGAATTCTAAAGCAGAGTGAAAGGTGTGATTAAAGAGATAGGGAAAAAACGAGTTCAGATATAAAAAGAAAAGTTCAGGCTACATCAAGGGGAATAAGTGGAATAAGGAGGTAGGAAAAAAATGAATCCTGAATGGTATAAGAAAATGAAGGGATGGGGACAAACTCATGCCACAAGAATTTGATTCCAGACAGGGACAGAGAAAGAAGTTCTGAAATCCCTTCTACCTCTATATCTATGGCTGTATTATCATGGGGTTAGAGAAGGTATTCAAAATCCACTCTGAAGCTGTGAAGGAAAATCATTTAATCTTTCTGAACCTTCATTTCCTCGTGTATAAAATGAATCTGTTGAACTGGATGGCCTTGGAGGTCCCTTTCAGGTCCATATCAATGAATATTTCTTAGGGAAACCATATTGAATTTGACACTGAAGAGAAGACTCTCTGCTACTGACCTGATCAGAAAATGCTGATAATTCTTCTCAAAACCATAAGCTTGACCTGTGTAATTTTCTCTGGGAAAACACCACAGTGGTGCAATAGACATTAGAGGAAAGAGTCCAACAATAAGACAAAAAGATCTAATCTCTGTAAAGCATCTAAATTGGGTGGGGTGGGTGAAGTATATGATACTTTCTAGTTATTGTATTTGGATCTTTTGGCCATGTTAACTTAAGAAATAATCATTCCAACTGATAAATTGGCTGGAACAGGGATTAATTTTGAGGAAGTTATTGGATTACTGAGAAATTAAGTGAAAACTTTTGATATGGATGTTTCTATACTGAGGAAAGATACAGACACTTGGCCCCGAGGTCATATACATTATTTTATTGCCATGAAAAATGCTCTGGTGGGGTCCATCAATAAGATTTCAAGTTGTGTCAACTCACCAAGTTACACTATCCCATAGATTCACTTTATTATTTTAATCTGAAAGTGATAATAGAGACATTAAGAATTCCAAAGCATCTGTGTTTATAATTCCCTGATTAAGTTATTGACACACATTGTTCACACTAAATACATTCCCTTTGTAGCCCTATTTCTTCTAGGTGGGAAATTATCACTGAGCAACACAGCAATCATAAAACATTTCAAGGTTATATAGTTCTTTTCAAATTTACCAGAGGCTTGTATTATCTATCCTGTAGGACTATGCATAAATAGAACTGATTCCTTCCTGGGTTTGGTCATAGGGGATACTTTGGGAAGCAGCAAAATTGAAAGTCCTTTATTGATCTAATTCTATCTAATTAAAAAAAAGTCCTTTATTGATCTAATCCTATCAGCCTACAATGAGAAAGTATGTTTAAATGTTAAATGGAAATTAAGTGGTATTAAAGGCACAAATGATAAATCCACACAAACTAAAGAGAATGTCCATACAACTAAAATTAAAGTAACAACATGACCACAAAGTATGAAAAATGGTAAGAGCAGTGGAGAAAAGGAGGGAAGAAGTAGAAAACAGTGTTTTTTTTTTATTAATAGAAGTTTATTTATTTTTATACACATTTCAAAATGGTGCTGTTTGGGGGCCATGAAGATGAAATGCAGAATGTTCTGTATCTTCAATAAATTATTAACTAATTTTGGAAATGATTAATCTAGTTACTCTGCAAACAAATGAGGATGAGGGTACCTATGGGAGAAGGGACAGTGTAATTTAATTAATACATATGTAAGGAGATAAGAATTACAAAAGTATCCAGAATGCAGTCAGGATGATACCAGGCATCCAAGATTTCCATAGTTTTTGGGGAAAGAAAAAAAAAGAATGTTTATTACTCTGCCCCTGGTCTGGGTGAGTTCAAATAGAAAATTGGGTCATCATATCCTTCAAATTAAACTCTAAGAGGAAAAACAATGCTTTGTGGATAGTTCAGATATTTATCATGGGTAATTAAAAAAAATACAGCAAGTAATTGAGACATTATTGCACACATACACACCTTTTAAACAAGCATTCAGCCCTTTTACAAAGTTAGATTTTAGTATAGAAACAGGCTGTATACAACTACATCTGTTGCTTTCACAAGCAGTGCTAAATATATATATTTTATATATATAATATACATTTTTCCTGAGAATCCAAGCACAATACCTTTTTGGGGGTTTCTCAGTTCACATATTAACAACAGGAAGCATTTATTTTGTCTACAAAAACTAGATGTTTTCAAATGGTGAATTTTTATACACAAAAACCAGTTTTCAAGGATTTTCATGATTTTTTTGTAATTAAGATTAAGGATGAAAAGTGCTTTTCTGTCACTATGTATCTTTGCATTAAAAAAATATGTATTTCACCCACATATAATTACAAATCATCAAACATTTAACCCCACTGAAAACTAGCCATTGATTTGAAAAAAGCCACTATTTTTGCACAAATAAACAAGAAATAAAACTATCAAAAATTCAACTATCATTTTTTTTCTATGAAAAACATAACCTTGTCTGTTTTATATTGTCTTTTCAAAGGTGAAACAATGTTCAGTTCATTATGGAATCTTTTCAATACAGACATCTTGCATGAGAATTTTCAGTCTTTGACAGTCATATAGAGAATTTTAAAAACTGAAATGTAATGTCTAGAATATAAGGAGTGCCATAAAGTTAAGGCTACATTAAAACAATTAATGGACATGGGAAAAGAACATGCCCAATCTCACCTCCCTGATTTCCAGGTGCTTGAATCAGAGCCAGCATCCATTGTGAATGTCATTAAGTTCTAGCAGTGTAACCCAGCTGAACCCAGGTCTGATTTTGCTTTGGGAAGTACTATTTACTTAAGCACTGGGGACTGGAGGTAGATTATGTATTTTCTATCCCAAAACTATGTTAGCCTAGTCCTTGAAGTACTGGGTCTTCCTAGGACCTAAAGACATGTTGTGGTTGGTTGGTTTGCTTGTTTTTGTTTTGTCTTCCAGATAAGTATAAAATACAAAATGTTTCCATTGCAGGAAGCACATTAAACTTTTTGTTAATTAAATAAGATTTCTTGAGGGTCAGATGAATGCACATTACCTTCTAAGTTAAGGCTTTTGGTTATCTTGTTGATTGGTTGATAACTGAAAACAAATTTTGTGCCTCATAATAAACTAATATGTTTAATACACTGATATACATCTGTATCTCCAATTAACTAATTTTGTTAGATTTCTGAATTCTTCAAGGAGATTTGCCCCCCAGATGTGCCATGGTATTATTAAGATCCTAATCTGTTACCAATTTTAATATGAAAAAATGATTAATGTACTTAGTATAAAAATACATAATAATTTTGCTTCTTTTTTCTATACTAGAAACATGAAGTGTACTCTTCTTTCCAAGAAAAGGGAACTTTTCCTCCGCCATACACTGGTGGCATCAATAACCAAAGGAAAAAAAAGTCATTAATTGCTTCTACCAATGTGGGGGGTGAAGAATTCTATTCAGAGTACCTCAACTTCCATTTCTTTAAAAGTGAACCAGAGAAGGAACTCAGCATGTTACTGCCTTTTCTTCTCCAATTATTCAGAAAAAAATGAAGTTGAAGGGTAATCACACATTGTTGATTAAATGTCAGCAAAACTTAAATAGAACCTAGATGAAGAAAGGAAAACTTAAAACATTCATATTCTGGGAGAATAAAAAGGAAAGGTATACACTACATGAAAATGAAAGGATGGAGGAGTACAATAATACAGAAGAGGACTAATCAAAATAGTTTGAGTTTTAAATCCGTCCTTTTGGGAGTTACTATGCCATCCTCAGTTCTAATGTCACAAATAACTTTATTAATATACACATTCTATCCTTGATTGTAGTCCATGAAAACAACACTTCTGATTCATGTCTCCGATGACGCTGTAACGTTCTACAATAACCAATCTTCAGTCTCAGATAAATGGAAGGATGAAGGACTATACTCACAAGCTTCCTAAACAACTGAAAAGTTTGGGGAAAATATCCAAGCCCATATTCATGAAAATGAAAAGACAGGTGATTGAGTGGTTTTCATTTTCATGAGCACAGGGTCAAGAAGAACAGGGTTTATACCTAAGTAAAAGGTGATTGATACCTTTTTTGTTTCTGAATGGGCTAAGATAGAAACAGTGGTGCCAATATTCACATATTTCCCATTGGCCTTTCAAGTTGTTTCTCATGAAGCGTTGAACTGACAGCTTTTGAGAAAGAAAAAAAAAAAGTTGACTTATTGCCACCGACTACAGAGAATATGGTTGGTGATAGCTCTTTTACCCTGGAACACTGGAAAGCTCAGTACTTGTGGCCTGTGCAAACTTCAACTTTTGTAATGAATCTCTAACCAGACAGTACTAGAGATAGGAATAATTTACTCATGTATAATTGCATTCTATAGATTTTGCAACCAACTTGATCATGATGCATTTAAAAAGATATGATGTGGGGGTATGGAATTTTATTTAATGTAATAGCAACCTAATAATAGCTCTTCAGAAAAAAAATATTGCTGGTTAGCTTTAAGATCAATGTCTCAGCTTCTTATGTATAGTCTGTGCACACAAACTATGTTAAATCTGGATGAGTTGATCTAATGTTATCGAAGGGTCTTGATCATGACACAGCTGTTCCCTGTATCCAAAATGTCTCTTGTTACCTGTAAAAAGAAAAAAAAAAGTTAACGAGTTAGATTGTTTTAAAAGTTAAGAAGTTGACATCTTTTTTTTTTTTTTAAGCAATTGGGGTTAAGTAATTTGCTCAAGGTTACATGGCCAGTTGTTATTTCTGGGTGTGGTACTGAGTATCTGAGCCCGGATTTGATCCAGGTCATCCTGACACTGGAGCTGGTGCTCTTACTCACTGAGCCACCTGGCCACCCCTAAGCAATTGGGGTTAAGTAACTTGCTCAAGGTTACACGGCCAGGTGTTTCTGGGTGGGTGCTAAGTGTCTGAGCCTGGGATTCGATCTCCAGATCTTCTCAACACTGGAGCTGGTCCTCTTACTCGCTGTGCTACCTGGCTGCCCCGAGTTGACATCTTTTTTAAGGGTGTAAACAAATAGGTTTGTATTAAATACCAACTCTCTAGGAGCTGTTTTTTTTTTGTTGTTGTTACTCAACAGCTTAGTTCTCCAACCTGTGGACTTTTGAAAATTTACAGAAGAAAAGCTCTAGAAAAAAAGCATTTTCTTAGGAGTAGTAAAAAGAAAACTTCATTCCATTTCTATTTGGCCTGCATGCTATAGAGTAAGGTGAAGATATCAGGCTGATATGTGCCCTGGTCATAACAAAAGTCTTAAAGTAACCATGACTTAATGAATAGAAGATTAATTTCATGATCTGGGATCATATGCAAATGAAGGTAATATGATATAATGATATGAAGTTATATTCAATTCGATTCGATAAACATTTATTAAATGCCTACTATGTGCCAGGCACTGAACTAAGCTCTGAGGGTACAAATGGAGGTAGAAGATAGTCCCTACCCTCAAGGAGTTTAAAATCTAATGGAGGGGGTGGCCAGGTATCACAGCGAGTAATAGCACCAGCTCCAGTGTCAGGATGACATGTGGATCGAATCTGGGCTCAGACACTTATTACCCACCCAGAAACACCTGGCCGTGTAACCTTGAGCAAGTTACTTAACCCCAATTGCTTAGGGGCGGCCAGGTGGCTCAGCGAGTGAGAGCACTGGCTCCAATATTGGGATGACCTGGAGATCAAATCTGGGCTCAGATACTTAGCACCACCCCCAGAAATAACTGGCCGTGTAACCTTGAGCAAGTTACTTAACCCCGATTGCTTAAAAAAAAAATCTAATGGAGGAGATGACATGTAAATAACTGTTTACAAAGCAATCTATATACAGTATAAATAGGAAATAATATAGGAAGATTACTGGGATGAAGAGGAGTGGGAAGGTCTTCTGCAGAAGGTGGTATTTTAGTTGGCACTTAAAGGAAGGACTTAAAGTCATAGTAGGGGAGGCAGAGTATTCTAGGGATGGGGGATAGTCAGAGAAAATATCTGGAGTGGAGATGGATGGAATGTTTTTGTTTTTTCTCATGAAACAACCAGTAGGCCAGTGTCACTGAATGGAAGAGTATGTTTTAGAGAGTAAAGTGTTATGTTAAGAAAACTGAAAAAGGTGGGAGAAGGTTAGGTTATAAAAGGCTTCGAATGAGAATCAGAGCATTTTATATTTGCTGCTTGTATTTGTCTTTCATTTTAGAAGAGGACCATGGCATCAGGGAAATGATGACAAGACTTGCAGTTGACTTTGATTTCAGTGAAGGAGGGCTGTTCAAAGTCACCAGCCTATTTTTCCTCCAGAACCATCTGGATCCAATGACCAGATATTTATCAGGATGACTGGAGATGACCCAGGATGCAGTGGGAGACCCTGGCCCTTTTAGGTTAAAGCCTTTTCATTTATTCATTAAGTGAGGTAAGACTCATTCAATAAATAGACCTCTTTAAGAAGTAAGTCAAGGCATGGCCCCTTTAATTAGAAAAAAATAAAAAAAACCAATCAAGCTGGGAGGAGAAGACCCTCAGGATTGCTGGTCCAAAGATAAATAGTTACTATTGACATTCACTCTAAGCCAGGAGGGCCCAGAATAGAACCATTAAGTAGAGCTTGGGCAGGGACCTCTTGTGGTCCAATCTATGAGCTTCACAGTGAACTGGGAGAAGAAAAAGGAAGGAAGGAAGGGAGGAAGGAAGAAAGGAAGGGAGGGAGGAAGGGAGGAAGAAAGAAAGGAAGGGAGGGAGAAAGGGAAGGAGAGAGGAAGAAAGGAGGGAAAGAAGGAAAGACAAAGCCATCTGCCTCTCAAGTATAACATTGTGTTTAATATATGGTGACTTTCTGATTCTCGTGAAGTCATGTAACATTTCAACATTTTGTGTTCAAGTCTTGCTTCTTCACATATTAACCATATGATGCTGACCACTTCATTTAGCAACTCCATGTGCTAGCCAACTCTATAAGGCTACCAGTCACAGAATGATTGTAGAGGGCTCTACAAATATTAATTCATTTGAATCCTCAAAACAGTCTTGGAAGGCAGGTATTATTATTAGCATTTCTAGTTTACAGTCGAATAAATTGAGAGGTTAAGTGCCCAGAGTCACACAGCTAGTAAGTGTCTGAGGAGGGACTGGACCCTCGGGTTTTCTAGGCCATACTATCTACCTGATTTATTAGCTAACAACATATCAAGTCTTAATATCAAGTCTGCAAGGCTGATTATACAAATTATTTCATTCGATCTTAACAACCACCTTGCACCACAGTGAGTTTTTTGTCATTAGAAACATTCAATCAGAAGGCAGACGATCAGCAACCATGATATTGTAGAATAGGAAGGTTTACACTGGGATCGGCCTACATGGCCACTAGGGTGCCTTCCAAGTCTATGAACCTATAGTGCTTTGCCTTTTCTACTTACCTTTATATCTAGAAAACCGATCAGAATTGTAGGGAAACCCAACATTGGGTTGTTTACACAGAAAGATTCACAACTTTCAGCTGCATAATCCTTCTTTTGAATACCATGAAAACATTGAAAGTGAAGAACTATGCTATGTCATCGACAGGTTGTTGTTTTGTTTGTTTGTTTGTAGATGTACTTACTTATTTTATTTTCTTTGACCTGCATACACAATATGCAATCATGGATGCAACGAAGATCACAAGACCAATGGTTAGTAAAACCATTTCTACCAGACCCAAGAGGCTTATTTTGCCAGTTACTTGTTTTCTGAACATTTCCGCTTTCTCATCACCAATGGTACCAGTCTGAAACCAAAGCAAAGTAGTAGTATTATTTATGAAACAGTAAGATAAACACTGAGCCTACAACAAATATTCTCCTCTTGCATTATGTTGTGTGTGCATTTTCAAAAATGAAAGTATGCTTGAAAAGCTTAAGGAATTGTGACGAGTAAATAGGATTTATTTGGGACTAACTCAAGAAAAAAAAGAGAATCATGATTAAATAGTTCCCTACTTAAGAGGAAAACATATCCATGGCCTAGCTTTTGCCTACTAAAAGTTTTTACTCTTTGTGGATCAAGGTAGACTTGAGATAAAGATACATGCAAATTGCATTGAAACACTGATATTGCTTCAATTTGCTTCTTCCTTCCCACTGCTCTTTCCCCTTATTGTAAGTAGCTACTTCCACCAAATTCTTGTTCCTGTCCAGTTTCTTTCTCTTTTGCAAAAAGGTCAGGACTGAATGATCAAGTTTGAGCCAGTAGATGAAAACTGAAATTTAATGAACAATAGGCATTTTTTTCATGTTTGCTTTCCTTAACCTTTCTCTCTTCCCAGTAAGGTACTTTGATAGTAACAATGATCAATGACTGCCTTAGATTTTAACCAGTAGTAAGAGTGACGAGCTACTTGTACCACATTGTCACCAGTCATTTGTTCACTGTTATCAGAAGAAAAGTTCAAAGAGTCTTTTGGTTCATTTCCACTCCAGAGGCCCACAGTATTTATTAGCTTTGTGACTACTTGTCTTGAATGATTACAAAACAGTTTCAAAGTCTCTTAGCAGTAATCTATCATATGATATTTGTAAACTTGTCATGGAATTATGAATACAAAATGTGCCCCAATGTGACCAGACTGGACTAGGACTGCTCCATAAAAGAGGCACAATTTGCTAAGGGCCAAATAAATTTCTATGATTCTCTTTTGTGCAATTCCTATTGCAAGACCCCATATAAACAGATATTTAAGATAAAGGTTTAATATAATCCTAATGGTACTAATTGGCAGAACATATTCTTGCTCTGTCAGGATGAAGCAAAATTCTATGTTCCTGTCCATTTTGGTCGTCTATTCAAATAGAAAAGCACAGCCATGCATGCATGTGCATACATACACACAGATGATCAGTACTGTCTAAATTCATTAACATGTCCTTAGAACAATAAAATACCCCAATAATCCAATCTAAAACCCCAAACACATAAAAATATAGAACATATTTTGAAGCAAATGTGGAAGGAGGAGGGAGTGGTTTGAGGAAGATGTTAAGCTCAAAAAGAGACCTGTCATTAAAAGACTTCTTTTATAAATAAAAATCTCACAAATTTTAGTAATTATATATTCAAAATACTTACCTCATTAAGCCAAAGAACTGGGACCAGATAGTTCCGTTTCAGTTTACTTAAAGTTCTGTAACACAATGAGAGAGATATTTAAAAACAAATATACAAGATTCAGTTCAACCATTTATTAACCACCTTTTACATGTAATAAATTATACTAATTGTGTTAGAAAGATGAACATAGATTGTTTCTACCTATAAGGAGCTTACAGTTTTCTGTGTGAGTTGTAATCTGTACACCAAAGCCAAGTATAATGCAAGATAAAATATAAGAGAGGCAAATGAGAGATCTGGACAAAGTGCCCTATGCAAATGTGAGGAGGGGGTGGTGGTTAGGGGCAGGGAAGGCTTCACGAAAGAAGTGACACCAGTGGAAGGAAGAGAAAGATGTCAAAAGACTGACTATGCAGAGGCATAAACTAGAATGTGGATTTCAGAGAAGAGTTAATAATTTGGTTTCCCAGAAGGTAGGGTGTGTGAATGAGTTTTTTGGGCTTGACTCTGGCTATAGGGACATTGATGTGAAAACCTTGGGGACCAAGTGCTCATCCATTGGAGTTTGTTTTGTTTGTTTTATTTTATATGGTTACCCAACATTCCACAAGTTTCTGTGATCTTGTCCCTGACTTTGTACTGACTTCTGAGAAGAAGGAGGAAGAAAAACCCACCTATGAGGCTTTCAGGGTAGGAAAAGCTGTAACAGTAACAGTCTGTGATTACTGGGAGGAGAGGAGAGTAGAAACATTCAGGCTATTTAGATCAACAGCTAAAACTGGGATATAATCTGCATTGTTGACTAAGGCACAAGTTAGGAAAAATGTAGATTGTGAGTAATAAGAGACCTCAGCTGGCTGACAACTTCCTGGCCCTTCTCTGTGAACTTAAAATGTGCTCACTGTTAGGACCCTACTCCCCATCCCTTAAAAATCAAATAACAAGAAGAAAAGGAAAACAGCCTTAACTTCCTGTTCCTTTCCATTGCCCTCCACAAAGGCTAAGGAAGTTATTGACACAGGGAAAGGTTTCAATTTCTTTATTTCTCTTTGATTATTTATGTGAGCAAAGATGCTTATATAAATTCTAATGTCCCTAAATGCTAAAATTAATGCTTTAATTTTAGTTTGGTTATCATATGAATTATTATTTGAAAGAGGAAGGATAAATTTCTTCCTACAAGAAAAAAGACTACATATATGTGTGTATACATACATTATATATATGCATATATGTAAATATATATGTATGTGTATAAAATTTTATATTTTGCTCAGCCATGCTGGACTAGGGGCATAGTCAAAGAAACAGTTCTGGTGTTCTTTCTGCATAACTTTCTCTTGCAAAGGTATCTGACCCTAACAGAAATATGCCCAGAAATCATAAGGAAATTCATGAATTGGAGAGAAAAAGTGCTTTTAATCTAATGGGCTATAGGTGGCTGGATGCCTTTGAGCCATATCAGTCAACAAGAATTAAGGTATATAGTATGTGCCAGACATTATTTTAGAAGCCTTCAGAGGCTGCTGAGTAACAAGTTCAAAGTTTAGCCCAGTCAGAGGAAAGGCTAGACAGCGAATTAGCTTTTAAAAGGGTCTGTGCCTAAAATTGTCTACTTATAGGGAGAAAGCTCCTGCTCTTGCTTATTACCACCAATAATTGGGTGAGTAACCTAAAATAGGTCTGGAAAGGTGAGGGCCAGATGATAGAAAGTCTTAGGTTCTAAAGAAGTTTGAATTTTACCTTCTTGGCATTAGGCAGCCATTGAAGGCTTTCAGGCAGAGGAGATAGGAAGGTGTCTACACATGTCTACACATTAAGAATATTATTTTGGCAGTAGTATGAAGACTATAAAGAGAGGGGACAAGTGGCAGAGAGACTACTCCAGATTAAAAGTGATGAAGGCTTGAAGTATGAGGAGCCATGAGAGGATAGATGAAAGAGATATTGTGGACATGATCAAATTGTGTGAGGAAAGTCCAGGAGAAGGAGGAGGAATTAAAAGTTTTCTGTCTAGGCGACTGAAAGATCGGCAGTACCATTAATAGATAATAACAAGTAGGAAGAAGTTTAAGAGAAGAGAGGAGACCAACTCCATAAGACACAAAGTTTGATGGGATAGCAAGATATCCAGGTGCAGATGTTCAACAGAAGGTGAAAGGTACTACAGCAAAATTCTCAAGAGAGGTTATGAAGCTTTTTCCAAATCCAAAAGTTTAAATATTCATCATTCAATTTCCATTTAATTATTGTCAGACCTATACATTTGAATTGTTTGTTGTTGTTTTTCAGTCCTGTCTGCCTCTTCATGATTCTTGGCAAAGATACTGTTGAACTTAGGAAGATGAGTCTACCAGGCCTAGCACTCTGGCAGTGGATACAGTGGGTCACCTCACTGCCTTGTTTAATTGTTTATAATGTGTCATTTATGCTCCTTAATACAGCTGATATTAAATTATTAAATGAAAGTCATTTGCAATATAAGTGAGGAATAGATATGATGTTTATAAACTCGATGACATTTGAAGTTTGACCTTTTATAGATTTAATCCTCTAACTCCATTTGATCTAATTAGAAGAAAATATTTTTTCATCCATGTTAAAATTCTAAACCAGATCCAAAAACTTACTCAATTTTTTTTACTGGTTTAACGAGTATGTTAACCTGTAGTCGTTTTGCAAATTGCAAAGTAAATCCAGTGATCTAAAACAAAATAAGAATGAAACAAAATTACCCATCCAGACATATATTGACTATCTATAATATATGATTAGCTGTCTTATATAATAATAATCACACTAATAATAATAAAAACATATAGCAATTTAGAGTTCTCAAAGCACTTTATATATATTATGTCACTTAATTTTCATAGCCCACAAATCTTTTTTTTTTTTTTGCTTTTTGGAGGGCAATTGGTATTAAGCGACTTGCCCAAGGTCACATGGCTAGTTTGTGTGTATGTGTGTGTGGGGGGGTAAGTGTCTGAGGCTGGATTTGAACTCAGGTCCTCCTGACTCCAGGGCCAGTGCTCTATTCACTGTGCCACCTAGCCTCCCCAAAATCTTCTTTTTTATACAGATGAACAAACAGAGGCTGGCAGAGCTAGCTTTGATCTGCCCAGGATCTTATAGGTAGTAAGTATCTGAGCCAGAATTTGTACTTGTGTCTTCAAGTTCAGCACTCTATCAGTTCAACCTGGTGTGCATGTATGTGTATTTTTAAATGTGCATTTATATTTATAAAGTTTGTGTATGCAAATAGACATGTATGTTCTCTATATAGATAGACATGTATATATACATTTATTCACATGTGTATGAATATATGTGTATTCACACACAAAGAACAAATCTGCAGGTATGATTATAACAATCAGATTGTATTATTCAATCATTTTTTCTTTGATAAATTGGATCAGAAACTTATCCATACTATGTGGTATTAAAAATAACAAAATAACATGGCTAATTCTTATCTTTAAAAGATAAATTGATAGCTTGGAAATCGAGGTAATACAGAAGACTTGTGATCTGTGTTGTTGGAGAGTATGCCCATGTTGATGAAATAATAGATTCTTGAGATCTTGAAGAAAATATTAAGTTCTTATTTGAACCAAAAGAACTGTTTTATAAAAATTTGTCTACTTACAAATTAAAATGGGTATTTAGATCACAGAGGTAGAGACCTGCAAGGGACTTCAGAGATCACTTGATTTTACAGATGAGAAAATAGTTCCGGGGAAGTTTAGTGACTTGCCCAAGGACACACAAATCATACCCAACAGAGGCAGGATTTGAATCCAGATCCTCCAGCTCCATTGTACTAGGTAGAAAATCATTCTTTATTATTAGTAGTTACACCAGTTTATATTTTACAGAGGGAAACAAGGCACACATATTGGAGAGAGAATTAATCTTGGGGCCAAAAAGACTTGGTTAAAGGCCCATGTCTAGCATATTCTGGCTATACAAATACCAATGGAATCACAAACCCAGTTGCTATCCCAGACCTTTATAAAGCTTTAACAAAGCACTTTAAAGCTATGATGTCCTTTGATCCTCAAAATAATGTTACAAATAGCACAAGTATTAGAATCAATCACCCTTCCAAAGTCACATGGTTGCCTGAACCCAGATCTGACTTGTCCTTTCTATTATAGGATACTGATTCCCCAAAAAGGACTATAAGGAAAGCTTTAAAAATTTAGAATGGGAGAGGAGGGTAAGGCATGAAATGAACTGTGGATAAAGTGTATGCTTATTGAGTACAAGTGGGTTCTTAAATGTAATTCTAATCACAGAAGTAGTATTCTTTGTACATTTGCTTACAGGTTCAACATCCAGGTATGTCCGGTGTTCTTCTTCATTTGGATTTAACCCGTCTATAGGTTCTGGCACATCAGCGCTTGCATGTAGAAAGTGAGGAAGTGAAATGTACACTGGCTTTTCTGGAAGAAAAGGCAAAAAAAATTGGACACTGATAAAATTATTTCCTTTTTAAATGTTCACAAAAGCTGCCACAAAATAAATCACCGAAATGGAAAATGCGCCTTTGCTTCCAAGGCTAAAGGAAAAAAAAAGTAAAGCATAATTTTCTTATCCTAGTGTCAGAAAAGAGTTTAGAAGTGTCCTGCTGAGATCAAATGTTGTAGGATGGGTAGAGCACTGGCCTCTGAGGAAGGAAGCGTTAGGTGGATTCAAGTCCTGTTTCTCCTACCAGGAGGATAGGTGACCCTGAGCAAGTCATTTAACCTCTTAATATCTCCAGGGAGCTTTGTAAGATAAAAGGTTGCAGTGCTAATCTACATTTGTAGTTTACAGCTCTGGTCAAATAAATAGTTCCTTTTCAAGAAAATAACTGACTATAGACAAGTTGATATTCATATTTCAATGAATCCATGATCTCATCTTTCTAGATGCTCTCTTCCAAGGGCATTTGGAGTGTACAATAATCTATCCATGCCATTCCATCCCTTGTGATTCTTTTCCATTGTTTCCTTAGGAAAATGTTGTGCTAGAGGGCACCTGGGGATAACTGAAAGTGTTAACAAACTTCCTAATGCTACCCACTCTTATCCTATTCAATTTAAGCTCAACTGACTACCCATTTTTAGCATTTTTTCTAGAAAGATACACAAATATACTCATTCAAGGCAGTGACTATCCAATCGCACATGTTAGTCCAGATAAATTGTTATTCACCCATTTTCTCTTTCTTTTGTATACTGTTAGACTGACATCTTTTGAGTAATAATAGATTTCAAGCATTTTAGGGATTGATATAATCAATGCAAAGCTGTCCACCTCTCCTTTTTCAACTTTTCGTCTTTCATGACAGCAGTGAACACTTGTAGTGAGAATGCTTTTCCTATTTGTTTGATACCTTGCTTGGCTTCCATTTTCAGGCTATCAATGAACAGTTATTTCAACAGTCATTTCAGTTATGAAAGAATTTTTATATGGACAAAAGACATTTTAGAAAAGAGAACCTTGAGGAATTTTGCTTGTCAAATGATTTCTTAAAAAAGCATAAAAATATGTAACCAATACACATAGTGCTTTAAGGTTTTCAAAGCACTTCACAAGTATTATTATCCTCACAACAAGCCTTGGATTATTCCATTTTATATATGAGAAATTGAGGCAGATGAGTTTAAGTGACTTGTCCATGGTCACACAGCAAAAAATGTTGAAGCAAAATTTGGTCACAGTTCTTCTAACTCCTGGTCTTGTGCTATAGTATAATTTTGTTTTTCAATCATGTGTGATTCTTCATGACCATATTTGGGGTTTTCTTGGCAAAAATAGTGGAGTAATCTGTCATTTCCTTCTCTAGCTCATTTCATGATGAGGAAACTGAGGTAAAGAGGGTTAAGTGACTTGTCCAGGGTCACACAGCTAGGAAATATCTGAGGCTGGATTTGAAGTCAGGAAGATGAGTCTTATTGACTCCAGGCCCAAAACTTTTCCACTGCACCACCTGACTGCTCCTCTAACATCAATAACACAATGAAATGTATTCTCAACCCTTTCAGGCCAGTTTTGGTCTCTGATGATTTGGTCAGCTAAGGGAAATCCTGCCTATTTATTTCCTTCTAATTTTAAATCAAGGATATCAGGATACATTTGTAATCATATTATAATTCTCAGGATGATTTTATTGAAGTAAGAAAGTAGGAAAATCAGTTGCTGATACTGATATCTTCTCAATTAAATAAATAAGTCCGCAGTATTTTGTCAAGCCATTTGGCATTTTCCCTTTTTACAGGCATTTTGAAAATTGATCTCTCAATGCCTTTCTAACTATTCTTCCTAACTTTATTTTTTTCAATGACCTGACTACTTTCTCATTTAGCACACTAGGGAATGAGATCTCAGTCTCCAAATATGATTTATTTCACCACTCTCAAGAATGAAGCTAGTTTCTTAAATTATTTCAAAAGAAATTTGCTACTACTTCTATTAGCTGATATTTGTGCTTGTATTTTTTATTTGAAATTAATGATTTCAAAATGTGAAAAGGCAAATGGAAAAATTAAATTTCATAATGAACTATTTTGAAAATTTCAGGAAATGACCTGCTCAGAAATTGGAGACTAGAACAGGAGACCTTAATCTCCTTTTATTTCCTTGTTCAACTTCTCTTACCCCCAGGCCCTTCCCACATGCTTTAACTTTCTTTTTTTACACCTCACCTCCAGATTTATGGTAGTGGAAAAACAATGTATATGTATTTACAAATGTACATTGTATATAAACATAGATATGTGTGTATACATATATACATATATATATATATATATATGCAATACATATAATAAAGTGGGGGAAAATTCACAAGTAGATTCAGAACATAATGTGATTGAAAAACTTATGAAAGTACTTCAAAGATAAATGAATTTGGCAACTGATATAATTAAATATCATAGAGAACAAGATAATCAGTAAAATCTAGAACAAGTCCTATCTCTGACTCATAATTTTTATATAATCACAGGAAAGTTACTTAATCTCAGTACTAGAGGCAACTCTCTAATGCTAAAAGTTATTGATTTATTTCTGATCTGTATCACTGGAGAAAATTTTCACATCAGAAGTTCTATACCAAGTCTAGAGAAAAAATAATAGTAAGTCCACATGACCCATAGAGTTGTGGCTTAGAGAGTGCACATGCTGCGAGGGGCAGAAGATAAAGAAATAGTTCAAGTGGAAAGAGACACCTCTGGAAGCATAAAATATTATTAATTTTACTCTCATCCTAAAATAGACATTAAGTAAGCAGGCAACCATTTACCCAATAGTCACTACTCATTTTTTTTTTTCATTTTTGGGAGGAAATTTGGGGTTAAGTGATTTCCCAAGGGCCAATGGGTGGTTTTTTTTTTTTTTTTTTTTTTTTTTTTGCAATTGGGGTTAAGAAACTTGCTTAAGGTTACATGGCCAGTTATTTTTTGTGTGGGGGCCAAGTATCTGAGGCCGGAACTGATCCCAGGTCTCCTGATGCTGGGGCTGGCACTGTGCCACCTGGCCATCCCAACACATGGCTAGTTTTTGTGTTGTGTCTGAGGCCATATTTGAACTCAGGTCCTCCTGACTCCAGGGCTAGTGCTCTATTCACTGTGCCACCTAACCACCCCCTCACTACTCATTTTCATAGAACATGGTAATCCAATTTTAAATATGGAGACTTGCCTCCAAACAAATATTTTAATTACTCTTCTATAAAATTTTTATCTTTTTATCCCATTCGGTTTTGGAAGTTTGAGATATTCTGGGATTAAGAAAGTAAATTCTCGATGAGTGGCACTATTAATTCATAACAGTAATATTTCACTCACTGGCTTTGCAGCTGCTAATGTCCAGAACACCAGCTGATGTACAGTTCTTTGAGATAATTTTTTCCGTGCAAAAGCATTCATTTTCTGGATTAACAACAGGAGATGCAAATGCCTTAGATGGAAGGACAAATCGGTAGACTGGGATCCCTTTCAAATTGATCTCATTTTCAAATTCAGCATAGATTGACCTAAAAGTAGAAAACATATTACTATGTTCGAAACACACTTGAAATTCACTTTGCAGATGTTCTTACATTTCTTCACAACCTTGCCCTTGGCTAGAGTAATAAAATACTCTTGTGAAATTTTTAAACTTTGCCTTACCCAGTGATGATAAAATGTGGTTATGAAATGCTACAGCCTTACCAAGACCTAGAACCTGAAAGCAAACTATTTTTTCTTCTTGTCCAAAAATTGAAGACATTTCAAAATTCTGAATTAGAATTCTGATAGGAATTCTTATACTTATATCCTTTATAATGGGCATATATTGTTTTTAGTATATTTGTTTAGGACAAAGGTGGTTTGGGGAGAAGTGCTTGTTTAAAAAAAAAAACAAACAAACTGAACTATAATGCCACCAAACAGATTAGCATAATTCTTTAGCATTTATGAAAAACTCTCTGAGGTTCCTTAAAAAGTGTACTTGTTGCTGGACAGTAGTGTTGGACTGAAAACAATAATTATAATGGTAGGTTAGTGAAAGGCAAAGTCATTTTCTTTTAAACTGCCAGCAGATGACACTCTCCTACTTCTGAGATCAAGGTAATCCACCCTGAATTTCTTCAGCTCTCTTCCTCTACACTTCAGAACATGTTTTAAAATATATTTTCTTATCTACAGGGAAGAATGTTTCTTATCTTTGTAAATGTTAATACCTCATCCTTGATAACTAGTCCCATCACCTTCTATAGAACTGGGTTTTAACAATCCTACTCTCTCCTTCTCCATAGTCTCTTTTTCCTCCATTTACAAATATGTTTTTATTTCCCTCATCCTAAAAGAGCTTGCCTTTATTTTTCCCCTTTCATAGGCAACATTTCTTGAAAAAATCTTCCATGTCCAATGCCTCTACATTCTCAACATTTACTTAACCCTCAGTTCCTTAATATCTAGTTTCCAGTCCTATTTCTCAAGTGAAATTGTGTTTCCAAAGGTCAATAACTTCATGTTAGCTTTTGTCAGTGCCCAGCCTCCTCTACTTTCCAGAAGTATTTGACCCTGATAATCAAGCCCTTCTTGTTGATAAGTTCCTATCTTGTTTCCATGGTGCTGTATGATCCCAGCTTTCCATCTGCCTTACTATTTCATTCTTTGTCTGCTGGTATTATTTTTCTCTTCTTACCTAATAATAGGATTTTTGCTCATTCCTTTCTCTCTACCCCCACTTCTTTATATACCCCCTCTTTTGTAGATCTCATCCACTCTTATTTATTCCAGATATCACTTTTATTCAGGAGATTTCCAAATTATCATCCTTCTTTACAACATGATTTCAACTACTCACTGGCCACATCTCCTTGGATCTATACCTAGAAAACCAAATTTAACATGACCCTAGAAAAAAGGTTTTTGCCTTTTCCTCTAATCCTGTACCTCTTCCTGCCTTTCCCATGTTTGTTAATGGAACCACATATTCCTAGTCACACAGGGTTCCAAGCCTGTCTTCTTTTTCCTATTTTAATTGGTACTACCCTGGTAGAGATAATTCTTATCACAAATCTGGGCTAAACTTTTAATCTATCTTTTTTTTCTCCAATCTCATTCACTTCCTATTTATTTTTTACACTGCTTCCAGATTGATCTTCTGATTCAAACATCATGCCACTATACAAAAAAGGTTTAATGGTATCCTGCTGACCAAAAATTTTGATTAATCTTTTTAGTTTAGCATTTCAAAGCCTTCCATGGTCTGACTCCAGATTCCTTTCTAGCCTTATCCTATAAAACATCATTTAATGCATTAACAGCTGTTATGACACTTGCCAAATTATCTTTGGCTTATCTTTAAGCATTCTGAGTCTTCCTGTTTTGCCATATTTTTCCAATACTTAGAATATTGTCCCATTCCCCACCCCTAAAATATTAACGCAATTAAATCATACATATATTATAATATTGATTGGTAACTGCCCCTTATTCCTGGCATTAGCTCACCTTCCTTCACCTCTTATGATCCCTAGTTTCTTCAAGGATAAGTTCACATGTCTTCTATATGAAGTCTTTCCATATCACTTCCAAATTATCTTGTATCCATTTTGTATACAATTTGAGTATACAAACACACACATACATGCTATATTTCATTGGCTAGAATTTAAGCTGCTCAAAGACAAGGACCATCTTTTTGTCTTTTTCTCTTAGCACCTAACATGTACCTAATAAATACTTGATAATTGATACAATTGCTTCCTCAATCTTTTTATTTTTATTTTTTGCCTTTTTTTTTGGAGGGGAGAAGGTAGGGCAATTAGGGTTAAGTGGCTTGCCCAAGGTCACATGGCTAGTTTTTATGTTGTGTCTGAGGTTGGATTTGAACTCAGGTCCTCCTGTCTCCAGGGCCAGTTCTCTATTAACTGCGCCACCCAGCCGCTCCACTCTTTTTATTTTTTAAGAGATGGATTGCTGGGTGCCTGGATTGAGAGGGAGGAGGGGAGATGGTTATATATTTGGAAATTATGGTGATGTAAAAACAAGTTATCAATGAATGTTTAAAAGTTACATATAAATTCTCTATATCCTTCAAGATCTAACTCCCATGTTCCCTCTTCCATGAAGGTTTTCCTAATTCTCTAAGCCATTTCATCTCAGACATCTAATAACCCTTTCTATATCTCTTTGTTCTAATTTATACAAATTAGTCATATAGGTATGGGTCTTACTTCCCCTACTATATTGTAAGATCTTTGGAGGCATGGATATCTGATCTAATGAATCTTCTTCAGTGCCTTTCACATTGATTTCTATATAAGAGATGCTTCATAAATGTTGGCCATATCTAAACAGTTTCAGAAACCTGAAAATGCATTGATCAGAGGGAAGAATGGAAAAACAACAGTAACCTTGTTTCAAATGATCTAAGAATTGATTTATTAGGTACTAGGCAGTGTAGGATATACAGAAATAAGACAGAGGCCCTGACATCCAGCTGCTTACAGCAATCTAGTAAAATATAATTATGTTTCTTTAAATATGACCCATTAATATGGTCTCTTTAACCTTATCACAATCACTTGGGGGAAAATTGAATATAATTCTGAAATGAAATTCAAAGGAATACTCTCAATCTTACCTGCAAATATCAGAGGAAAAGAACCTCAATATCCTGGACTTCTCCACAAAAGGAGGAAATGAGGCTGCATCTGTTTTTAAAACAATAGAAAATAAAGTGGGAAACTAATCAGATTTTTCTGAGTGGAGTATTATGTGCATGCTAGAAAAAAAATCCTTTCACAAACAAAACCTAAATTCATGTGTTTTTCATGTGTGAATCATTTTTCTTCTATTAAAGATGAAATGGAGAATTTTTAAAACACATAAAAAATCACAACTTTTTCTTATAAAAATTAGAAAGTGGTTAATTGCAGTTGTTAAAAAAGAAAAAAAAACCCTAGAATTTAGTTGACAGTTATTGACTCATTGAATAAGCATTTTGGTTGCCTCAGATTTTCCCCTGGAAGCTACCACATATTTTCGTTAATGTTTGTTTGCTCTAGAAGCTATTATATAATTGTTGAAAATAGTTATACAACTCTCACTAGATACAAGTCTCCTGTTTAACAATTGGGAAATTTAACTAGTTAAAAAAAAACAGGGCAGCCAGGTGGCTCAGCGAGTAATAACATGGGCCCCAGTGTTGGGATGACCTGGGATCGAATCTGGGCTCTGATACTCAGCACCACACCCAGAAATAACTGGCTGTGTAACCTTGAGCAAGTTACTTAACCCCTATTGCTTAAAAAACAAAACAAAACAAAACAAAAAAAAGTGGAGTCTGTATGTTCATTCTCCCAGAAATCACTTATGTAATTATTGACTACCTACCATATCCAAGGCACTGCTGGTAAAATTCTTACATATACATATACATACATATGTATGTACTCATACAAAATAAAGGAAAAACTATTCATTATTTCTGAGCCAAGAAATCAATCTTCCATTTCAAATGATGCTGTCAACAAGACTGGCTACCATTTAATGGCCATGATTAAAGAAATATACCACCATTGATCATTAGTCCTGACCTTTCCTCTCTCTCCCTCCTCCCCATCTTCATTCCAGTATGTAGATTTGGAAAATGTTAAAGGAAATAAATGATTCTTTGGCACATTAGGGAGCAATTAGAAATGCTTTGTGATTTGTACTTAATCTGGTCACTTCAGGGAAAAGATCTATACAATAGCCTTCTCAATAACTATGCCTAATTAGTAAAGATAAATTTCACAGTTGAGATGCTGAAGGAATTGCAAACTAAGGAAATAGCATTAATGAATATTTCCACTAGCAGCTATAAAGATTCTTATCACATCTGATAGTTTGACTTTAGCATTAGATTATTTTAAACTCATTGAAGAGGGCAAGGGAAAGAGTATCCAGTGCCAAAACAGCTTTTGAAAACTTGTTTTCCTAGGTTTGGGTCCCCTAAGGGCTGTTACTAAGAAAATATCCTCAGGGACTTAGTCTTGGTCCTCTGTTTTGGCCCCATTTATTTCTGCATCTTTCTCATATTATCCTCAGATTTTCCCCTTAAATATCTTTTTCTAGGAGTGACAGTTGTGGGTTATTCCCCTTGTCTTTCATAGCACCTTTGTCAGACCATATTTAATAAAACCCATCTCAGAGTTACTCTCAACATAGAACAAAAAATGTCTTGTTTTCTTTTGTTTGTTATTAATGGAAGTTTTCTCCTTCAGGAAAAAAAAGACCTGCTATTTAAGGTTAACTCAGGATACTTTGTCTTTTTGTCTTTGCGGAAATATAATTTTGAAGAAATGCTTCTAGTCAGTTACACTCGCCACTTCAAATTTCATTTACCATAACATCTTCAACCAAAACTCAGAATGTTTATTGGTATATATTGCAATAGCAAGCCTACAGATTTGCTATAAAGGCTATAATACTAGACAAATGTGTTCATTCATTAGGAGATTGGGAATAATTAAGACAAGGAAACCTTGAAAAAGAAACCAGAATCATTAATCCAAAAGTAAAATCAATTAAACAAAAAAAAAAAAAAAACACTACTGAAAGTCAGGAATTGATATTACTACTTTACATAAAGCAGAGAAAATAAAATATTTTGAGGAAATAATACCATATGAAGCTCAACCCTTCTTTATTCTAATATTTTCTAATTGAAGTGAAGAGATAGGGACCGTGACTGTGATGCCATTGTTACAAGAAATTCCTACCGAGGCAGGTTGGCACAGTCCCTGCAGCTTTTAAGTCAGAAAGTTGTCTAAAGCACCAAGAGATATTATGTTCTGGGACTTCAACTTGGATCTTTCTGACTCCAATATTACCTCTCTATCTTGCTGCCTCTATGCTACCTCTGTTTAAAATTTGACAACTTTGTTCTTTTTCCTTCCTCTCCTGACTCGTGCTTTACACTGACCACAAGAGTATGGGGTAAGATCTAAAACAGAGAGAAAGTTCAAAGACCAGTCTAGTACATGCCTCTCATTTGAAAGAAGTAAACACTGAATCCCAGTGTAGGGAAGTTAATTGACTTCCTCAATCCCAGGGGAACTAAGTATCAGAGGCAGAATCTGAACCCAGGATTGCTGACTCCAGAGTTAATCTCCTTCAAACTGAACTGTGATAACTCCCTGATTATGAATAGATCTTGGATATTAATTTCCCTAGCAATAATGCCCACTAACTTCCCAAGAACTGAAAGCTCTGGTCTAGTTCCTCTTGCCTTACACAATAATGTTGCCTCCCTTTATCAACTCAAACCTTCTATTATTAGTTGTCTGTCTCCCTTGTTGACACGAAAAAAGTTTAGAATGCCCAATGTATCTCTTACAGCATCAGATAATTACAACATGGGAAAGATACATTTCTCCACAAATTTATTCATCCCCTCTTCCCTTATTTCTGGCCATTTAAAATAGACGTGCCCTATTTTTTCATTTCATTCATTCTTCCTTGGTTTCAAAACTCAGGTAGAAACATGTTTGCCTTTGAATAATTTTCTGTATTTTCTATTCTTTCAAGTCCACATTATTATCTCTATAAGTTTTTTGCAAAAGATATGAACACAAATCAGTCAGCTACTCTAACACTTCCACATTCTTTATTGCTATTGCTAGGAAGAGAATTCTTTTAAATAAAGATTTTTTTAAAGGACTCATGTAAATCTGTGTGTTCATAAAGGTTTGAGCCTTTGAGTGCCATCATTAGATTGCCAAAATATTCAAACACTTACTAAAATTCTTGCCATGAATATCCATCCTTACCTGTGCCGTTGATCATGTCACAGTAACCAGGCCAATATGAGAGATTCCTAGACCAAAAGATATTCCAATGAGCTAATATAGTTACCTTGTGTATTTCTCTTTTGCCAATACACACACACACATATTTCAGACTTAGAGAGGAGAGCTGTGTATAGCAGATTACAGAAGACTATAGAACTCTAACCATCTAATACACAGAATAGGTGGGGAGAGTTATGAAATGATCATTTCTTGCATTTTCAATTATAGTTGGAAATACATGTAAAAGATATGAAAGTAAACTGGAATCGCTATAAATCAAAGAAAGATCATTAGAGAAGTTAAGCTTTCCACAATGAAGCTACAAAATACACAATTTCTACTGTTTTTTTTTCTGTTCTAATTGGGAAATTTTGCAGGTAATACAGAGAATTGATTTGTGCCTATATCAAACAAAAGGACATGCCCAACACAGAGACTTTATTTGAACACACATGTGATGCTTTATGTTTTACATATCTACTTTTGTTTGTTTTCGGTCAGATCTGCTACTTCCACTGGTAGAATGCCTAGTAAGGAAGTTCCCTCTACTAATGAAGGTGACACCACTTTTGAACTTTAAGTCTTACATAACTGTCTAAGATACTAAAAGGTTGAGTCAGGACTTCAACTCATGCCATCTTTCTATACCATATTCCCTTTATTTCTAAATTTTATTGTTCTGTTTTCTTCCCTCTCTTCTTTGGATCTTTCTGACATCACATATAAGAACATAAGATCAAAGATCTAGAGATGGAAGAAACCTTAGAGGTCATCTAATGCATGGGGAAACTGAGGCCCCGAGAAGTTGAGGGATTTCCCAGGGCTAGTAGAGCTTCTATAAAATGAGTTAGAGAAGGAAATGGCAAAGCACTCCAGTATGTTTGCCAAGAAAAGCCCAAATTGGGTCATAAAGTGTCAAACATGACTGGAACAACTGAACAACCACCACAAGTTGTTAGGGGACTTTTCATCTCTCCGAATCTAATCTTACATCTCTGTATCTTCTCTTTTCTCCTGGTTCTTCCCTCTTTAAGCATAAATCTAATCTCTCTTCCACATCAAGATCTTTCTAACAATTGAATCTGAGGCACCCAGCTTCCCCCAAATTATCCCTTTTCTAGTCTTAACGAAGCATTACAAGAAATTTTGGGAGTCTTCACATGGATTCTTCCTTGTTGGTCAATATCCTTCCTAAAATAATCCAGGTTTCCAATGAAATCAGGAGTATTTTGCCTGAAACTCTGCTAATTGGTGGAAAAAATACTGATGTGAGCCTTCCTGTGTGTGTGAAGGATGGGGTTAGTTGGAAGGAGAGCTATGAGGAGGAGAGACATTCTTTATTCTTTCCTTTAGTTGTATACTTTTTTTAAAGGAAAACTGACCAATGGTAAGAAAAAGAGAAAGGCTCTTGTGGCCATATAGGGGAGGGCAGCTCCTCATCACCTTGGTTTTGCCCTTTCCTCCTTAGAGTCTATGGGGAATTTCCACTTGGTTGAAATTAGGCCCTCTCTTGAATGAGTGTGATTTTGCTTTCATTTGAAGAGTTTATTCACACTTGTGTATTTTATTGTATTTTCTACTCTGTAGAACCAATTTTTTTTGTTTTGTTTTCAATATGCTTAAATAAATCTATTTACTCTCCATTCACTGTTTGGGAAGTCTTCAGTATAACTCTTATATAGTAGAAATGGGTTAGACCAGTAAGCAAAAGGTTTGGGTATCTTTCACCTTAAAAGATAATGGCAAGGAAAGTGCCCCTAAACCAGCAACATTTAAGTAGGCAGGTGGATATAATTCTATTCTGGTATTTTCTACCTAAGAGAATAAAGAGGTTGTATTTGTGGCTCCCTCTTATGTTCCCTTCAAGAAAATAATTAAAGTATCTTTTCCAGAGATATAGACAAGATTCCAGACATATCTAACATTGTGTCCCCTGAAACTCTCAACACATCTCTATATACTTACTTACACAATTTAATCACACACCTACACTAAAATGTGATATTTAGAATTGAACATGATATTCTACCTGTTGTCTGACCAAGTCAAAGTATAGCAAGACAATAATCTTCTACACACTGAGTACTATATACCTCTTAATTTGGTCTAAACTCACATTAGTTATTTGTTTATTTTTTGGTTATCTGATACATTAATAATGTACAGCAGCTTTCAGTATACTAAATGCCTCCGTCTCCCAGGTTTTTCTCATATGAACTTAACAAAAACAGGGTCCTTAAATTTATATTGGTGAAATCATATAGTCAAGAAACTAAAACATTTGCCTAGTAGAGTGGAAAATATGGAGCAAGTAAGTGATCAATTTCCTCCTTAAAGCTATATTTCTTAGCTAAATACAAGATTAAGAAAAGAGGTCTATGTTTTCTATCTCCAAAGTAAATTAAAATTATAAGATGGTTTATAAATGCACTTATATATTGTAAGTTCTAATCCTTCCTTCACACTAAATCTATTTTTGTACTATCAAAGGAACTTATTGCCTTATTAATATAGAAATACTAGGTCACTTTCTCATAATTGAGTTTACAAGCTCTCCATATCCTTTTTGGCCATATGTGGCAATAGGAAAAAGTCAAAAGAATGGCATTTTATACTTTTGCTCATAAGTCCAGAGAAGAGGATTGCTTGAAAGGCAAATCTAACCTGTCAATGACCTTTGGTGGCACAAATCCTGAGAAGAAAAATAACCTTAAAAGGATTCTCGGTGACAGTACTCCACATAAGAAAACATGATAATTCAATCAATCATGTTGAGACACATTCAAGTGACTTTAATGCCAATGAATATATTCCAATTTTTGTGGTACCATCAACAAAATTCAAACCAATTAATTAGCTTTTTTGCATGTAAGATAAAATTAGCTATTCATTCCAATTTGCCACTTTTCAACTGGCTCTTGTGGTTAAAAAAAAAACAACAGTAATAAAAAAAAAACAGGTTCAGCCCAAGAATTAAATTTGTACTTAGAAAATAAAAAGATTATCTTTAAAACTTCCCAACTTAAATTACCCCTCAAAAGGTTTTAGTGAAAGTGAAAATAACATGGTCTCAATGAAAAGCCACATACTTTTTGTCTTTGTAAGTGTCAATTATTGCGACTTTGCTTATGTCATCTTTTCCACTGAAAACTTTGTAAACTCCATCTACTGTATTGTTGTACTGCAAAAAAGACAAAAGAAAGAAATTGTTTTTGTAACAAGTCACTGTTTAAAGCTATATACTGGTAAGGAATTATTTTAATGAAAATGGTGATTTTTTAATTTAATACACAAATTAAGACAACTTAGTGGGTTGTTAAATTTAAACATAGCACTCTAACCAGCTTGAAAAATCCAAGATCTGAAAATTAAATAGTGTTGTTTAGTTTGGAAAGTAAACTAATTCTTTACTAGTATAATGAAAAAAAATGAGAAAATAAAGATCTATGAAGGAGGCAGAAAACAATACAAATTGAGAGGAAACATATTTGAATTAACAATTGAAATGAAATAATAAAGAATAAGACCAAATTACAATCAAGACAGTTTCCAATACATGATAATGACTATATTGGGTGCTAAAACAAAAGTGTCAATTGTATTTCCTGTTCACTTGGAATCACTAGAATAACTGATGATTTCCCTGTGTTTGTGACTATTTCCATTATTTCAACAATCCATTTCCTCGGAGGTCTTAAAATATCTTTGTTACTAGTTTTTTTATAATATAACAATAAAAGTCACAATGATTCAAATGAATGTCAATCATTTTTCTTTACCCATCTATAAGGTATAACGAACTCTGAATATTTGTTACTTACGGGGTAGAATACACCAACTGTTGTATCAATGGGGTAAGGAACCATGCTTAGAAATGGATCTGTATAGCCCCACAATAGCTCTTTCAAGGTTCTGACTTGGAACATAGAAGATTTTGATTTCTTGATAAATGTATTTAATACCATCTGGACAAAGGAGTTTGGATACAGAATGGGTGCAGCCTGTAAAAAAATAATAATGAATTAAATTAAAATTTGAGAAAGAGAACATTACAACAAAATTTAATGGAATTGGCAGCATTTGCTTAAGACTTCTGCCAAGTCTTGCCAAGACCAAAAGATTTAGGTCACCAAGTCCACCGAAACCACTATCGCTTGAATCAATATACCTAACAAGAAACCAGAGTATTTTAGCCTCAGTAATTATTGCTACTTGCTGCCATCAATACTATAAATGCTTTTGTAATCCAGCTGGTGGCCATATGAATGATCTGGTGATATGTATACCCTCAAATGATCATAAATAAACTAACTAGTGTTGATTTGGGAATAAGAGGAGGGAAGTTGGAATGATTTTTTTTTTTGTCAGTTGCTACCTATTTGACCTTATATAAGTTACTATCCTCTTGGGACCTCAGTTTCTTTATTTGTAAAATGAGATTGTTCTTCTGTGATTCTGGGCATTGATATTTAAAATAAAACTGGATTAAACAACAAAGTCAAGAACATTTTGATAATATAGACATGGGTTATGCCTATACTGCATTTTTCTCCCAAAGAGTTCCAGTACATTATCATATCAAAACTTAGATAATATTTTATAACTCACAGAAACATTAAAATTACTCATACATAATTAGGCATCTGGGAAAAAGTAACTATGTCTCTATATACAAACAACCTTCAAATTGAGAGAAATAATATCATCAGACAACACCAATTTTTATCAAAAACTATGGGAGAGGGCATGTGAGAGAGAAAGAGAGAGAGAGAGAGAGAGAGAGAGAGAGAGAGAGAGAGAGAGAGAGAGAGAGAGAGAGAGAGAGAGAGAGAGAGAGAGAGAGAGAGAGAGAGAGAGAGAGAGAGAGAGAGAGAGAGAGAGAGAAAGAGAGAGAGAGGGAGAGAGAGAGAGAGAGAGAGAGAGAGAGAGAGAGAGAGAGAGAGAGAGAGAGGAAAGAGACAGAGGAAAGAGACAGAGAGAGACACAGACAGAGAGAGACAGAGACAGAGACAGAGACAGAGAGACAGAGAGAGAGAGAGAGAGAGAGAGACAGAGAGACAGAGA
>NW_027186540.1:16448766-16528508 GCF_028583685.1 Petaurus breviceps papuanus
AGAGAGAGAGAGAGAGAGAGAGAGAGAGAGAGAGAGAGAGGAAAGAGACAGACAGAGAGAGACACAGATAGAAACAGTGACAGAGAGAGGGGGAGAGAGAGAAAGTAAGTTCACTGTGCTGGAAGAGGGTAGAAAGAAGCTATAGACAATTTTATCCTATCATTATCTTCTATAATTCTTTCAATAATGTTGTAATTGGCATCTATTTTCTTCCTCTTCTGATCTATTCTGCACACTAAACTCCAAAAGGATAATCAATAAACCTGTTATTCTTCTTTCTACTTTTATAATTTTACCTCCATTTAAAATGTGTTATTAGTTCTCCCTGACTACAGAACTAAGTCCAAACTCCTCATCCTGGCATTTAGTATTCTCCCAAACTATACATGCTGCATTTATGTAATCTCATCCTCCTCTTCTTTCTTATTTGAGCCTTTAAATCTAGCCAGAACCTAAACATACCATGCTCGTGTTCTTATGTGTTTTTTTATGCTTAGTCATATTTCCCCCATCCTTTTAAGATCTATTTCCAAATCCGATGAGGTTTCACTATCAAAATTCCAGTACCACACACTGGCTGAATAAAAATCTTGGTGTCACAAATTAATAATTACAAAGGCCTTGAGGGGTCATCTTGTCCAACCACCTCATTTTATATACTAGGAAACTGAGGCCCAAGGAAGTTCAATGTTTTATTCAAAGTCATCACATTATGAATGAAGACCTAGATACTTAAGCATCTGCAAAAATAGAAAGGAAATAAACGAATAAGCTTGAGAAAGAGGCAAGAACAGCTTTAAATAAATCATTGTTCCATTTTGAGTCTTGAATTTATTTTTCCCAATCACTTACTTTGTGTTTTAAATTTACCATGAATTGATGACTCCTTTTAAAAACTAGTATTTGGAATTATATTAATACTCATATTATAGGCAAAATGTTCTATATCAGACTAGGATTTTTTCAACTGCTTTGTATCAGAATCATTTTAACCACAAGCTGACTTTAATGGAGTCCAAGGGGATTTGCAAATAAATTATATTATTACTCACCACTCTACCACCCCCACCCACCCTTGCCCCATCCCAACACACGTACTGCAACAGCAAGATTGAGAACAGTAAAGGTGTCATTTTCTGACCCAACAGACAGTCTGCGTTCAAAGATGGCACCATTGGGCTGCACAAAAGACACTGTGTTGTCTTCATTCTGAGTTAGATTTTCCTTGGCTAGATAGCGGACTCTGAAAAACAAAACAAAAATCTAAAAAAATAACTTCATAAACACATATTATAATAAATCTTTTGGTATAATCTACCAAAATTATAAATAATCATCAATTGTACATATAGAGTAATACCAAGGATAAAAAATAAACTGTTTTCATGTGAATGTATATTTGAATCAAAGGCTGGAATATATAGATTAGCTACATATTTAAGTGGATTTCTTTAGCTATGTGGAGACTCAGGAGAGGTGATTTACATAGAGTGGGGATTAATTAATAATAATTTTAGTAGATTTGCTGAGTCTCTGGTCTGATTTCTTAGTTAACCCTAATAAGCAATTTTAAACTTACAATGTCATTTACAATATAAAGAGTCACAGTTCATCCCCTAGCCAGAGCTTATCTTAAATAATTATCAGACTTCTTTCACAGAGATAGCTGATTGTCTAAGAGGCTGCCTGATATTTTTAGTCTGATTATAGATATGTAGACCTCAGACACTTTTATTGGAAGAACTATACATACAGGGCTATAGTTAGCAATAAGAGAAACTTAAAAAGTTCATATCCCTTTTTGCATCTGAAAATAGCTAACTGAGGAAGAAAAGAGAGTTTGGTCCATACAGCTAAGCTATACCTATATATAAGGTGACTCCTACTCACACACTTTATTTAAAGAAGATGGGGATGAAGGTGATCTTTGCTAAATATATTATTAACTCAACTAGTCCCTTCAAAGATGGAGGTTAAAGGTGGATGGTTAGAATGAAAAAAAAATGTCATATCTTGGTAGTCAGTAGTAGGAAGGGAGAGATTAAAAACCAAGGGGAAATTTCATATATTGAGTTTAATTTCATGGACTAGAACTTAAAGTTCACTTATTTTTTCACATATAAACCATAATCTGAAAAAAATCTATAAAAATAGAAATGTTTAAAGAAAATTAAAAAAAGGCCTTTTTTAGGACAAAACATTTTGAGATTGACCAGAAAGCACAAAATAAATCAATGAGATTGTAATGGTTATCACAACATCTGCTTTTTTGAGAAAATGATTGTTCTTAGTTATCTAGTATCTAGTTATCTATCTAATCAAAATTTGTGGGTTTTATGCCAAAGCCTCATTCATTATATTTAGGATATGATAGAATTATATAGTATCTAACTTTTTGAAAGATCAACTAATAGAGACGATATATTTATTATCTCCTTATTAGAAGCTGTAGAAATTGTTTAAAAGTAGATTGTGCTGAATCCTTTCTCCATTCCAGGCAGTTTCTTGGATTTTTGAGAATTATAATTGTGTAAATGGACTTTTGAGAATAATATTCATGTAATTTGAGAATTACATTCATATAATTGAATAGCATTATAAATGGCTATGAATATTATAACCTCCATGATCAATTCCTTACATTCATTTTAAAGGAATATGTTCATAATAGCCATGATTTAGACCTAAATATGGCTGTTTGCTGTTTTTGCAATTACAAAATCTAGCCAAGAGATGGCACTCTTTAAAAGAAAATGCTGGACTGAAAGTAGTCTTTTCCATCCCCCAGTTTCTGGAAAAAGATTTGTGATTGTACTATGTATCTGAATATGAAGCATAATATGGATTTTGTCCATGTTTTATCAAAGGGTAAGTTCAAAAGGAAACGGTAAACATTATCCACCTACAAATGGTTGCTTTTCTTTTTTTCGGTTTCAAAGTTAGAATATCTTAAAAGAGGATTTGGTTTGGATATAAGAATTTCAGTACAGCTAAATTTTGAATCAGATTTTAGAGAAACTTAAGAGGTTTATAAAAGTGGACTTTTCTGAGTCTAGGTACAGTGCTGAAGAAGAATGACTACTTTCCTCAAGGTAACTTCTAATTCTAAATATTATCACCTATCTAGCAGACATACTTCTGCTGAGATTCACAAAGCTCCTGTTCATACAAATCTAGTATGTGGAAACAGGGAAATGGCGGTGATTTTTTTTCCTGTTTTGTATTTACTTATTTTACTGTAGGAGGATCAAAAAGAAGAAAGAGTTACTACTTTTGCTAGCATATTAGGAATAAGTATTCACTAACCAAACAGGCCTCCTTTTTACTTCTCTGGGAAGTGACTTTAAAGAGGAGGATGAGGAAAAAGAGGGAGCAGAAGAAGGGGAGGGGAAGGAAGGAGGAAGATGAAGAAGAGGAGGAGGAGGAGGGAGAGGAGAAAGAAAAATAAGAGAAATGTAAAGAAGAAAAAGAAGAGGAGAAAAGGAGGAGAAGGAAGATGAGGAGGAGGTGGTGGTGGTACCAGATAATGGGATATAAGTTTTACAAAATTTTAAACTTCTTTGGGAGTGAGATTGTACATTGAACATGTATTTATTATTAAGTGCCAACTAAGTGTAAAGCACTGTACTAAGTAGTCAGGATAAGAAAAAAAGGAAAAGAAAGATTAAAAACCCAACTCTCATCCTAAAGGGACTACTCTACATTGAATACTATCTTCATTTTTTCACCCTAAAAATACTGTCTGCAATAAAAGAAAAGAAGGTAAGGGAAAATTTTAATGTGAACAATGACTGAGGATATATGGGGTGCTGAACTATGAGACCAGTTAGGACAGAAGCTTTATAAATAATTTAAAAAGGAATATAAACATCCATGGATGGAGTGGGGGCAGACCATGGTGTCATAGATTTCAAGATAGAAGGGACCTTTCAGATCTTCCAACCCCCTCAATTTGCAGATGAGGAAACAGGCTTGCAGGGATGAATTGATCTGCTAAGGATCACACATGTAGCAAATAACAGAGCTTGGATTTGAACTCAAACCCTCTGATCACAAATTCAAAACTCTTTCTACTGGCCCCTAGCAGAAAAGGTGACAGGATTTTGTTTGGGAATCAGAAATACCACATTCTTAAATTATGCTATTTCTTTCTTTTTTTCTTTGCTTTTTTGGATGGCAGTTGGGGTTAAGTGACTTGCCCAAGGTCACATGGCTAGTTTTTGTGTTAAGTGTCTGAGGACAGATTTGAACTCAGGTCCTCCTGACTCCAGGGCCAGTTCTCTATGCACTGCACCACCTAGCCACCCCCTGCTATTTATTTCTTTAAAAATCAGACTCTTTTTTTAATCCCTTTCTATGTTTTCACATTTAGACAATGTCATTTAATTTAACAAAAAGATTAAATTCAATCACTGAAATAGGAAGCAGAAAATTATATTAGAAAGAAAAATCAGACTAGAAGTTAGGAAGCTAAAATGGTTCATTGCTCCCCTGTCACACACTTAAGTTACTTTCTCTTAGCCTCAGTTTCCTACTCTGTAAAATGCAGGTTTTAGACTCTATGATCTCTAAGATATATTTCTAGCTCAAAGATTCTATTAATCTACTCAGAGGTATATAAACATATATTTCAGAAGTCTAATTATTGGAAAAAATAAAGGAAGGCCCTGGATTTTTAGTCTCTAAAACAAGAAATATAGGCAAAAAACTTTTTGAATGGTTTTCAACATCCCAGTTCTTTAATTAGAAACCATATATACTATACTGTGTGGACCTTGTATAGTAACCTAAAGGAAACTAGCACATATTTAATGTTGACAAAATTGATTTTCATTTTTAAGTCTCTGAGAAGATTTCTCTTCTTAGCACTTACATCTAACCACTGAACTAATATGAAAATATGATAATAAATATGAACAGCTCTAAAAGATGGAGAAATTAATTTCTTGCTAATGAAATAAAAAAAGTCATCAAAGAAATTTGCATTTATCCAGAGTTTGATTAATTTGGTGGAATTTTAAAACATACATGATATTTCTTTCTGCTACTGATTAAATTATTGAGGAAACCCACCAGACCTGCCCCTTTTATGTCTTTATTTCTCTCATCCCAAGAAGAAACAAGGTATATTCCATTTTGTAAAACAGGCAAAGGATTTACAAACAAATCCTTAGCAAAAGCATTTGTAATTTAGGAAGCATTGTCATTTATTTGGCTGAATATTGATCTACCTGTATGTGTAAGGGCCTCTTTGCTTAACCTTAATGTTGGTACTGTTGATCATCACCTCTTCCGGATTTTGCACATCAAATATCCAAAACTGTCTGTAAACATCTGTGCCTGTTTTAACCCAGTTTTTATAAGCAATTGTTCCTTCTTCAATCACACATTGCTATGAAGAAAAAGAAAACAGTAAATTTGGATTAGTTTGCAGAAAAATAAATTGCTGAGTATAGCAGTGGGAGTTCATAACATTTCATCACCCAAATGGAAAACTAATAGAGCAACCTTGTTACACACGCCAAAAAGTCACCCTGCAATGTTGCCACATCCTTGCAACAGAATTTGTTTTAAATTATTGTAGGAATCTTTTCAAGTTAATTTTTTGTCAAGAGACAGCAAGTCTGCAACAGTGCAAACAAGTTTCTGTGTTATTAAGGAAATGATTGTTAAGAGCAGGAGTAACCCTAGAGCAACTTTATTGCAAAATTTAGCAACAAAATGTTAAGTAAATTTTGAATATGATATGAGGATTTCATACCAGTGAAAAAGCTACCTGGTTGTTTGTGTGTGATTCACGTAGATGAATCACAAAGTGGGGGGAAAGGACCAAAACAACAGCTAAAAAAATACAGAAATATTAAAAAAGTTATTTTCTTAAAGAAAAAAAGAACTCTGTTCTAGAAAGATCGAATTTTAAGTAGGCAGCTCAAAAGTCTTTGAAAAACTCTGGAGAGAGTCAGTCATCTACTTTGCTACTTTGAAGAATTGTGCTTTCATTGGTAAAGTGTACCAACTGGTAAGGGAACTCCAATGACATAGATGGCAATCATTAGTAAGTGGTTTTTCAGAGTTTTTTATGGGCAAAAAATAAGTCTCTGAGTTAAGCTGGGCTAGTCCTCTGACAATAGACATTTACCCCAAACCATCAATTGAAGCCTTATCCAGGTTGGGGTCTGAGACAGCTGATGTTTCATTGGCTTAGCTTTTCATATCTACAGTCATCTGAAGTAGAATAAGGGAGGATTGAAATCAGTAAGTTTCTAGCCAAAAGTACCATATATTAACTTTCCCCTCTTCATATTCAAGTCTAATATACTTTTTTTTTTGGCTTTTTGGAGGGGAGAAGGCAGGGCAATTGGGGCTAAGTAATTTGCCTGAGGTCACACAACTAATTAAGTGTTAAGTGTTTGAGAGCAGATTTGAACTCAGGTCCTCCTAACTCCAGGGCGGGTACTCTATTCACTGTGCCACCTAGCCACTCCAACTCTAAAATACTTTTCCTTTTATTTGTTTTAGTCTGTGATTTCAGGACTGAGATGAACTCAAATTCTATATTTCCAAAGCTGCTGGTGAATTACTTCATATAGAAGATAACTTGACTAGTATAGTATAATGTCTTCAGAATCTTCTTAAGTAGCACATTGTAGGGACAGTATCCATATTTGCAAATGGTATCAATGTTGGTCTCTCTAACCACATTATTCCTTTCCATAAACCCTGCAAATACTGAAAATATCTAAACTATAGTCCCACACTGAAATGCTAGTTGTATTTGTTTTAGTCACAGATTTATCTTTTAAGGGAAAAACATATATACACATTTTAAAGAAAATAGATTAAAACACATTAAAATCATCATTTTTTTCCCAGAGGAAAGTGGTACAATTCCTATATAAAGAAAAGGCACCATAAAATGAATTTGTTGTTCTTAATTAACTTGCCATGTACACAGTTACCATGTGAAAGGGAAAAAGTAGAAATTGAGATAGACAATATTCCAAATGGTGAGCCATAGGAAGAAAGCACAGGTCAGGACAGTTTTATCCTAGTTATATGGAGAAGACAAAGAAAGAGACATCAGAAAGATTCAATGTAAAAAAAAAAGTCATGAAAAGAGAAATAGTTTTGTCAACTGTTCTTTTCCCAAGGATTGATTCCATCTGAACTTCTTTCCACCTTACTCTGCACTATCTACGCTTTGTACTTCAATTCTGAATGTCCTTCCCATCTTCAGAGCCCCTTTCTTTTTGTCTAATGTGTGACATGAAGGAATTCCCAGAAGGAGAACTGGCTCTAGATTTAAGTGGAAAGAAATTTAAAAATATATAAAATTCTGAAGTTTTGATCTATTTAGAATTTATTTAGTCAATACTGTCTAAGTGACCAGTTATAATCATCCAAAAATATAACATAATATAGAGAAGAGATGAATAAAAGAAAACAAAATCAAAAGACTGATTCAAAAGTCTGACTTCTATATTTGCTACTTTTTGACAGTATCACTGGGGAAGAAATCTTTTTTTAATGACATAAAAATAATATTTCCACTACTTATCTCAAAAGGATTTTTATGAAGAATTTGCAGACCACAAATAGTTTATAAATGTGAGATATTATTATTTGTATCATTGTCATGGTAATATAAAGTACTTAGCAATTGGCAAATAATTTCCATTTGAACCTCATATATCATGAGGTAAGTAGGTATTTTCTATGGAAACATTGTGAAAAATTCTGATGATGATGCCCATGATGATGATGATGACAACGATGACAAAAATGATGGTGTTGGTTGTGATAGCAGCTAACACAATGTATAGACAGAAAAAAGAAGAGAGTCAGGGAGAGATGAGAAAGAGAGACTAAAGAGAGATGTGAGATGAAAGAGAGGAGAAGATATACAGAGAGACGCAGATGGAAACAGAGTAACAAAGAGAGAGGTGCAGAGACAGGGGTGCAGGCAGATAGGGAGAGTGAGAACAGGGGAAAGAGTGAGAAAGAGATCAAACTTCACTTTTTCATTTGATCTTAACAAAAATCATAGCAAAGTTGATACCATTGTCTCCATTTTATAAATGAGGAAACTGAGGCTGATGGTGATTAAATAACATGTCTAGAATAACCTAGCTAATAAGTTTCTGGTGTAGGATTTGAACCCAGGCCTTTTTAACTCAAAGTCTAATGTGTTGTCTGCTTCACATATGGCCCATGCAAGTGATTTTAGGTTACTTTTCCAAGGTGACATCTAGTGAAGAACTGGGGTTTAAACTCAAATACAGTGTTTCTGTTGTATTTATATACTGTATCACCTTCTAGTTCTGCTGCATGTTCACAGCTTTGAAAGTATTCCAAGATTCCACAAAAATAATTATTTCCACAGCTTACTAAGTCCACCAAAAGAATCATTGTAGCAGAGAGGATATTTGTGGGTCAAGCCAGGAAGACTTTGGTTGAAATCCAGTTTTTCTACCTATCCTGGGAAACTTAACCTCCCTGTGCCAAACAATTCCATCACACTTTTCTAGGAAGTCCTTAAGGGGTTGTGGTCTTTGTTAGTGGTCCCATATTAATCCCAAACAGGTGAGAAATTAGTTTCACCATGATAAACCAAAAGATACATCTATATACACAATTCATCTTTCATGGAAATGACTTTTTTTCCTCATGTAGCATCGAAGAAAATAAACACTGTCTCGATGTCTTGTCATATATACAAATTCTATTTACGGAGTTTCTTACACTAGGAATGTGTATTCTTGGGAATAAGGGTTACAAATATCAAATTTTACCAAAAAGGAAGATGAGTGACAATTTTAGAGAGGAAAAGGGGCATTCTATAACTGGTACATTTGATTTGGTGAATAAATTGTTCACTTTGAGACAAAAAGATTGTTCCAAACATTTAGCTGATGAAGGCAAGATTTTATACTATTATTTTAGCAAATTGTTTAATCGAGTAGGGTAAGGTTATTTGAATAGCTTTCAGTACAGGAAAAAAATTACATGCTGTTGCTGAAAAAAATCTGTGACTCTTTAGTTACATAATTGTAGTAAGTTGGGGATCCTGGAATAGATTACATTAAATGTATTTAGGGGAAAGATCATCCTGTGACAGAAGGGGTGTCAGAGCCTTTTGAAGACAAGCAAACTCATTTAAAAAGAACTTCCTCCATAAAGAGTTACAACTCTTACTGGAAATTTTAGCAAGAATAATTATCTTCTTTCCCACTTGCTTAAATATTAATTTGTTCGAATTGCTTTTTGTTTTTTTTTTCTATTTTTACAAGTTTATGTCTACTAGAATTAAAAATTTCTGCAGATTATAGGCCACTATATTTTTAAACCTACAGCTAGGCCCCAATTAGTTTGAATAATGAATCCAATGAAGGGCTCCCACATATTCGAATAGCACTACATAATTCTTCTGGACCGGAACCAATTGCTATATTTTACATAATTATAACTTCAAATAGTATAAATTCAAATACATGGGAACCCTTCAGGGAATTCATTATTTGCAGTAATGAGAACATAGCTACATTCCCCTTCTTCCACTTCCCTTGCTGCCTAAGCATAATATTGTGCTTACTCTAAACACTTAAAGAATTGTATAATTTGTGGAGTTTAGTTGGTAGCATTAACTGCCTATATCACCCATGAAGTGGGGAACAAGCCATCTTCCATTTGTCTCTGTGTGTGCTCACAAAAAGATTCAATACCTCTCTTACTACCATTATAATCTTGACCCCATATATACCTTTCTTATGAATTCAAGTGAAATAGGCATTTATACATGGAAAGGAACTTAACATCTTTCAGAGAAGGAATTTGGAGCCCACAGACATTTATTAACTTGTTCAAGATCATGTGGCCTAGTAAGTGGAAGAGCCAGCCCTAGAATCCAGTTCTGATTTCTAGGCCAATGTTCTTCCTACTACAGTGTAGCTTGCTGGAAGGTTACTTAAGGAAACAATGAATAAGCTAAAACAGGAACTGAGGTCTTCCTCATGATTCTGATGCACTAGAATTTTTTTTTTTTTGCAATTTTGTTTTTAGTTTGCACCTCTTTCCTATACCAACATGAGATATGAAATCACATGTATCTCCTAATTTCTAAATAGATATGAGAGTTAGTTATTTGATAATAGGATAGAAGAAAGGTTTGATTCCCCCCCTCTGAGTCTAAGGCATTTTAAATAAGATATAAAGCCTATTGTGGATGCACCAGTAAATTTTAGTGGAGTCTGATAATAAAGGATCTTGAATTTTTCCATCAGTTTGGATCTTTTAAATCAGCATCTGCCTCTGAACTGGAGTATTCCAACAGACAATCTAGCTTGTAAGGCAGCTGAATCTCAAGCTGCTGACTAAAGCCTTGTGGAGGTTGGGGAGAGTATGAATACCAATGCCATTGAAACTTTAATTTAACTAAGTAAGGATAACTTGCAAGTAGTAATAGCAATGATAATAATTGTTGTATTAATATGTTGGTGATTTATTATGCTATTTATAATTGCAATGCAGATAACAAATATGCTATTAAAACCATATGCTTGACAGAAGTTTATATTGATGTGATTTTTTTTCTTATACAATGCAGAACATTTCACAGGTATCTTATTTGAGGCTTAAATAGTATCTCATTTGAGGCTTATCACAATGTAAGGTAAATAATGCAAATATAATTCCCATTTTAAAGATAAGAAACTCTATATTCATCTAATAACAATAACAACAATAATAATATGTAGTATTTACATAGCACTTACTAAGTTCCAGACACTATGCTAAAAGCTATAAAAATTATTTCATTGGATTCTCCCAATAACCCTGGGAGTTGGTTAGTCTTATTATCTCCATTTTACAACTGAGGAAACTGAGGCAAGCAAATTAGAATTTATGTCTTCCTGACTCCAGTTCTTGAGCTTTATCTATTGAAGCCCCTAGATACCTCCAAAGATAATTTTCATCTAATGATAATTTTCTAGTTTTTTTTTTTGGCAAATATTGAATTACAGGATTTTAGAACCAAAAGAAACCTAGTCCAAACCTTTCTCAGTAGGAAATCAAGGCACATATCTTTAGTGACTTGGCAAAAGTCAAAGAATTATTAACAGATAAGACTTTCTTGATATCTCATCCAGTGATTTTTCTATTTCATGATCTTCTCAACTAATAATACTAAGAACTGTACTTTTCATAAGGCATTAAAATGCATCACACAACACTAAAGAAAACTCATCTTTCAAGAACACAGAGTAAATGGTTAACCTACTCATTAAACTAGTAAATGGAAAAGAGAGAATACATATAAATCAGTGCAACACCCCATGCGCAACTCTTCTGAAAAATATAATAGTCAAACATTTATTTCTCTTTTTTCCCTTGTGTTCCATTACTCAGTCTCTTATGTTCTTGCTTCTGTCTGACTTCAACACTCAACTAAAACACTCCTTCTTGGGATCTCCTACAGCCTGCAACACTACTGATAACCCTGCCTCTCCTTCTTCCTTTTCTTTGACACTACTCTCCCTTGCTTCTCCTTTTACCTGATAGACTATTTTGTAACTTAATCATTGTCCATTTTTTTGTTATTCAGTTGTTTTCAATTGTGTCTGACTCTTTATGACCCCATTTGGGATTTTCTTGGTAGAGATACTCGAGTGGTTTGCCATTTCCTTCTCCAGCTCATTTTATAGATGAGGAAACTGAGGCAAACAGGGTCACACAGCTAGTATCTGAGACCATTTTTTTAACTCGGTTCTTCTTGAATCCAATTCCAGTACTCTATGCACTATAGTGCACATATCAATCCATTATCCATAGGAAGCAACATGTACAGGGGAAAGAACATGTTTTAGTCAGAGGATCTGGCTCACATCTGGCCTTTTAGGCTTTTTAATATTAGTAATATAGGGCAACTCATATAATTTCTCTGGGTTCCAATTTCCTCACTCATTAAATGAGGAAGACTAGGGTTAAATGTCTAGACTCCTTCCATCTCCTACCTCCTAACTGCATGGGTCTGAGAAGACTCATACTTAGATCTTTTCTTTTCTCTTTATTTTTTCCCTACTGGGCATAGCATGAGTTTAGTCATCTCTATGCAGATGATTACTATATCTATATACCTAGTCCTAATCTTGCTCTGAATTTGTATTCTCCTATCAGCAATTATACTTTGAATATCTCCAACTGGATGTCCTGGAGGCATGTCAAACCCAACATGGCCAAAACACAACTCCTCTTCACTAAATCTATCCCTCCTTCAACCCCCTTTAATTCAGTTGAAAAATGCAATCAATGTTGAATTCAGTCATTCTCAACTCCTTCTCTCACTCCAGCCCTATGTCCAATCAGTTGTGCTTCTATATCTTTTACTCCCACATTACCTCTCATATTCATAAGCATCTCCCTATTTGGAGACATCATCACTCGCTAGAACTACCATAGTAGTAACTGGATTCCTGGTTCATAGCCTCTCCTCTTTTAATCTATTCTCCAAAGAACTGCTGTAATGATCATTCTAAATGATAAACCACCTCATTTCACTGCTAAAAAGCCATCAGCACCAACTCATGACTACAGTCTTCCTTTCTATGCTTGACATTGCAACTCCCCTCCCCAGACCTCGATACACACCCCTCTTCATTCATTCTGTGTCTCAGACAAAGCGGCCTGCTTGCTATACCTTAAATTCAGGAGTCCATTTTCTGTCTCCTTGCCTTTGTATAGCAGGCTATTTCATTATAACCAACCCCAGGTCCCCACCTCTTAATGTATAATCCAGTCTGTCAACCATCAACAAGCATTTATTAAATACTTACTATGTAGTAGTAAGTGCTAAGTGCTGAAGGTACAAAAACATAAAAGAAAAACAGCCACTGTCATGGAGTTCACCTTCATTTGACAATATCAAACAAGTATACAAACTATCTATCTATAGCTATAGATACTATCTATCCATATTAAATGAAAAGTCATCGTAGAAAATTCTAGGTGGGGAGAGGGCCACAATTGCTAGTTTCATTTAAGACTCATCTCATGTGTCACATCCTATAGGAAGGTTTTACTGATGCTCCTACCACAAATTTTCATGCATATAGTTGCATTTAGATGATATGTTTCCCAGTAGAATATATATCCTTTGAGGGAAGGGACTGTTTTTCATTTTGTTACTGTATCTCTACAGTCTGGCAATAATAACTTCTCTATCTTGGATATTTAATAAATGCTTATTAGACTGCATGTTTTCTATTGTTATAAAATTATTCAAATCCTCTCTGAAAAGTGACGTTTATAATGAAACATTCTCTAAGATGACTTGGGAAGTTCTATATTTTTTCTCAAATAACTATACAAAGAACCCATGAAGTGTTCATAGTATTAATGAATCAATAGGATCATGGTCTTAGAGCATTAAAAATTATTTCAAAGTAATGAGAAAAGTAGGAAGAGGGAGTGAGGAAGGGTGAGAGAAAGGGAGTGATCAAGGTTTGACAAAGAGGTAAGAACTTGTTTGTTAAAAAAGTGGTTTTATATCACAATGAGAAAGGGAGGTGAAGAGTAAGAGGGAGAGAGAGAGAGAAAGAGAGAGACAAAGAGAAAGAGAGAGAATGATTCTGGTTTAAAGGTTATGTTCAGTCACTTAACCTCTATGCCTCTGTTTCCTCATCTGTGAAATAGGGATAATAATAGCATCTACCTCCCAGAATTATGAAGATTGAAGGGGATATTTCTAAAGTACTTAATACAGTGCCTGGCACATAATAACTGTTAGAGAAGTATGGTTATCTTCATCATCATCATCATCTCATCATCATCATCATCCACTGGTAAACAGTTTTATTAAAAAAAAACAAGCCTTAGGGTGAAAGTCTATATTGCAACCCGATAATATGGCCTACAGTAGAAACCCACTTCAGTGTTTTACTTGAAAATCTATCTTCTTCAAATTCCTTTATTCCCTCATACACTTTCATCCAACATGGGGAAAAATTAGGGAAAAAAAGTCTTTCAAGATTCCAATTACTTCTATTGCAGTTTCTCTAAATGTCTCTAAATATGTGACATGTGGAAATAGTGCAGGCTTCAAAGTTCCTAAATCCAGTAATCCAATAATGAACTCACTATTTTGCTTTATTATGCAACTTTACTCCATTTCACATCTGCTTTTTAATCACTCCTGCTACAATGCTGACATAATTTAGTTTGAAGTTTTCCATCCTCACCCCACCCTACACACATGGGCATGCATACACACCCTTGCCACCTTTCATTTGCACCTATTTAATCATTCATTTTCTTGAATATATATACAATAGCATAATTCTCTCCTTTATTTTTCTTTTCCATGAAGATATACTACCATTCAACCTCACTATCCTACACTGTTAAGCACAATCACTCTTCTAAGGGCTTGAAATTTTATTTTTGTCCCATTTTAACCTAGGAGCGGGAACATTAAGTACTAAAAAAATACTTGTTGACTTGACTTGTAATTGTGAGAACTATAAAACCTCTTTAGTCCAAGTTTGTCATGTGAATAGTGTTATATGTATTTGAACTTGACCTGTGATTTTTATCAGTATAGGAAACTCCCTTTACTGACTAGATCAGTACTTGCTGTGCAACTTGTAGAGAGAGAATTGCCTTGGTCATCAGGAGGTTAAATGTTATGACTAAGGTCACATAGTCAACAAATGTCAAAGGTGGGATTTTCTGACTTGTATGCTGGCCTTCTATCTACAATGCCACAGCTGGTTCTCATAAGCACATTGTCAGATAAAGTCAGTGCATCTTGCATTCTTATTTAATGGAGAAAATTCATATGTTATGGTTTCCGTAACACATATTTTAGAAAGTAGAGCCTTCCTATTGGTATATTGAGGATCATGAATCTTCAGACATTCCAAAAAAGAAAAAAATGTGGAATGCACAAAGTCAGAGTTGTCTCTACTCCAAATACTCATATGAACTATTTGTCCCCAACAAATGGCAAAGACTTCTGAGCTTATATTGGACTGATTGACCATAACTGGACACACTGTACCTTGACCCCTACATAGTGACATCATTTTTATTGTCTGTGAGCATGAAGGACAACATACCAAACCAGGTGGGCCCTTTTGGGACTCTATTGCACTACCTTAGAGAGCTGATAATCCTTCAATAAACTGATGGCAAGCTCTATTGGGAGTTGTACTTCACAGAGTTGGGAAATTCTTGCTGAATAGAGAAAGTGTAGACAGACATCTGCTTGACAATTATTACATACCCTTCCACACTGCCAGGGAGTTTGCACAAGGAGAATTCTTTTGCAACCCAGAAATTCTTTTCCTCTGATCTTACATTTCTCAAGACATCCCTCAATAATCTCTTATACTCAAAACAATTACAGTAGAGGTATAAGGAAGAAAGTATAAAGTAGAGATTTGATTTGGTTCCTCTGCTGGCATGCTACATAAACTTGTATGGTAACATAGGCAAAGGGAATATAGATCTTAGATTTTCAAGTTCAAACCCAATTTGAGGGGAAGAAAAGTTATTCCTTTAAAAAGGAATATGTCCAATAGTATGTTCTGAATTTCAGTTCAGAATAGATGATCATCAGTCTCATGGGGTAAGTAAGTAAGCTCCCTTTATCTGCCTCACTCAGTTTATATTTTAGGGTCCTAGGCCCATAGGTCTAGTACTAGAAGGGACCTCAGTGGCCAATTCCCACATTTTACAGAGGAGGAAAAGGAGGCCAGATGACTTTCCCAAAATCATCTATGAAGTCAAGTTCAGGTTTTGAGTTTCTGGCTCCCTCTTTTAATTGCTACCACCCCTTATCTAGTCTTCCATTGCCTTCATAGAGTATAAGTAGAAAGCAGATTTCCAAACACCCTAACTTAACATCTAATTATTAGAAAAAGCTTTCAGGATTTTTGAAATGTTTGGTTTTTTTCTTCCATGCTAATTACTACAGAGGAAACAATACATACTAATTACTTCAATATTACAAAAGATTTATGATCTTTTGAAATGGAAATATCCTTTTTTTTTCTGTACAGATCATAGCCTCAAAAGGGCTTTAGAAGACAGTTAAATCAATTGCATTGGGAACACAGAGAACCCCTTGCAGATGAAGATCTCTAGGCTGGTCTTAATTAAGGAGACTGGACAACTCAACACTTAGCAGTTTAACGACTGCAATTTGTCCTAGAAAGTAAAATTTTCCTTTCTTCGAATCTATATTTTTTCAGAAGCAATGTGAAATGGATGAATTGTGGGGAGGCTGTGCACCCTGTCAACTTGTCCATGTGATATGTCAATGAAATCATTTTAGTTAAGGATATAGCTGTGCATTAGCCCATAAAGAAGGATATGTGACCAGGGAGCTGAGAAGATGAGAAAACTTACTTATATGGTGGTAGGGAGAAGGAAATGAAGATGTTTAGTTTGAGAAAGAAAAGACATAAGGGTATGATAGTGATTTTCCAATATCTGTAAGGCTAGCTATGGAAGTGTGATTTGACTTGCTCTGCTTGAATCAGAGGGAAAAATTAAGAACAATGGGTGGAGGTGATCTTCTTCCAAGTCACTAAACCTCACTGGACCTCAGTTTTTTCATCTTTAAAGCAAGAGGGCTGGACTAGATGGCCTCTTAGACTCTATATGTAAGCTGCAGAGAGCAGAGATAGACTTGCTAGAATGAAAAAAAATCCTAATACTTAAAGCTGTCCAAAGTGCACTATTTAAGAACACAGACATAACTTGTTTCAATTAAACTCCTAACACATTTGTTAAGTTCTTAGTGAACAGTGTAATTCATTGGATATCACACCTACAAGCTCACAGCAATGTTATGCTTATAGTAAATGCTAAAAATACAATTGGTGTAAATAATCATTCTGGAAAACATCAATCCAGAGACCCATAAGTTGACCTCATCAACTTTACAAGAGTCTTAGTTGTTCTTTTGAACCATAAAACCAGCATACCTCTTCTAAAGTCCTATTTAAATGTTTCTTCATTGATTGAAGGTAAATGGAGTTCAGAGGTTTTATTTCCCAAGTATAAGCTCTAGCAATTGTAAAGGCTTTTACTATGACCAAGCAAAGGACTGCTGTGCTTGTCATCTCAGGACCACTTTGCTAGACTAGAGAAGTCTAGAGAGCTTTACTACCAGCCTTGGCTACCTGGTGCTGTCATTTTATTTGTGCCATAATTGGAAAAACTAACTACTAAGAGCTTTAAGGGCCATGAACTATTTTTGTGGAAGAAAACTTCAAACTGATATAATCACTTAAAGTTTTAAATGTTGAAGAAATCAGTTTAATTTAATGGTTTTTCCACTTAATAATAAACAGTAGGTAGTAGTTTTAGTCAATGTGTGTAGCACTTGATTCGGGGTCTGAGGACCAACTTTCTAAACTTAGCCCTGACATTTTAAATCTGTATGATTTAAACCCTTGAGATTCTCTAAATCAGAGATTCTGATCTTAGAGTCTATTAACCTGATTTACATGGTCAAATATACATATACATACATATCTACACATACATACATATATATTACACAAAAACTTGTGTATGTAGACATAAAAATATACATGCATATACCCATATAAAATTATTTCTATGTATATATAGGATTATACATAGGTAAACATATATTTATAAACTATATTTTGACATAATTGATATCCTTTGTAATATGATATATTTTATATATTTAAAAACATCACACCAAGGAGCCCATGGGTTTCACCAATTTACTCAAAAGGGACCATGACAAAAATATGCTAAGAATTCCTGCTCTAAGTACATAATTTCCAAATATATAAAATGGGAGGATTGGACTAGATGAAGATCCAGTCTGTCCAGCTCTAAATCTCATCATCCTAATGTAAAATGAAGTCTATTCACCAACTTTGATTCTAGAACATACCAGGGTAATTCTTTGGTCTATTAAATGCTTATTTGAAGGAATAGCTAACACACACACACACACACAGACACACACATTGCTCTGCTAGAGGGATGGGGACCTATAGGCTTTTTCCAGAATTTGCATTTGTTTCAGTTGAGAAATGCACTGAGGACTGTCTTCCATCCAATTCAAGTCAAATCAATATAAACTCAGTTTATAAATATTGTATGATTGACTTGAAATTCAGGACTCTTTTTCTATCATACTAAAGTATGTTAAATTAATTATAGCTAATTATGAAAATAAGAAATTAACATATCATTGTCATATTAAATTAACTTAAAAAATCTTTTTTTCTCTCCTCCATGTGCTCTTCAGTGTTCCTTACTGGCACAGCTACTCTTATTTTATACTCTTACTATTTAAGAAATATTATGTTGACCTCTTAATAGGAAGAAAACACATAAAATGGAAAAGAAGCAAAGGAAAATCAGTCAGAGTCACTAACAATTTCCTCCATACTAATATGTACCTTTTTAATTGTGTTCTGAATAATCATGTCTCCAACAGGCATCAGTATGCCTCCCAGCACAGCCAGTACTCCACCTATGACAGCACCTGTGATGAGCCCACAGTTTCGATCACAGCCCATTTTTACTGTTTAAAGGACCCCGTAGGCTTTGGCACCAGATTCCTTTTTGCTCTTCAGGTCTCTCTCACGCCAAACGTCCAAGGAACTTGATCTTACTACTAGAAACAACACAAAGCAGAGACTAATTATCAGTTCAAAAAGATCAAAGTACAAAAAACAAGCAATGAACGCTGATGGGAAGATAATTGTGCTAGTTATAAATAAATGCTTGGTTCTGTTCATTTATGCTTCTAGTATAGACTCTAAGGTTTCCCACCCTTTTTTTTCACAATCATAATATAAGAATATAATTGGCTCGAGTGTATCCTATAAACTGTTCTGGTCTTTTTTTTTCTAGCATATTTAGCATGACAAATAATAACCTCATTAAAACTACACATACATGATGTTGTCAAGGTCATCTCCACCTTCCTATTTCTTCCTTATCCTGTCATACCCTTTTGAGCTCCCTGGTTTCTCTAGTCAATCATATCCACACCCTTAGAGGTTCTTTTGTAAGTTGGTCTCTTTTGCAAGTTCAACAGATTTTTGTTTAGATGTCCTCATAAATATACATATTATTAAAAAAATAGTTCAATAATCCCCTCCTCCGTACCTTCTTTGGGATTGGCAGCAGGATTAAGGCTACACAGAGATTTTGAGATGATTTATTTCAGGAAAAAAATTAATTCTTCCGATCATTTGAAATCTGTAAAAAGAAACATATGCATAGTAAGTTGAAATAGGGTTGAAAACAAAATGTTAGAAAACAAATTAGTAATAATAAAAACAATAATAACAGCAATTCATCTCACATTTATATAGTATCTTACAATTTACAAATAACTTTTGCATGGCCACTTTGTAAGGAAGGTATCATTATCCCCATTTTACAGATGAGGAAACTAAGGTTGCATGAAGCTAAGTAAAATTTCCAGGTCTCACATCATTAGCCACTCAAACCAAAGTCTGACTTCAAGTTCACTGACCTTTCCATTATGCCATATTGCCCCTTGCCAGAGGATTAATTTTAATATTAATTATTATGAAAATTATTGCTATACATAAAATCTAACTGCAGAGGATTGAAAGTCTAAGTAAATTAAAAAAACCCATCATCTATTCAGTTCAAATGTTATTAATATGTCCCTAGGACAAGCACTGAAATGCAATATTTTTCGAGATTGTATATAGAGAAAATGTATGACCAGAAAACTGAACCAATCACTATTACTTTCAGTTTTTATTTTAAATGAAAAATAACCTTTGTTTTGTCCTCTTTATCTTCTAGAGCTACAACTTAAAGTTTCTTTTTTATAACAAAGGGGCACCTATATGTTCTCTGTAGTGTATAATCAGAACACTGTTTCCTATTTCATGGTGATGAATAGCTATTGTTATCGGCAAAAACTGGAAGAAAACATGTATTTTTCCTTCCTTCCTTCCTTCCTTCCTTCCTTCCTTCCTTCCTTCCTTCCTTCCTTCCTTCCTTCCTTCCTTCCTTCCTTCCTTCATTTCTTCCTTCCTTCCTTCCTTTCTTCTTTCCTTCCTTTCTACCTTCCTTCCTCCCTTCCTTCCTTCCGAGGGGGGAAGGCAAGGCAATTGGGGTTAAGTGACTTGCCCAAGGTCACACAGTTAGTAAGTGTCAAGTTACTGAGGCCATATTTGAACTCAGGTCTTCCTGACTCCAGGGTTGGTGCTCCATCCACTGTACCACCTAGTGTCCCAGAAAAAAAAAAAACATCTTTTATAAGACTATAAAAGTTCTGGGGGAGATGAGAGAGACTGCATCTTATTCTTGGAGTCATTGTTATATGAAGAATAATGTGCTAGGTGATTAATAAATGCTTGAAGTCATTTTTAAAAATTCATATTAATGGGGTGTTTTGTAAGAAGATTGATAAAAGTATGACAATGCGTCTGCATGTTATAGCTTAAAGTACACTGGACTTCAAGCACATGACCCCAAGTTTAAGTTCTAGGTTTCTCATTAATTAGTACAAATTACTAAATATTTTGACTCATCTTGTATATTGATTCATCTTTGCATATACACATATACAAATATACACATATACACACAGTGCATATATTCATGTGTGCTCAGTACATACATGCATATACATGTACATGTACATACATGCTTGTTGGGAACATTATGTACTGCAAAATTTTATTAGAAGGATATAAGTTCATGTAAATAAAATACTTTGCAATTGTAAAATATAAGGTAAAAAAAGATGTTAGGTATTGAAACCTTTGAGACATTTACACAAGAACTTTTGGTTGTGATGGCATTTCTTGTGACAGGGTTTAGTCTGAAAATTGCACTTAATAGGTTTACAAAACAAAATGGCAAGCCTTTGCCTATGCTGGAAATGCCCACAGACATAGTGCAGAAAAAATATACAAACAATACAGACCAAAAAGAAAAATCCACAGAGACATATAGCAATGTTGTTAAACTCACAAGGACATAAGGACACATAAGGAAAAATGCCATTCTTTATTTTCTTTCCCCACATGAATGGCAACCAAAGTGCCTCATCTACTGTCTTAATAGTTACCTGTAGCAGGTATATGCATCTGTTTCTTAGTAGTGATTATTTTATAGATTGTCCTATTTCTGCTTACTTCATCTGCCGCGGTTCATATAGTTTTTCATGTCTTGGAAAGCATTTATTTCCTTTTTTACAGAGCAATAGTATTTCATTATATTCATTTCTTACGACTTATTCAGTCATTCCTCAGTTGGGGTAATGTATCCCTTAGCTTTCAGATTTTTTTCTTACCACCTTTCTTACAGAGAGCTGATATGTATTTATGCATGGATGTATGTTTATACATATATGATGCATGTATGTGTATATATTATACACATATATGATTCTCAGTAATTTGTCAATCATGTATGACTCTTCATGACCACATTTGGAGCTTTCTTGGCAAACATACTGGAGTGGTTTGCAACTTCTTACTCTAACTTATTTTACAGATGAGGAAACTGAAGCAAACAAGGTGAAATGACTTTCCCAGGGTTGTGCAGTTAGCAAGTGTCTAAAACTGGATTTCAACTCAGGAAGATGAGTCTTCCTGACTCTAGGCAAAACACTTTATCCACTGTGCCACCTAGCTCTCTCTGTGTGTGTGTGTGTGTGTGTGTGTGTGTGTGTTGTACAGAAGGGACCTTTATCTCTTTCTTTGATTTTTTTTTTTCAGTATGGGCTTAGGAGTGATATACCTAAGTCAAAGGGCCCCATTAGTTATTGTTTAGTAACCTGTGTATAATCCCAATGATTTTTCAGAATGTTTTTACCCACTCACTTGTCCTTCAACAATGCATCAATCTGCCTGTTTCCCAAGAGTCCCTCCAATATTTATCATTTTACTACAATACCAACATTATAAAAATTAACAGTTTTTAGTAGTTTTGTAAACTGGTGAACAATGAAATGGGCAGAACCAGGAGACCAATTTAAATAATAACAACATTACCCATAATAACCACCACTGTAAAAACAAAAAGCTCTGAAAGCTTTAAAAACTATGGCCAATAAAATCACCTTTTGAAATTTTGGAGGATATGTGATGAAAAAAATGCTATCCATACAGAAAGGTGATAGATTTATATTTTGTATATAATCATTGAGGGAATTTGCTTTGCTTCACTATCCATATTTGCTATAAGACATTACTTTTTTAAAAATCAGTTTGTGTGTAGGAGGGAGAGAAAGTAGATTTCTGTTTTTTGTTGTTTTTTTTTTCTAACAGAGAGGTAGGAGGTGTTATAGACATAAATGCTACATGCATTTTCTGATAAGGTCATTGTATTATTAATTTTTAGGGCAGCTAGGTGGTGCTGTCAACAGAGTGCTGGTCCAGGAGTCAGGAAGACTCATCTTCCTGAGTTCTAATGTGGTTCCAGATACTTACTAACTGTGTGACCCTGGGCAAGTCATTTAACCCTGTTTGCTGTAGTTTCCTCATCTGAAAAATGATTTGGAGAAGAAAATGGCAAAATACTCCAGTATCTTTGCCTAGAAAATGAATGGGGTCATAAAGACTCAGACATGACTAAACAACAACAATAACAATTGTTAATTTTACTTACCTATTTTACTATGTTACTAGTGGCCTCTCTTAAGGTAAGAATAATATATAAATGTTTATAATGTAAAAACATGACATCAATAAAACTTAAAAAAAGAATAACTGCTGGTTTTTAGTCATCAAAAGGACCGTTAACAAGGCAAAATTCATTTTCTGTATTATTGTTGCATTTGGAAGCAATATAAGCTAGGATTCTCTGAAGGATGGGTGAATAGACCATTTCAAACATAAAATCATATAAAGACAAGGAAGATGGAAATAGAATGTCATGAAGAGGGAATAGAAGTCAGTTTGACTTAAATGGGAATATGAAATATCATTAGCAAGGTAGTTTGTGACAATATTAATGCCAGGATGCTTAAATGCCAGGATATGCAGGGGAGTGCTGCTGATTGCTTGTTTGTAAATTTATCCAACCAGGGCATGTGAGAGATGGTCAAACTTGTAAATTTTAGAACTTGAACCTATATAGGCTGACACTTAGTCCAGTGATATGACCTCTAAAATGTAAAGACACTATGTTTGTGAAAACAAAGGGCAGACCAAAGACACAATTCAATCTCTTTTGTAGCACTAGTTTTTTCATTTGATTTCTAAGGATGAGACACAAAATATCACAGATTCATTTCTTGTGTAGATACATGTAGGCAGAATCACAATACTAAATAGTTTTATCAAAAGAATGTTGGTTTTCTTCAAAGTCTCCATACAAAGATCAACATTCAAGACAATATGAACTCCATCTTTTTATGGAGTCATTAAAGTTGAATTAAAGACTTTCATGCACATTCATTTGCTATCCCCAATCACAGCTGAAACTTTATCTAGACTGTGTCAAATTAAATCTGTCATTTAAAAAAATCTCTTTGACCTTTTGAAGGGAAAAATGGCTAAAGACTCACTTATAATACCCCTTTATCATGATCAATTAATCCTATTTAGATAGATGCCTTTTTATATGATCTTGAAGAGTTAATATAGTTATATCTTTAAGCTGTTCCTGGTAATTCTGTCATATATTCAAGAAGAATCTCACTGTCATTCTTTCTATCCATGGAACATAATGCCTCCCATGGGAAGATTGCACTAAAAATTCCCAAACAAAATAATTCTAGTTATTTTGGGTGTTGGCTATAAGTTATGGAAACCATCCTCAATAAAACTTGCCACTCTCCTCTTATGCATTCTTCAGAGAGAATCTGGAAGTTTCTCAGTATTTAATAATTGTTAAAGTAATGTGAGGCAATACATCTTCTAGGGAAGTTAATTTGTAGAACCAATGTTATTTAAGATCACTGCTCTTGAAATGAATAATATTCTTTAAATATTCTTAATAAATAATAGTATTCTTTTATAGTCCTCACTCTAGTCTGACTCTGGTAATTTCTGTATTTCCCTTGAATAAAAATAGGATTGTGAGTGGTTAGATGGAAAGAAATAGAGATGTGACCTACAGAAGGCACTAGTACTACCACCAACTTTAAATTTGTTCATTGGTTTTCCTAGCCATTTTACTTAACATTAAAGCTATGGATTTATGCCACAAAAGTGTTCTGCTGTTGCACTTACTCACTTTGGGAAATGTTTCAGAGTCACTTAGGATTATAGGTGTAGAGCTAGAAGAGACTTCCCTCCTTTTGCAAATCAGGAAACTAAATTCCGTGAATATGATCTGACTCCAAGAGAGCTCTAGTGTTGCAATGGATAGAGTGCTGGGCCTGAACTCAGGAAGAACTGAGTTGAAATCCATCCTCAGACACATAGCTGTGTGACCTTAGGCAAGTCACTTAACCTCTGTATGCCTCAGTTTCCTCAACTGTAAAATGGATATAATAATAGCACCTACCTCTAAGGCTTATTGTGAGAATAAAAATGTGACAGTATTTCTAAAGCTCTTAGCACAGTGCTTGTCACATAGTAAGTTCTATATAATTATTGGCCGTTGTTATTATTACTTGTCCAAGGTGCTACAAGTAGCCTCAGATGTGGCATTTAAAGGAGTCTCACGACTCCAGAGCCAGTACTCTTTCCGCTGTTCCAGAACACCTCCAAAGACACAACCACCACCACTACTATCGTGTTTCCCCGATAATAAGACCTATCCTGAAAATATGCCCTCCCCTGAAAATAAGCCCTATTGAGATTGCTACTGTAGTGAAGGTGATCCCCTGCGCTATGCACCGTCTCCCCCTTCCCCCCTTGAAACGCACGCTGCGCTCCGAGCTGCATCCAATCAGAGCTGCAGCAGTGAGCCCGTCATCCTGTTCTTCCCCAGTGATTTGCTTGCTGGTACATTTTTTTGTTCACATTTACCTGTTTATTAAAATTGCTGTCAATGTTCATTAAAATAAGCCCTCCCCTGAAAATAAGTCCTCTGGTGTTTTTCTGTCCAAAAAAAAATAATAAGACAGTGTCTTATTATCGGGGAAACACGGTACTATGACTATGACTACTAGAAGCACTACTACCACCACCACTGCTGCTAGTATTAATAATATTTCACAAATGGTTGAAAAAATAGCAAATCTGTCAGAAAGGAGAGAACAAAAGACTACACTATGCTTTTATTTTTTTCCCTTAAATTGACAGTGTGGGATTATTGGAGAAGGTAGAAGGAAAAATATTAAACATTGACATTTTTAAAAAAACGCCTCAGGGGACTCCACACATCAAACACACACACGATGGCCAAAAATAGGCATATAGGCAATTTATAAGGATCTACCAAAGAAATGTTGGGAACTGTGCCAGCTCTTGGTTGGTTCTCTGTACACACCTTAAGCTGCATTCTCAATGTGATTCTTCCTGTGACCCACAATGCCTTGGGTATGAGGTGGATACATAGTAACTTTGCACAAACTAACTTAAGCAGGACAAGGTATACTAAGGACAATCCACAGAAATGCCTTAATGCCCTATGTCAAGGCAATCAGCTTTACCAGCAACCCTCTGCTTTCCCCATCTGGCTACATCCTCATCCTTTCTGTCTTCTTCAATTAAGTATGTCCTCTACTGATCTAGAGTTGTAGTTCAAGTAAAATATGAGGCTAATATCATTATATTGTTAGTATTTATATGGTAAGAAGACATTAGCTGGTTGAATGCAATTTCATCTATTATGTTCCATTTTCTAAGAGGTATTCTGCTCTTCAATTATAAAAACAATTTTTTTCTGACCTTAAAGGAACATCTTTCTTTTTACATAAAAAGGGATAAGTATTGCTATTACTTAGGTTGGGTTATTAATTTAAATGCTTTGATGACTAAAGGAATAAATATTATTGTAATTATGTTTTGCACTTGCATAGCATGCCCACCTGAGCAAATTTTACCATTATCATCACCATCATCTTATTGTTTTTTACTCAAGAGGACCTGAGGCAAAGGAGAGTCCACAAGTACAAATTATGTCAAACTTGGAGTTGAGTACAAGAGAAAAGTCAGCTTGCCATACCACATGCTAGTTGGCAACTCCCCCCTCTTTCAACTGTCAAAGAACCTTATAATTTGCCATTTTATATGCAGTTATTCTTAAAATACAAGATGAATGCCTTGTACATTTGACATTCTTTGGATTCACGAAATAAAAGATAGACTAACTGAATTTCTCTCACTCTCAGAAATGTGGACTTAAAATACAGTTTTCATTCTTCACTATTTTTTTTGAGTTTGGAAAAATGCTGAGTGACAGTGGTATCTGGAATAAAATACATATTTTAAAGCAGGCTTTAAAGTTTTTAATTTTAGAGAAGAGAATAGATAAACAAAAAATGAAAAAGATTGAAATAGCTAAGGAATAAAAAACAAGAGGAGAAAAATAAAATGCATTGTTGCATTACATACCTTCAATGACCCCAAAGGTAGAACAGATAATATTTTTTCTCAGTCCATAAACTTTATGATTCTATATTCTTCTCCTTTTCCACTTAAAAACAAAGGAAATCTCCTTCTGATCTCTCAAGCATTTCTTTGAGACACACACACACAAACAAACAATAGCAACAGAAGAATCCCTTTGGCTCTTTAATCCATTGATGCTTTTTCAGTATAGAACTTTTGACTGCCAAGTTGGCAATCTGGTAGAAAGTGAGAGGCTGACTTATTGACAAATCCTGTTGTAGGTTGTACTCTAAGAAACTCCTCCTTAATGCCAGGACATCACAGAACATGGTTTTCTAGAGAACCTGTAATTATTCCCATATGTGGATAGATGCTATGTGACTTAGGAAACCCCACCCAGAAGAGGCATGACCCTGAAATAGGGTTTCCTGGGTTATAGAATGTGAAGGCTGAACAACAAAATCAGTTCCAGTGTTCCAAAAGACTGTTATCACAAATTAATGACAGATTCTGAATAATGTTTCCTGACTGAAGAGAAGATATGGGACTCAGATCTTCATCTGCCCACATTCATTTTCTTTTGTTCCCTGCAAAAAGAACTAACAATAAACTATAACATCCTGTGATCTACTCATTCATCTAGTCTTTCAAATTTCTCCCCAACCTCACTTGCTTCAAATACTTAAAGACTATTTTAACACATACAACCCATTTTGAAAAGTTATACTTATTAAACTGACTGGATATTAAAAAAACAGGTTGAGTTTAGTCAAATAATGTTTTGAATTCAATATTTTGAAAATAATTTGCTAAAAATAATTTATATTAATTTCTCTTCTTCTGTTCCTTTGCATCAAATCTCTGTGTGTACCAGTTTATATAGTTCATATATGTGGACTCTACTTTTGAAAGGCAATGATAATATGATATGAAAATTGGGAAGTTGGGGAAGCTAGATGGTTTACTGAATAGAGCACTGGCCCTGGAATCAGGAGGACCTGAGTTCAAATCCAGCCTAAGACACTTAACATACTAGCCATGTGACCTTGGGCAAGTCACTTAACCCCAATTGTCCTGCCTGCCCCCCTCCAAAAAAAAGCAAAAAAAAAGAAAAGAAAAGTGACAAGTTAGGAATTAGGAGATCTGTACTCTAATACTAGCTCTAGTCACAGATGAGATCATTAAAAGGGGCTCTTAACACTGTCTAAGAGAAGGAGAAAGTGATTTCAAACCTACAGGTCACTTCTACACCATGTGGGAATGCAATCTTCCCTCTCTCTATATCTTTGGTTAAAATGGAAAGTCTTTGCCAATACTCTGTTGCTTGTTCTGCCTATTCTTTGATGGAGATAGGTGTTATAGTCTAGTCTAATTGGTATTACACCTGGTTCCCAGGTTTGGGCTCTGTTCCATTTTAGAACTGCAATGCATGGGCCAGAAAGGGGCTCTACAATCTTATTTCCAGAATGATAACAGGATGTTGCAGAATGAAGCTATGTTATTTCTGACTAAAGAAGAAAAATAACTGAGCCCATACATCTATGCATGTGATATGTGAAATATTTGTGGAAAACAAAATAAAATTCAGTGAAATGACTTATGTGCTTTATCAGAATATTCATATTAATATCCCTATGTATTATGGTGGGGGGGAGGGGGAAATATTCCAAAAATTAGATCAGAATACCAAAGAATATAGTTATAGATGACTTTAAGTAAGAATTTAGAACAAATGTTGAAATCAAATTAAGAAAATAATACACACACCAATAAGGGTGTTAACCTCAGCTACTTAGACAAATATCATTAATGATGGTACATTTTGTCCAAACACAACTGTGGCTATACAATGGCTCCTCACTCACTACATTAACTTGTTATTCAATGCTATTGGGGGGGGGGAGGGAAACAGGGAGGGGCAATATCATACTCAAGTGATCTAGCAAGCTAAATAAAGATACATGGATTTTCCACGATCATTTTCACTACCCCATTGTACAGCTTATATAACCACGATTTTCAACCTTTAACTTGGAACTTGAAATGTGTGTGTGTGTGTGTGTGTTTAATTAAAACCAGAATCTTTATATCTACTCTACTTGGTTAAAAATTTAGCTCCATTTATTTAATAGGGACCAAAACCCCACAGAATGACTAATCTAGCTCAATTTATGTGTATGCCAATATTTCTGAAGCTATCCATTCTTGAATCCACTTCATAACAGCTCTGGTGTGGAGACAGTGACTGTATTGAATTATTATTGTTTCCTAATCTTTCTTTTGAAGTAGCATCACTTTTGTTCAAACTCAAAATCCTTCTTGAAAAAAAAAAAGGCTCCTTGAAGGATAGGTAGAAGTGTAGGCTTCACAAGAAACATCTGAATTTTTTTTGTTAGCTTGGTGTATATAGTCACACAAAAAGTTAAATTTACACCAATTCTTTGTAACATATTGCTACTAGGATTGTAAATCAGTAGCGCTTTTATCCACTTATTAACGCTTAACTATGAAAAATTTATTCAAGAACATATTGCTTTAGTTTTCTTACCAGAGTCCACTCCTCCTAGAGATATACAGCTTAAATAGATTAATAATATATTACTGATATGTAATCACATGTTACAGGTTGATATGTTGCCATCAATATGAGTAAACAAGTAATTAATAAATCTAAGCAATAGTATAATACAGTTTGCTTTTTCACCATCAGAGATTTTTGTTGATGAAAATTAAAATCAAGAACAACAATATTAAACTATAACACAAAGGATCATAGATTTAACACTGGAGGATATTAGGGGTCATTTAGTCAAATATGATTTTACAGAGGAGACTGAGGCCCAGAGAAGTACACTAATTTGCCCAATGTCACATAAGAGGTAGGTTACAAAGTCAGAGCTTGAATCCCATTCCTTTGAGTTTAAAGCATTTTTATTAAAACATTTTTGTTGCATGAGTTATAAAATGCATTTCCTAAAATGCATTTCTTAGAATACAATATTAGTATCTGACATTAAGATCCAATATTTGCACTGTTATTTCCATAACAAAAAATCTTAAATCATAGAAAAATGAAATGTAATTGGCTGTTGACCAAAAAAAAGTGTTAAATTTCTTAATATATCCTGTGAAAAGATTTGCAGTGCATTGCAAGGTAGCTTTTTTTCTTCAGAAAATTAGGAGCAAATATTGGACACTGCAAAAACAACGTACAATGTTTCTTTTCAACTTAGAGAGATAGAAGAAAATAATAGCAATTAAAATTGTGCACATGTCTTTTATAGTGTTTACAGGGACATTTTATGTCCCACAGTCTGCTGAAAGATGGGAAAATCCCTTGCTTAACAGATTTATATATAGTAACCTAAGACTTACCTTTGCAAAGCAGAGAATGAAATTTCAATTGATTATTCCAGCATTTGTCCATACAGTGCTCATTAGGGTCAAGTAGCATCTGTAGTTAAATCCTCACACTGAAAAAACATCCACTAAAGACTGAGAGAGTTTAAATATTCAAGAAGACGTCAGATCCCAGTGTGTAGTTAGTTGCCAGTAAAAAAAAAAAAAGGATTTGTACTGCTATGGTCTGACAAAGACCTATTACCTATATCTCATGTTAAACACTAAGAACAGCATTTTTTTTTCCTTTTGGTAAAATTCCTATCCAAGTAAGTCAAGGGCCATGCAGACAAAGGGGAACTTAGTTGCTGAGCTGCCAATAATATGTTCTGTTGTACAGTTATAAATTTAAATGCAGAAGCTGGGGTGAGTGTGTGTGTGTGTGTGTGTGTGAAACAACCAGTTATCAACTCACTTCCTTATATATTTTAGTCTTCAAAAGTTGTTTCATGAAGATGGTGAGATGCCTATTATAGAATCGGTACATTTTTCATCCATTAAAATGTATTATTATAATTTCAGAAATCAAAATTGATTTGGTTAAAAATGTTGCTATTTTTTAATAGCTGAAGAGACTGTCAATCAGTAAGGATGAAATACAGACCTAGAAAAAAAGGAAATGATCTATTGTTCTAACTGGAAGTCCTTATGTATTTATCAAGTGTCTGTTTGTTTCATAGAAGCTAAAAAGCACAATGCAATCTGCAAAAATATCCTTTGCATACTTAAACCAAAATATTATCATCTGAGTTTTGCTGTAGTCCCATGTTCAGAAAATACCAAATTCTAGGTTGATTTATTTCTGAAATTTTACTAACATCAAGTGATATGAAAGCAAAATAATTAAAACAAAGACATTTTAAGTATTATAAATTTGTTATGTTGATTGGCAATTTTCAAAGGAAAATTGCTTATTTGAGCTTATATTGCCTGAAAACAAAAATATAGACATTGTAAGGGAGGGATCTTAAATAAAAGAAACTTATAGGATTTCTCCAGAAAGAGCCCTAAGAGAAATAAAACAGTAATTTCACAGAAAGGCCAGTCATATAGGAACCCTCCTAACCCCTAATAGTAAATGAAGGCAACATGCAGAATTTTGGTTCATTAGACTATGTTAAATCAAGTCATTATCACTGGATTAACCTTTAGTTTCTTCTGACTTTGGCATTTAGATACATGGAGGTCTCCCTAGTGTACTTTTAAATTCTCATGAAGATAGAGAGAGGAGTTATTGTCCTAAGAAAGAAAGAAAACCAAAACCAAACAACAAACTTGGCTTTTAAAAATATATAGTCTAATATATATTGAACATATATAAAAGATATTTGGGGTCTACTCAAATTCAGGGTTCTTTATTTGTCTTAAAAATAGAAGCATGTAGTATTTTATGATTGCTCCATTTTCTTACAGTTTATTCTTAAAAGTCTGGGAATGCCCCAATGCAAAGTAAAAAATTAATGAAACAGAAGAGTTCAACAGAAATGTGTGTGTACAATTGTACTTTGCTTTAAATAAAGTAAATAGACCTAGGTTCAGTTCCTATTTGCTAAACATCCTGGTTATGTCACTGAGCAAGTCACTTAAGCTGTCAGTGGTCCAGGAAATTCATCAAGAGAAAAAAAAGTGATGAAGTTGAGGCAGTTAGGCAACACACTGGATTGAGCTGGGCCTGGAGTCAAGAAGTTTTGTTCGATTGTTTAGTTTTCTGCATGTCCAACTCTTCATGATCCTTTTGGGGGTTTTCTTGGTAAAGATACTAGAGTTTTTTTGCCATTTCCTTCTCCAGCCCATTTTACAGATGAGGAAACAGGGTGAATTGGTTTACAGGGTAAACAGGGTGAAGTGATTTGCCCAAGGTCACATAGCCAGAGTTGAACTCAGGTCTTCCTGACTCTAGGCCTGGCACTCTCCGCTGAGCCACTGGAACTAGAAAGACCTGATTTCAAATTTGCCCTCAGATACTTACTAGCTGTGAGACCCTGAGCAAATCACTTAAACCTCTGTGTTCCTCAGTTTCCTCATCTGTAAAACAGGGATAATAACAGTACTTCCTTGGGGGATTGTGAGGACAAATGAGTTAACAGTAAAGTGCTTAGCCCAGTGCCTGCACTTGCTGTGTAAATATTTATTCTCTTCCTAGACCTCATCTGGTCAGGGGAATTTCATATTTCAATGAAATTACAGGACCAGGCCTTAACCTTTACACCAAACAGATACAAGGAGGGTGGGGAGGAGGTATGAAGGGAGATGATTATTATCAGGCAAAAAACTCATTAAAAGATTCTTTTAAATTATGCACTTCCCTAGAGCAATCAAATTCTGATGTAAAAAAAATAGGCAAAAGGGTCCTACTAAATTAACAAACAAAATATGTCTAGCAGCCTATAATTCTAAATCTATAATGGTAAGGTACATTCTGAATTTCCCCATCTCTCAGGTACCAAGTCCAGAGGTGATGAATTCATTAAGCACAGTTCTCTGATTTGATTCATGGGTCATCATAAGTGTGGAGACTCATGCTCCTGGAGGTGAGAAGAAAAAAGCCCAGCACAGAGGGGATTGAATCAGTGAAAGAGATGTATCTATCCAGTTCACATACAAGACTGTTAATGTGTAGCCCTAACTATTTAGGATTATAGTCCAGGTTGAGAGCATTACTGTATGTGTCCACTACTTGGTATTATTCCAAAGGCAATCTGTAAACTACATCTGTTGATAACACTCTCTACATTACACTTAAAAGGAATCTCTCTGTCTTTGTCTCTCTCTGCGTCTGTCTGTCTTTGTCTCTTTGTCTGTCTCTGTCTTTCTCTGTCTCTCTCTCTCTGTGTCTCTGTATGTCTGTCTGTCTTCTCTCTCTCTCCCCTTCTATCTCTCCTGCAAAAGTTAACTAAGATAATAACATGAATGGTCAGAAAGATCAGCGCCCCCATCTCCCTCATGGTCCTGGTCCTACACCCAAGCACCAGAAACAATAACCATTTCCTGCCCACAGAAGGAGGAAAAATCAAGCTGAACATTCTGTAAAATACTTTAACTTCCTTTGAGGAAAAAAAATGTGGAAATGATTTCATGCATTTTTACTTGCTCCAAATCTCTCATTTCCAATGATTACTTAATAATTAAAAAAAATCTTAAGCTTAACAGTCTTCACCATTGAATCATCAAGGCTTTCTTTACTACATAGGCTACAGGAAAGTCTCTTTTTAATAGTCTACATTATCCAAGTTCTAAGTTCACTAAACCTGCTCAGAGGTATGTCTCCTGTAGGTTGGCACCCTGAGTTTTCTTTTGAAGTAAGTTTGCTGCAGATTATGGATTGTTGTGGTTGTTCAGTCATTTTAGTTGTGTCTGATTCACCATGATTAAATTTGGGATTTTTTTTTTGGCAAACATACTGGAGTGGTCTGTCATTTCCTTCTCCAGCTCATTTTACAGATGAGGAAACTAAAGCAAACAGGGTTAAGTGACTTGCCCAGGGTCACAGAGCTAGTAAGTTTCTGAGGACAGATTTGAACTCGGAACGATGCATCATCGTAATACCAAACCAGGAGGAGCACTATCCACTGAACCATTTAGCTGTCCTAGGATATGGATTGCCCCATAAAATTTATAGCAGCAGCAATAACAAAATCTGTGTTGCATTCTCCTCAGAGAACCTGAGTCATTTGACAGAAGTGGTTAACAGCACCAACAAAGAAAAATTACAAAACATACCATCAGGTACCTCAAGGCCATCCATAGGAGTCTATATGGGTGTGGTTTCTAATCCAAGATCAAAGTGAGATAAAACTATTAAGTCCAATTTAAATGATTGTTTTTGAAATGAAAATTGAAAGATTAGAGCCAGTTCAGTAGCTTATACCATATATGATACTCTAGAGAAAGCAACTCAGATGATTAAGACCTATACATAACCTGAAATAGGGGAATATAAACAGTTGAGTAACACAGAAAATGTTGCATTGGCTTGCCTGATCTGTGTCTTTCTGACTCTGCCCCTGTCTTTGTATTTAAAGGTCATGAGAGAGTATCTTCTGGTAGTTTAGACCAGAACAGAGAGTGAACTTTTTGATATTTTTTTTAAGAGGAAAGGGAATTATACAGTATTTGATAATGTACATATGTATACATTTCATTAAAGGAAAACAAGATATACCAATAGAGCCTGCTGTTAGAGGTTGCTTAACTCCTAGGCTCTAAGAAAAATAACATGATATACCTTTGAGTTTGCATTATTCAGAAAATAGCCACAATGAACTCCTCCTTTATTCTACTTCTCAAAAATCTCTTAACATCATTCTCCCATCTTTGATGACTCTTTTAATTATTTTTTATGCTTTTTGGAGGGCAATTGAGGTTAAGCAACTTGTTCTGTCATTCTTGTCAGCTTTTCCAGTGAGGTGGCTTTCCAGAGTGCTGGTATTGGAATCAGGAAGATGTGACTTCAAATCTGTTTTCAGATATACTAGCTATGAGACCCTGGGCAAGTCACTTAACTTTTATTTATCTACATTTTCTCATTGGTAAAATGGTGATATTAATAGCACCTACATTGTGAGGATAAAATGAAATATTTGAAAAACTCTTAGCACAGTGACTGGCACATTGTATAATTATTAAAGATGATGATGATGATAATGATGATGATGATGATGATGATGACAATGATGACGATGACACAGCCAAGACATTCAAATGTTGGACCTTGGATTTAAATTTGTATTTGACATTAGCTGTATGATCTTGGGGAAATCACTTAAGTTCCATGGGGCCACAGTTACTTCATCTGTAAAATGAAGAGAATTGGTCTTGATGGCCTCTAAGTAGAGTCTCTTCCAGATCTATATCCATGATCTTATGCTCCTCTTGGTGCCATGGACAACTCTCTAAGTTTGTTTTTTGCCTTCTTTTCTTCATCTCTAAAAGAGCAACAATAATAATAGGATCTATCTCCCAGGGTTATTCTTCTCCCTAGTCTCTTCCTATCAATACATAAATAATAATTATAATATTAACACTTAAATCGTGCCTTATAGGTATTAGCCAATTTTACCTTCAGAATAACTCTGGGAAGTAGGCAGTTTTATTATCACAATTTTAGAGATAAGGAAATGGAGGTAGGTAGAGGTTAACACAGGGTTAAATGAAGTCCAGGCTTACATAGCTATTAAGTATAGGAGGCTAGATTGGAAGTCAGATCTTCCTAATTCCAGTGCTCACTATACCAAATACTTGCCTATCCATATTTCAATAGCCACAAGAATAATCTTTTTTTTCCATTTTTCAAATGCTTTATTAATTTCTGATTTACATCATTCATTTCTTTCAGATTTTGAGTTACAGATTTTCTCCCTGTTTTTCCCCTACCCACCACCCCAAAATAGCAGTCCCACAGGATATCCCCTCCTCCAATCTGCTCTCTCCCATGTCTTCTGCCATACCCCCTTCGACTTCTCCAGTAGGGCTTGGTGGATCTCTATGCCCCAGTGCCTGTATATCTTATTTCCCAATTACATGTAAAATAGTAATAATAATAGTATATATATATATATATATATATATATATACACACACACACACACACACACACACACACACACACACACACACACACACACACACATTTGATTTCAAAACTTTGAATTCCAGATTAATTTCTTTCCTCCCTTGTCATCCACCCTTACTGGGAAGATAAGCAGTTCAGTATAGGTTGTACATGTGTAGCTAATGCAAAACATTAATTTCCATCCCTCCTATCCCACCTCCTACTTGTTCTATTCTCTACTTTGATCCCATACCTTTTCAAAAGTGGGTGCTTCCAACTTGCCTCTCCCGCAGCCTGCCCTCCCTTCCATCACCCCCCCCTCATCCCCTTTCCCCCTACTCTCCTGTAGGGTGAGATACTCTATTTAGTATGCATTTCATTCCCTCCCCAAGCCAAATTCAATGAGAATAAGGTTGACCTTTTGCCTTCTATTCTTCCCCTCCATTATATCCATTTTCCCTTGCCTCTTCTATATGAGATAGTTTACCCCATTCTGTCTCTCCCCATCTCCTCTCATTATATTCCTCTCTCACCTCTTAATTTCACCTTTTAAGTATCATCCCTTCCTATTAAATTGGTCCTGTGCCCTCAATCTATGTGTACCTGTAAACACATGTATTCACATATGTATTTGTATGGCCATATACCCTCCGATATATATATATATATATGTATATGTATATGTATATTTATATTCCCTTCAACTGTTTTCATACTGAGAAAAGTTTCATCAGTTGCAATTATTGGTTTTCCATGTAGGAATGTTAATAGTTCAACTTTGATAAGTTCCTTATGATTTCTTTTTACTGTTTACCTTCTCATGCTTCTCTTGCTTCTTGTATCTGAATGTCAAATTTTCTATTCAACTCTGGTTTTTTCAGCAAGAATGCTTGAAAGTCCTCTATTCCACTGAATGACCATAGTTTCCCCTGAAACATGATACTCAGTTTTGCTGGGTAGGTGATTCTTCGTTTTAATCCAGCTCCTTTGGCCTCTGGAATATCACATTCCAAGCCCTTCGATCCCTCAGTGTAGAAGCTGCCAGATCCTGGGTTATCCTGATTGTATTTCCACAATACTCAAATTGTTTCTTCCTGGCTGCTTGTAATATTCTCTCCTTGATCTGGGAATTTCAGAACCTGGCTATAATATTCCCAGGAATTTTCTTTTTGGGATTTTTTTCAGGAGGTGATTGGTGGGTTCTTTCAACCTCTATTTTGCCCTCTGCTTCTAAAACATCAGGGGAGTTTTCCTTGAGAATTTCTTGGAGGATGATTTCTAGGTTCTTACTTTGATCATGGCTTTCAGGTAGTCCAATAAGTTTTAAATTATCTCTTCTGGATCTATTTTCCAGATCAGTGGTTTTTCTAATGAGATATTTCATATTGCCTTCTATTCTTTCATTTGTTTGTATCTGTTTAACAGCATCTCGATTTCTCATAAAGTCATTGGCTTCCATTTGCTCCAACATAATTCTGTAGGAATGATTCTCCTCAGTGAGCTTTTGTGATTCTTTTTCCATCTGGCAAAATCGGCTTTTTAAGGCATTCTTCTCCTCATTGCCTGTTTGAGCCTCTTTTGCCATTTGAGTTGGTCTATTTTTTAAAGTGTTATTTTTCTCAGTCAGGTTGTTGACTCTCATTTTGTAATTTTCTTGCATCGTTCCCATTTCTCTTCCCATTTTTCCTCCACTTCTCTTATCTGCTTCTTAAGGTCCTCTATGGCCTGTAACCAGCTCATATTTTCCTTTGAAGCTTTTCGTACAGAAGTTCTGACTTCACTGTCTTCCTCCTGTTCCATGCTTTGCTCCTTTTTGTCCCCAAAATAGAAGTCTAATGTTGGATTCTTCTGTTTGCTTTGTTTCCTTTGCCTGGTCATGTTGCCACTCAATTACTTGACTTTTGGGCTTTTTACCACAGTAGAAGTCTGCCACCAGACAAGGGAGCTTCGTACCAAACACAGGGGTTTCTCAGCTGCTGGAGGTATCAGTTGGGTGGCCTCTCTGAAGCCTCCACACACTCTGGCAAGCTGGTCACACACCCCAGGAACTCCACCCTAGACTACAATCCGGATTCAAGCAGGTTAAAGCAAGAGTAATTACCCCTCAGACTGGTCGTTGGCTCCCCCTACACTCTGCAGCCCAGGAGCTGAAGCTGCCATGTGGGGACAGCTGCACACCTTGGCTCATCAGCGGCTTCTCACCCTGGGGGCAAAACCCAATGCACTCCCAACTACTGGGTCTCAGAGTCCACACTTCACTGACCTTTCACTTTGTTCTCAGCATCTATGTGTTGATAATTCTGGATTGCCACACCTGCTGGTGATCTGGAGTCTCTCTAGCTGGTGGCTGCTCAGGCCCACCCTGGGGCTAAAACCTCAAGTGGGGCTGGCCTCGGCTCTCAGAATCCTGTGCTGGCCTATTTCTGCTGGCCTGCCGGGCTGTCCTCAGTTGGAGATTAGCTTCTCTGTGTCATTTTGTGGGTTCTGTAGCTCCAACGTTTGTTCAGAGTCCCCTTTTACATAAATTGGGGAAGGTGGAAACTGGAGCTGATGGGAGGTCCTGTTTCTACTCCACCATCTTGACTCCACCCAGGAAACTACCAAGAATAATCTTAATAAGAGAGAACTGTGTCACTCCCCTTTTTAAAGGTCTCAAGTAACTCTCTCTTGATTCATATCAGTTGTTTTTACATTTAAAAAAAAAATTGCTTTTAGGAGGGGGAAGGGCAGGGCAATGGGGTGTAAGTGACTCGCCCAATGTCACACAGCTAGGATGTGTTAAGTGTCTGAGGCTGGATTTGAACTCAAGTCCTCCTGACTCCAGGGCTGGTGCTCTATTCACTGTGCCACCTAGCCACCCCCTTGATTCAGTTGTAAACTATGAACTCCTTAGCCTGACTTTTTAAGGCTCTCCTTAATTTAACTCTAACCTACCTTCCCAGGCTAATTTCACATGACTCGACACAGTCTACATTCCTACTACAGTAGATTACTAACTTTCCTAAAATGTGTATACTTTCCATCTTTTAGTTCTATGTATTTGTCTAGGTTGAATCACCTTCTCTATCCCCCCCCCCCACACCTAGAATGAACTCCCTTCTCATCCCTTTCCTTTAAAATGTTTCTTAAACTTTCTTCCACACTCTGTCTTCCACCTCTCTCTCCCCTCATCCCCTTTTAAGGACCAGGTATCCTTATCTCACCCAGGCTTGAAGTACAAAGGCTATTCACAGGCTTAGTCTCTGACCAGCATAGTAGCTTTGATTTGATCTGTTTCTGACTTAGGCTAGGCCATCATTTTTTTAGGAAACCTGGTACATGCCTATATTGTTCCATTAGCACATTAATGCTCAACATTTGGACAGCCTATCAGTTTAGCCTACTGTACCTCAGAACCCCAGAGTTTAAGAGATCTGCCAGCCTAAGTGTCCCAGTCAAAAAGATTACATGTATGAGCCCTCATGCCTGGCTCTTCCCTGGGTGATTGTTGTCCTTTGTTCCCAAAGAGGACCAAAATGACATCACTATGTTAGAGTCAAGTTAGAATGCATCTGACTGTGGCTGATCAGACCAATATGAACTCAGAATGCTCTATCACAGGTCTTGAACAAATAGTCCATGTGAATATTTGGGGTGCGTTCTCTAAATTTGTGCATCTCACATTTCTTTTAATTTACTTAAATTCTGCTTTGCTCATAGAGCACAGTGCTTTCTTTGATGCAGGCACACCAAGCTCAGTGGTCCTGTGCCAGTGTCTTCCATGTCACAAATCAATTCCAAAGTTCTCAAGAGAGACTTTGAGAGTGTCCTTGTATCGCTTCAACTGACCTCCATGTGAGCACTTACCCTGTATACATTGTACATAGATTAGTCTGGTCCCCTGTAGCCAATAGCATTTCTTACTTCCTTTAATATTTCTAAAACAATTTAATCATTTCTCAACTTATACTTAGGTTTGTATATATTGTATCTTCCTTTATCATGGAGAGAGTCTAAACTTCTTAGGGACAAATACTATTTCATTTTTGTCTTTGCAAAGTACCTTGTCTTGCCAAGCGGTGTAGACAAAAAGTACTTCTTGTAGTCAAGAAAGCCTGAGTTCCAATCCTGCCTGTAGCACATACTAGTAAGTGACTTTGAATAAATTTCTTACCATCTTAGTGCCTCCTAGTAAATCTAGCAGAGCACAAGTTGAAGTGAAATGCAACATTTAGAAGGGGAGTTCCCCATACCAATGAAATAATTGATCCAGTTCAAAAGGAAAATAAAAGCCTAGGAATCAATTTGAACTTAATAGGTGCTAAAGAAATAAAATTAATAGAGTACCTCCATATTCTCCTCCTCCCCAAACCCCACTATTGGAGTCTCTGAATGATTCCTCCACTCCAATTTACTGAAGGAATATTCAGTCAGTGTTGTAATTTGGTTCCTGACTATGCTGAAGTATACTTAAAAACTCACCGTATATAATTGGCATGGGGCAGAGCGGAAGCAATGGAAGAGAGCAAAGAACACTGAATTTCACAATATAACTCAAGAAAAGCAAATTTTAAGCAAGAAAATTCCCAGGTACAGGCCTAAAGATTTGTTAGCTAGCACAAACACACTATGACAGCTGATGAGGTACATACATACATACATACATACACATACATATATACATCCATACCAAGAGAGACCAACTCTGTCTCTGTCTCTCTGTCACTGTCTCTTTCTCTTTCTCTCTGTCTCTACATGCACACACACACACATACACATACACAAACACACATTACAGAAGTACCACTTTGTAGTAACTTTTCGAAGGATATAAACATATCTCATGATAGAACTTTTTTTCAAAAGTTTTAGACCACAAGGTGCGTATTCTTTTTTCTACTGTACATAATTTGAAGGTAGTTTCATTGTAGAAAAGAATGAAGAAGTAATATAGGAAGCACAACAAATTGGACATGAAGGCAAAAAAATAAAACAAAAACCCCAGAACAAACAATATGTCACAACAACGTGAAGTGATTTTTATAAGGATATCCAATTTAGATGATAGGGTAATGAGAGCCGTTAATGTATCCCAACTTTGCAAAGTACCTTGGCATGCTTGGATATTGAAAAATTATACTGTTAGAAATGCAGCATCAACTTTGTATATGTTTGTTTGTTGCACTAGAAGAGCCCCCACCTCCCCCAGCAGTTGGTTAACATGTTTCTAAGCAAGTTGAATCAAATGAATCTCGTACCATGGAAATCTTCATAACAGCATAATTTATTAAATAATAGCATCAATGACTGCTATGATGCAATATATTATAATGACCTGAAAACATCAATAAATAATCTCTAAAATATAAAAAATCTCTGATTTTTACAAAATGATTTTTGCCCTTAGGAGAGGAAGGAGAAGAGAAGAGAAACTTGGGAAAGCATGTAACTTTTCCATATTAACTTCTGTGACAACTTGTTTGACACCTATAATCCTCAAAATCTCTACATGTCCTCTCTAAATAACTATATATGTGTTTATGTATATTGGGCCCAATGCAAACCAAAATTTTTTTTTGAAATGACCATTTTGAAGTTCACCCTAAGGTTCTCAAACCACTGATGGGCCTTTGGAATCCCCTAGAAGATCCCCTGGTCTTCTTTATAGCATCAAGGGATATCTCTTTTATAGAATGGGTCTCCAAGGTTGCTTTGAAATAAACTGCTGGTCTTGTCTCTGGGTCTACTAAAAAGGACTTAAGTGTTTAAAAGAAATAATAATAACTTCCAAATTAATAAAAGCACTAATCCCTTTTATTTCATAGGAAGCAGTCTAACCAAATTGGAAAAAGATATTATAAACAGGAGCTACATTATTTATTTTTACCAAAAATGATGTGGTTGCCTACATCTATACATGGATTCTTTTATACTTCGAAGAATGGTTGGGTTTTCTATGAATATCTTTGAACTTCTCAGTGAAGGCTTTAGCATATACTTTTAAGTCCCAGACCACTGAGACAGAAGAAAAAATAGATGAAGGAGAATTTGGATTTCTAGGGTAAGAAAATTTGGTTTTCCCCCCCTCAGTTGGCATTGAAACTTTGTAAGCAAAACAGTTGCATGGTGAGAACTCTGCTTCAGGCAACGGAAATTACTTTGGCAGCAGTGTATATGACAGATTGCGGTGCCAGACCCTGGCATTGGCAACACAGTTTAGGAGGCAACTATGAAAGTCCATGGTAAAAGGTAATGAAGGCTTGAATTATCTTGGTGACAGGGGAATGAAAGGGACAGATAGAATGAAAGGAAGGCATCCAGGATAGTGAAGGTCAAGTTAATCCTCTTTGAAGATTTGTTAAAGATATTTGTTAAAATAGAGATTTTTTAAAAAGATTTGAAGAAGATATAATGGCTACCTCTAAATATTTGAATGAATGTTTTTTTAGAAGACTATTAGATTTAATCTGCTTGGTTTCAGAAGGCAGAATCAGAAGCAATGACAAGAAGAAATAGCAAAAAGATCTGGATTCAAATTCAGCCTCAGATACGTACTAACTGTGTGACCCTGGGCAGGTTACTTAACCCCAACTTCCTCAAAAAAAAAAAAAAAAAGAAGAAAAAAGTATAAAAAAAAAAATCTATGGTGGCTAGGGGGCGCAGTGAGTAGAGTGCTGGCCCTGAAGTCAGGAGAACCTGAGTTCCGATCCGGCCTCAGACACTTAACACACACAAACCAAAAACCTAGCTGTGTGACCTTGGGCAAGTTACTTAAACCCAATTGCCCTCCAAAAAGCAAAAAAAAAAAATGCAATCTGAAAACTCCAGGTAAAGGAAAAAAATCCTACTGGGCTTTATTATAGTTGGGTACCAAATTTTTTATTGAAGAAAACCTGAGTTCAAATCACACCTCAGATATTTACTATCTATGTGATTCTAAGCAGCCCAATTAGCCTGAGTTTCAATTACCTTATCTGTAAAACATGGATAATATTAGTAGCTACCTAACTCATTGGACTATTTTGAAGATCAAAATGAATGATAGGATCATAGACATAGAAGCAGAAGTAACTTTATATATTATGTAGTCCCATCTCCTCATTTTCTGGATAAGACAACTGAGACTCATCAAGTTAAACTGGCTAGCCTAAAGTTACACAGGAACTAAGTGGCAGTACAAAATTTAAGCTTAATACAAAAGTACAGTGAGTACTGCATCATGTAAAATGCTCTTAATGCTCCAATGTATTGACTATTATTTTGCTTCCTCTCTGGAAGACTTCAAGCAAAAACTTAATGACCATTGGTTGAATATGTTGTAGAGAAAATGTGGTCAGGTTTAAGCCAGATTCGATGGCCACTAATGTTCCAGTTAACTATGACATTCTCAGAACACATTTTTTGGTTGTTCCTAGCTCTTTGTGACCCCTTTTTTGGGTTTTCTTGGCAAAGATAATAGAGTGATTTTTTATTTCCTTCTCCAGCTCATTTTAGAGATGAAAAAATTGAGGCAAACTAGGCTAAGTGACTTGTATAGGGTCACACATTTAGGTAAGTGTCTGAAGTCAAATTTGAACTTAGGAAGATTAATCTTCCTGACTTCAAGTCTGGCATTGAGACACTGCAAATAAAATAATTCTCAATTTGTTCTCTACTCAGAACTCAAAGGTCTCTTAAGAATCAGACATAGTCTATTCAAACACCGAATTTTAGCCCCAGAATTAGTGGTGTGTTGTTAAATGTTTAATAATCAAATCTCTGGGGCAAAGAATGTACTCACGTGCCACTGAGTTTAGCCTTCATTATAATCTTAGCCTCCATCACTTTCTTAAGTCTACACAATAAATAAAATAAAAAATTTATGGCATTTTGAAATTTTCTAGGTGGAAATGCTCCCAGTGAAAATCTTGCCCAGAAGGAATCTTGAGATCATCTTGCCGTCATTTAACAAATAAAGGAAATGATATCTATAAAGTTTATTTGCTCAAGGCCAAACAGCAACTAATGTGAGTTATTAGATGAATTTCACATTTTATGAATCATTGTCCAGAGCAACTACCTTTATTCCATGCTCACTCTCATTAATTACAGATCCACTAATTGGATTGAGCAGACTTTGGCGATAGCTGAATAGTCAATTGATGTGATTCAAATTGCAGACAGCTAGGTGGTAGAGTGGATAGAACACTGGGCTCAGAATCAGAAAGATTCATCTAAATAAGATGAAATTGAGCCTCAAATAATACTAGCTGTGTGACCCCGGGCAAGTCACTTAACCCTATTAGCCTCAGTTACTCATTTGCAAAATGAGTTGGAGAAGTACTTGGCAAACCATTCTAGTATTTTTGCCAAGAAAACCCCAAATGGGGTCATGAAGAGTCAGATATGACTGAATAACAACAACAAATGAAACATATAAGCTTGGAACCAAAATACAAAAGACTTACATGAGAAAATCACAGTTTTAAAACTGTAAGGAATCTCAGAGACTATTTTGTCCTATTTTCCTTACCTATGAGGCTATGTAATTGACGAAAACATAGCATATAGTAATAAGCAAAGGAAATAGAAGAAAATTAACTCACATTTGAAAGATCCAAATTTTCTGTAGGTTTACTGTGAATATCTAAAAAGGTCTATTAAAATCTAAGACATGAGTTTTTGGCAACTTAAAACAGATTTGGAAATAAGACCATGGCACAATCAATGCTTTTCACAATGAACATTGCTTTCCTCAGGAAACTTGTGCCCACGCAGGCTATGATCTGTAAAGAATTCTCAAGATTTTGCACTTGGGAAATAATTACATTTAAGTTTAAAAACAAATAAATACTCCTTGTCTTTTTGTTAATTCCCATTTAGTCAGCAGATAGTTTTTTAAAGTTGGGAAAAATCTTTTGTGTTTGGAACACCATGGGGAAAATGATCTATTAAAGTATCTTTCAAAAGTACTTAAGAGATATGATCAAACATTATAGTCTTCATAAGTAGGTTTAACATTGTCAAGAGTTACTAAGAATACATGCAAGTCTCTACCACCACCATAGTTTCAAAACAACCAATTAAATGATGTCTGGGAGATTATATCTGAAAAGTCTCTAACATAATGAACTCCCTTTTAGAGCTCCCTATCATTCTACTCTTTCTCAAATACTCTCAAATTGATACTAATGCGATGGGGTAGAGGGATTGGGAGGAGGAAGAGCAAGGATGAAGGAGGCAAGCTCACCTTTTTCACTATTTTGTTTTGCCATCACCAAACACCATCAGAAGCTTTGATCTTTGTGCCAGCTCAAATTCCTTTCATACTGTCCTCAAGTCCCATCATATCCACAACTTTTATGTCTGTCATTATACCTTTAGCAGCAAAGTCATGTAATCAGTTCTCATATCATTTTGCTACACCCTTCTGGAGTTATATAAATAGCCAGCAACAGATACATCATGGGGTCAATTGAATTTCCAAACCTTATCCCTTCTAATCTTTCCTGAACCCCAATCCAAGCACATAGGTTTATCAGTATTATGACTTACACATCAATTTGATCTTAAGAATTTTGGAATAACCCCTTCTTTTAATACTCGATATTGGGATAACCTTCTGGTGCTCAGCTTCTGAACTTGGTAGTGCTAGGATCTATAAGCCTTCTTCCTTACCCTGCAAAGCCTCAGGCCTATGGGTAAAGGTACATATGTGGGCTGGGCATGTTTGTTGAGTATGTGCAATATTGTTATTGTTGTAAACAGGGCTTTCCTGTTCGCTGTGAATAGGCTAAGAATATCAGTGTTTTACATATTACAAGGCTTCCGACAGGATCCTTATTGTAATTCAAGGTCTAAAGCATTTTCTGGGCACGATGCAAGAAAATCTCTGGACCTGTTTCCCTCCCTATTCTCTGTGGCTCATCAGGGAATACTGGGAATTATTATATAATCAGAGCATGGGAGAAGAGGAGTCCTATAATGGGCAAAGGAGATTCTGTATAAAGGAAAATAAATCATTGAATGCTAATACCCACCCCATTTTTAGGTGGCCTATTTTTATGTACCATTATTTTCCATGGAGTAATCAATTCCATATTTTAAGTGATAGTCCAAAGTAATTGTTCAGTTAGACCCTATTTTCTCCTTTCATAACTTTCAGCTTCTACTTTCCAATTATATCTTGGTCAGCTCCAATATCCTTCCATTTATTCTAATTTTAATCTGCCTCCTTTAAGTCTGTCTACATGGCAAAGAGTGCATTGTGAGAGCATGAACAAGGGTAAAAATTAGAGAAGTGAGTGGTATTATGTTTGTATTTCTAATTATCCCCAAAGAAAGATACAGTAAATTTCCCTCATGCACAACAAATAACTGAACATTCTATCTATCTATCTATCTATCTATCTATCTATCTATCTATCTATCTATCTATCTATCTATCATCTATCTGTGTGTGTTTATGTGTGTATGCATATATATTTGTATATACACATACATATATAACAAGTGAGGAAAATATGAAAAAATGTAAAATTTTGTGATCTAAAAAATATATCAATAAAATTCAATGTTAAGCAGAGAAAAATTTACCTCCTTTTTCAATTTTCAGAGGTAGGAGACTATGGGTTTGGAATAATAAATATACAGTTAGACTTGTTTATTTTGTTGAACTGTTTTTGTTTTTAATTTTTAGGAGAATGGCTAGTTAGATTGAGTAGAAGGTAAGGATTATCAATTAATGAAATTGGTACCAATTAAGTAGTACCAATTAAATTTATTACAAAAAGAGTTTTTATTCACGAAGTCACAGAACAAGAGAACTCCAAGCTTAGAAATAATCATAAGAACTTATTCAATTCATCCAACTTCTTAAGCTCATAGATCTGATATATTTTATAGTTAAACATTCTATTTGAAGATTCTACTTTCTTAATAATACATCAAAAAATTGCTATCTTTCCATCTGATGGAATAATGACCAAATAAATTTGTCTTATGATTAAAATTAGCTTATCCTTCTCTTCTATACAAAGTGCTTCATATACTTGAGCATAGGAATTTGACATGTAAAATTCTCATGGTTCAATTAGGAGCAGATGGTTAGTTTTGTGCTATCTAGTCCCTAGAAAGACTATAAAGCATTTCTGACTTTAGCTACACAATTATACGAGAATACAAGATGTTGAAAGCTTTAGGCCACCAGAGAGGTCAGTTTGTCCAATCACTTCATAGAAAAGTGTAGCACAGACAGTTTATATGATTTTACTAAGGTCTTACAACTAGTTAATGAAAGCATTTGGAATAGACCAACCCAGGTTACATTTCTCACAGTCTACTGTTCTTTTCCCTATGCTAAATTGCCTCCCTAAACTAGATTTAAAAACTTTATGTAATGCAGAATTGCATTGTCATATGGAGTTCCTGGTAAGAAACTCCTACCACTGCAGGCTGGCATCTTTTCTGCAACATAGTCTTGGAGAGTTTCTTAAACTAGGGAACTGAGAAGTGAGTTATCCAGGATCATGCAACCAATGTGTGTCATAAGTGAGACTTGATCCAAAGTCCTTCTGATTCCAAGGCTGGGGTCTATATTGCTACATCAAGTTACCAGCCTTAAATTTAAATTTTCATTGAAGGCTAAATATACATGTAAGTATGTATGTATATATGCACATGTAACATGGATATATTAAATATTTGTATATATGTATGCACACTCATTTATACAAAAAGTTATGACGAATTAGTTTTGTGCAGATTAAGTACAGTACATTTAAAAGTTTCCATTTTCTCCCCTCTTACCACAAGGGAACAATTTATTATGCCACAACTTCAGGGTTTCTCTATACACCACATATGAAAGAGGCTAAAAGGTTTGATTGGTTTTAATTACTAAATGTTGTATTACCAAAACATCACCAGTGAAAACTATTCCTGGGGATATACTATGCAGATTGATCATATAGCTAAATCATTGATCTGATAAAAAAAATCTAGGCTAATGAAATTCATTTATAGTGCTATCACCGCATTGATTGAGATGGTAATATTTAAACCTGTTTGGCCTTGGACTCAGGGATAGGGATCCTGTGGCTTCGAGGCCACATATGGCTGTCTAGGTCCTCAAGTGTGGCCCTTTAACTGAACCAAACCTCACAGAATTTCACAACAAATTTGTTCTGTGAAGTTTGGATTGAGTCAAAGGGCCACACTTTAGGACCTAGAGGATCACATGTGGCCTTAAGGCTGCAGTCTCCCCAAACCCTACCCCTGGTAAGTGAATCTAAAATATAGAGTTTATTTCTAACTCTAAATCCTACTATCCCAAGTGAAAACTTGAAAACTAGATCTCTATATTTTGCTTCTTATCTCTTTGGCATGTCTCCTTTTTATCATGTTTATTTCTACATTGTCATAGTAGTTTGATTATATTATTTGTTGGGGACACTGAAATGACTTTTCTTTTGAAATTTGGGCACTTGTCAGTGGTCTCTACTATTCTAGGATGTCAAATTGCATATCTAAGTATTCCTTTTGTTGCTTCTCTTCATTGAGTTTTTTAAAAAAGTGGCAGAATTCCTTGTTCTTTGATACTTTGATAGACGTATTATCTCACTGGTAATATGGAAAGCAAGAGTGTGTGGGTATGAGCAAGGATGTTATAAGTGATTGGCATGGTTTTAGTTTTGTGCTTGAAATTTCCCCTAACTCAATATAGGCTAAATTTTATTCAAGACCAACTGTAAGAGAAACAGCAATGGAACATTGGGTAATTATGAGAAATATATTTGGTGTGAGAGAAGGGATGAAAAAATGTAAGAGGCAAGAAAATGTATTTTCTAATTCACAGAGATAGGAAACTAAGCACATATATATGTAGTTATATATTACACATGTGTGTATATACACACATATAATAAATTATGACAAATTAATTCTGTACAAATTAAATGCAATATATTTAAAAGCTTCCATTTCCCTCATCTTAACACAAGGGAGCAATTTATCATGCCCCAACTTCAGCCTGTCTATATACACCACATATAAAAAAGGCTAAAAGATTTGATTACCACACATTGCATTGACAAATTATCAACAGTGAAAACTGTATTTCTGGGGGTACATTATGCAGCATGGTTATCCAGTTCATGGATTTAGATCACACATCCCATCTATTCAATCTTATTCTGTGAAACTTTCATCTCTGTATTCCCAAGTCTTCCATAGGCATTAGACCCATTATGACTAGGGACCTTCTAAATCTTTTTGACTTTACACGGAACAATTTTGGCTGGCTCTCAGGGGGTGGAGAGGGGAAGAGGAGACTCCTCTTTACTCTCACCATATGACCGGCCTTCTTTCTTTTTTAGTCTTAGAGCAGTGAAATACCATGTAGAGAGCACAGATTTCAGAGTAAGATCGCCTCCATTTGAATCCTGCCTCTAACATTTATTATTTGTAGATCACTTCTACAATCATTACTTCAGTTTCCTTAATTGTAGCATTAAAGTCCTGGACTACTAGAAAATCTCTGAATCCCCTTATAGCCCTAGATTGATAATCTCTCTAACAATATCCTTTGTTTTGGGAAAATAAAAGAAATATTTTTTTTCCCTTATTGGAACTGGTATCAAGTGACCTTGATACTGAAGTTGGGAAATGACATTACAGTCACAACTCCTTTTTCAAATTTAAATTATCCTACCTTGTAATTTAGCTGAGGATCATTTCAACCAAGTCCTTCATTTTTCAGATGAGGAATCTGAAACCTAGAGGAGTGAAAGGTTTTGCCCATAGAAAATTTCCTGGTTTGGAAATTTTTCTAAAATACAAACTTCTGTTTTGTGAATCTTTATTTAAAAGTAGATTTCAAAGGCTTATACAAGTAAGAATAAAGGACCTTTTTTTTTTTTTACTAATATGTATTTTATTTTGTTCAGTTATAGTAAAAAGTGTTATATACACTGACATATATTGTAGCTTCTTGATAAATATTTGATTGAATATGCTGTGCCAGTTTTGCCATCTTTAAAAGTCACTTTATTACTTTGAAGTTTCTGCTTGCAACTTTGGAAAATATTGCATCATAAAGGGAAATAAATATTTGAAGAGCTCTTGGATAGCTGAATTATTATTTGTTAAATAATTGACTTTTCTTCAATCATAAGGATCAAAAGATTAATAGCAAACATAAAGTGAGAAATTCTTTTCAGCTAATTTGTTTTTTTTTTTCCCAGAGACCTATACTGTTTCATCATTCCTCTATGGAGCAAAGGTGAAAAATACATTTCTACAATATGACTCCTACATAATAACTTTGAGTAACCTCTATGAGAATTGTATGGAAGAAAGTCATTATCACTCTTCTCTTAGGCTTACAGCTGAGCATTTAAGAAATTTGTAGTTGGTGATTGTAGGTACTTTTGTTAGGCATGGAAGCTTTTTCCCCCAAGCATAATGTTTATAAAATTGCTAATATAATATCCTATGTGATTTTTCTCATTAATAATTAAACAAGGGACACAGCATTAGTTTTGACTAAGAATATTGGAAACTGAAAAAACAATCTTGGAAAAACCCATATTCTTTCTGCACACATATACACATGGACATGACCATATAAACACATGTGTATATACAAATATACATATAAGTGCACATGTGATCAGAAATTCATAAATGTGAACATACACTTACATGTATGTACACATAACATACCAAAACATATACAGTTTCATCATTTCCCTATGGAGTAAAAGTGAAAAATACATTTTCACATTATGACTAATATATCACAATTGGGAGTGTGACAAAAGTTTTAGTGCAGTTTAAATTTTAATAATTTAAAACTGTATTGATTTTTGGGATAAACCATATGAAGCTGTAAATACATGGAAATGCATATAATAGAATGTTTTAAATATAAAGATAAATATTTAATAATTAAGTCATTACTTTAAAATAAGAAGGCTCATTATATGTCACACAAGATAATGAAACTTATTGTTTTATAGTCTTACTAGGAAGACATTTCATGATTACTAAAAAATTTACCATAAAATTCCTTTACTCTTAAATCATGTTTGACTTCTATGCAACTTTTAAAGAGTGTATATACATTAAAATGAGTTATTATAAGAAACATACAAACTGTAATGTTTATTAGGATGCAGGACAATCAATCACTTCTATTGGTTTATTGGATTATAATTTTTCAGCAAAATATTTGAGATGCAAATGTATTTGATTATATATAAATATATACACATATACACATGTTACGTATATATGTACATGTATACATACACACATGCATTATGAGTATATCACAAACTAGGTAATCAGTAATATCAATTTAATATGTCTTGTGAAAAGTCAGCCAGCTCAGGTTTTCATTTGGACTATTCAATTGACTTATTTTCAGTTGAATATTAACCACTTTTAAAATGACTAGATTAGGGATTAGTTTGTAGGCTTTTCTACTGTCAAGGGGATACAATGTCATATAGGAGTAAAAAACAAATGCCTTAGACTATGGCTCCTATCAGGATAGGAAATCTAATTCTCAGAATCTAATCCCAGGAAAAGGGCTTATATTCTGCCAGCTTCCCTCTTCCCTCACCACACCACATCCCCATCTGTGAGATAACTGATATTACTGGTCTCACAGGAATATTATCCAGGTAAACTGTTGAATAATGGAGACAGTTCCTTTGATATTTAGACAAAGAGATCTATGGAAAGAAGTGAGGTAGAAAGAAAACCTGAAAATAGAACCCTGCCCTTTATGGGACTTAGTGATTTTCAATAATATTTATAAGATGGAAGAGTTTTATCTTGAATCATTCCCTAAATAATAAACTACATAATTTTCATGCAATTTGCTTATAAACAACAAAACAAAAAGTAGAAACTCCAAAACTCCAGGGTAAAGGAAACTAAATAAAACCTATTAATTTTATCTCAAGGGAAATCTCTGACTATTGGTAGGATCCCAAATGCAGTATGCATGGAAAATGCTGCTTTCAAAACGGAAAGCACAGAAACACATACAGTTCATAAATGTGCTTGCAAATTGTGCTTATGAACATTATTGATTACACAGTATAGTTACATTAAGTGAGAGATGGAAATTTTGCAAAATATAGTTAGAATTAGAATGGGTGAAACAATAGAAAGAGATACTGGAGGAAACAATAATATATTCAATCTCAGGGCTAGGATAATGATCTAATGTATCTTTTGCATTTTTCAGTAACATTATATGCTTAGTAGAATATGTTAGAATATTATAAAATAGAATATATTAATTTAACACAGACTAACAAAAAGCAGAAAAGTTAGCCTCTTAGTAGTACAAACAACAGAAAATGGTGGCAAGTTTAAATATTGAACAAAATGCAAAACATGATCATTTATTTTTTTATTATTTTTGTTTCATTTCAAAATTTTAAAGATTAAATATCAATAAATGTTGAGTTGAATCTTTAAAAATCAAATGCAATTTCAAAACATTACTTTGTTATGCTAAGAAATGAATTTACTGGTAAAAAAACTAACAAATACTATGCATTATCTTATTGTTACAATTACCTCTTTGCTTAACATTCAGTGGGATGAATAGTTATAATGACATTTTTAAGCAAAATAATTACTGTCAGTGCACATAGTAATGTCACATGAAATTTTTCCTATAATTTCCATCTGACATGAAAAAACCCAATTTATGACTCTTATAAACAATCTTCACCCTCCCTTTCCCCAACCAAACTTGACCCATGCTACGTTATTCTACAATCATATACAGTTTAGTAATGATACATACCTGTTTGGAGGAAGAATTGCTCTAAATATTCTTTCCAACAGAATAAAGAGAATTGGAGAAGTGCCAGGTAAGTTAGTTTTGCATTCACTGATAAATTGGGTTACCATAGCAATTCCATAGTCACTAAGTTTCTTAGCAACCTGACTCCATAGGCTGCCCAATACTTATGAGTCTACAGATCTTTCATCACCCATAAGCAAGAACTTCTGAAACATCCTGGCACCAAATGCCCCACAATGTCAATTTTATATTTTTTTTAATTGGGGAAGTCAGTGAATCAAACAATACAAAAAGTGGATGCACAAAAAAATAAGAAAAAAAAGCAAGGATTAAATATTTCAGAATTAATTCTCCCTCTTAAAAAGAAAAGAAAATAATTAAGAAATTATTGATGTAAAATGGGCACCTCTGGGGTTTTCCTATAAAGTCAGATCTTTTATATGTTGAATATGAGATAAACAATTCATAGCCAGATATTTACAATTTTTTGCACCTGTGTTTAGGGTGACATTTTTTTTCACCTGCCTAAGTAAAATTAAGATCTCTTGCTACAGAAAGCTGTTAATGTCAAAGGGAAAATTCTACTTAAATACATGTTTTAAAAGGACTGGTAAATGCATTTGCATATAATTAGTCAGCTGCATCCTAATTTAGATTTTTATATTGTGAGAGATATGCCATAGTCCAAAACAAACACATTTTGTAAACAACAGTGGAGGAAGCTGGAGATGAGTAAATGCTTGTGGTCTTTTACTGATGAGCTTAGTATTTCAGAAGGCTTCATTATTTCCCATAATACCAATGGTATCAGGTAAAAGAGTGGCAAATGGGAACCTCAAGTTTGTAAAGGGGAAAATGTTGGGGCATGGGGGAAATAATTAGAAATTGGCCCTAAAGTAAGGAATAAATCATTGAATGAGGTAAATTTTGAACCCTTAATACTCTGGCCTTGGTTCTGTTAGAATCCCCTCCCCCTGCCCTACCATTACAAACATGCCTGAGTGTTGGGGGAAAGAGGGTGGATTGTACAGACTCACTTCATGTTCAGACACTCATTGTTGTCAACAACTTAAAATAATGTTATAATAGAATCAAGAGACACTTAAACTCTGGAATGTCCCTGGACAAGGTGATGGAGCAGAGTCCCACTCTATCAGGGAAGAGTAGAAAATATAGTGCCAGTCTGCCAAGAGAACGTGAAGCAGTACACAGTTAAATAGTGTTTGTAGCCACTTTCTTCTATTCATGGATTCAGAACTAGATGTGACATTAGAGGTCATCACATACAAGTTTGTTGTTTTACAGATTAAGAAACAGCCTGGGAGGAATCAAGTAATCTGTCAACAATTCCTATTTCCATAATGAAAGAAAGAAATTCTTTCCATTTCTAAAGCTACCCATGAAAACTTTTAAAGAACTACTCACAAATGAACTCTCTTAATGGTTACCCCAATTATTACTTTTTCTGCCTCATAACCAGAATAAATGCCTGATTGCCCAAGTGAAAACCTCGCAATAGTCTTGGCACCAAATATATTCCCTTCCTTGAATTACTTAATCCAAGACCTGAGGATAAAAGATAGAAGTGTTGAATAAGAGCAAAGGGAAACACCATATATAATTAACAGTGATAATCTCTGAATTAGAATCACTCTAAAAATATCTGCATGGGTAAATTCTATGAACTACCCATCTTCTACATCAACATTTGAGTAAACTATCATGTAAGAAAAGGGAAGAGTTCACTTATTCTCATCATAAAGAGGAGTAGGCAGGGCAGAGTAAATTTGAACATTTGTGTTTTCTTTTTCTATACACAATGCCTGGCACATAATGGGCATTGAATAAATGTTTGTCGACTGATACATTATTTCTTTTCATATATTAAATATTAATACAATTAATATATATCTTAAATATTTATTATATGAAAGTCACTGTACTCTTTTCTGGGGATAAAAGTTTTGTTTGTTTTTTTTTGTTGTTTTTTAATTATATAGATCCTACCCTCAAAAGAGTTTATAATCCCATGGGAAGATAAGACACCTTCACAAATAACACAGGTTAGATTAGAATAAGTATTAGGAAAGGTCAATGAAAAGGAATTTAAAGTTTCTGTGACAGATGACATGCCTTTTTACACCAGCTACAGGTGCCCAACACAAACACAAATCCTCTCCTGTAACCCTATGGTGTGGAAAATTAAAAAAAATTGCCAACCAATTTAAAGTTGATTTATTGTCTAAAAAAAGAAGTATGTCCCCTTTTTAAAATATACTTTTCCTCTCCAATTCAAAAGCCTTAATGTAAAACTATATTCAAGGCACAGTGCTAGGTGAGGGGAATAAAGGGGTAGAAATGACCATCCCCATTATCAAAAAATGTATCCATTGAGAGCTCAAGCTAAATGCTCTACTTTCTTATGCCTTTAAAGTCACCTCTTATAATGTGCTATGTAAGCAGGAGTTTGAAAAAATTGGCAGCCAAGTAATTACATTTGAAGGCAAAGTCTTCCACTTTCTTTTACTAAGCAGCTCAGAGCCAAGTGTTCAGGATAATGCCGGCCGAAGCCACCCACCCATCAGGATGCCTAATTTCTTCCTACTTTTTGGTAGAGACAACAAGATCTGCACAGAAAAACAAAAACTAAACAAGAACAAAATAATGTATTTAGAGACATAATGAAATCTGCATTTTTTTTCTATTATAGCAACCTCTAGACTTGAATACTTAAGTCACCCTTCTGAAATATCTACAGAATACATACATTTACCAGCGAGAAGTCCAGGAACAAGGTCACCAATGTAAGCCATTCATTGAAATTGTGGTTGGAAAACTACATGGCTTACACTGCAGGCTCTTAATGTTTTTGACCAGTGTCCACAGCCAAAGCCTCCTGTTTATCAGTCAGCCCCACCTTCACATATCCAAGAACGGCCGCAGAATTTGATTAACACTCAAACTAGGCTGTGGGATGCCCAGGTCAATTTAATCTCTCAAACCAGTCATTGCCAAACTCTTCATCACAGCTCTTTCCTTTTTAAAACAATTACTCTGTGACTTTTAAAAGAACACAGCATTGCTTCTGTCTTCAGGGATTTTGCTATTTGCTCCTTCATAGTAATTCCCTGGTCTCTTTTCATCCTGTGTCCTAGACTATAACCTTCCCAGCTCTCTTAGGAACCATACAACAACATAGCTATTGACTTTCCAAGGTCGGGGAGGGGAAGAGGGGTTGGCTGAAGCATGAAGACACTTCAGCCTTTCTGTTTTACAGGATGGTAGGGAGTAAGGTAAAAGTGAGAGTGTACTATTTGGACTTTCAACACTTTAAAAAGAATTTAATGCTTTTTACTACATTAAACACAGATATATGTTTAAAAATGCTTCTATTAATTTCTCTGGAATTATGCAGCAGGATAGTTTTTGGTAATTGTATTGCTGCACACATTAATGATGAGGCTTTATTTCCTATAAAAAACATATCTGTGAAAACCCATCTTCTCCATATGAAAGAAAACTGACTTGAAATTAGAATGCTTAGATTTTAATTGTAACTTACCTCCTCACTAGCAAATCACATGTTCCCCTCTTTGGGTGTCTGTTTCCTCATGGATAAAATTGAGAGAATTGGATTAAATGACTTGTGAAGTCCCTTCAAGGTCTAACAGTCTAGGCTTCTATGATTTCTCATCCCAAGTTATTTACAGATGTAGATGATTATTCTCACCTAGTTCAAGAGTTATTTCTTCATTTTTTGGCTGGCTCTTCTCATTATTTTATGCTCATCTGCTGACTTTACTCTTCCTCATCCTAGGCTTCATCATAGTGTTTCACTTACTATCAATGCTTCTTTGCCTATGTGTTATGTCTGTTCCAATTCCAATGTAGTTTATCCATCTTTGTTTTAACTCTTATCTTTCCATCTGCTACATTTAATTCTTTCCCAGTTCTTTTCTGAACATTTTTTCTCTTTCCATTTAGTTTTCTATTTTACTTGCATGTCATTATATTTTTTCTTTCAGTAACTTTAATACATACATATATCCATACATATATAATATCTATCTATATGTCAAAGTAATTTCATGTCTTTCTAATCCATCCACTCTGTCCTCTTTTTTGGTATCTAATCCATGCAGTGTCTCTTTTGATTTCCTTTTTTAACCATTAAAAATAATAATTACATTTCTTTATATCCTTTTTTACTTTTTCTTCATGTTCTTGAATGAACTCCTCTGCAACAAACTTGAGTCATGGGCTCAATTGAAAAACGATAATTTTGATCCCTACAAAACTAAATACATAATGTATACATAATGCAATAATAAATACATAATACATACATAATACAACATAAAACATTTGAGGAAATAGTCTGTACATGTGAACATTGTTGATAACAAAGTAGGAAGAGGATTGGTTAGAATATCTTTAGACGAAGAGTGACAGATACAGAGGTGGGTATATGATTTTGTAATGTTTTCCCATTGTTTCCTTGTGTATATTTGCTTTCTTGTGTTTTGTCAATTATTTAGTCCTTTGTCACATCCCTCCTGGTTGTGCTTTCTAAATGACAAATAAAATACAATTTTAGAAGTTTTTCATTCATTTAGTTAGGCAAAGTTTTCAATAAAAGCCCAATATATTATATTTTACCAATTTGTACCAAACAGAAGCAATACAAAAGTTTTATGATGCTGTTTCTTTTTAGGATCTCTCTCTGTCTCTTTAAATCTATCATTTCTGTAATTTCATTGCGTCCTATCTCTAACACATATTGCCTGTGAGACCCTGGACAAGTCATTTAACTTTTTGGTGACCCAGGCAGCTCTATAAGATGTAAAATAGTAGAACATTAATTTACATTGGGAGAGGGAGTTTTCTTACTTGGAAGTCACTTCTCCAGTAAAATTACAGGCAAAATTTTCCTTCAAATTAAATATGATTTAGTTTGAAAATTGAAGTTAAAAGAAACATAAAATTCAGCTTAAGAATTTAAGAATACATTCAACATGATTGCATTATATTGGCTCAGGTATACAAAGCAATATATTGTATATATTGCAAATCAAAAATGTAAAAAAAATCTGTTACTAAATGTGCTACTTTCTTTTACAATTTGAAAAGTAGGTGCGTGATTGAAAAAATTATTTTTCCTCAAAATATTTAAAAAAATATTCCTAGTTTATTTCTTAGTTATGACTATATATATTGTGTGTGCATGACAGAAAGAGAGAGAAAGAGAGAGAGAGAGAGAGAGAGAGAGAGAGAGAGAGAGAGAGAGAGAATACCAAAGAGCAAGTTTGGTGTAGAAGTATATGACTCTATTGAGTCTTATGCACCATACATATTTATTATTAAAGTTATGAGGAATCAATGAAAGACAATATATAACTTTTGAGCTATTTCAGTGGGTTAAGATCTACAGGTGTATATAGGACATATGCTAAACTAAGTGCACCTAAATCCTATTTACAACAAGTATTGCTTCACTGGATTTTTCTGAAGGAAGACAAATAAAAGTAGTTTCATATATTTGTAGAAGGGACCTAAACATATCATCCTACAGTGAGAAAACAGTCAGCCCCTACGTCAGAGGGAACTACTGACCTAGAATTGAAGCAGTAAATAATCATCTGTAGAAACCTAGAATCTCTTTCTAAAAAGACCCGAGAGGAACCTAGTCTAATCCCCTACTGCATCCATGCATTGCTTCTAGAAGTTCTTGAACAATTCATTTTTGACTTAACTCTAGTGACACAATTTACTACCTAATTGAACAAACCATCCCATTTTAGGACAACTTCATTAGAAAGTTCTTCCTTAAACACTACCCCCAAAACATCCCCTTATAATTTCTCAATTTCTCCTTAGTATATAAAGCAAGTATAATCCCTTTCCCATATGGCAGCCCTTCAGGGGCAGTATGGCATCACGGAATGAGCAGTAACTTGGGAATTGGGAAAGCTGATATCAAGAGACATCTAATTCCTAGATCTCCCTCTAATTAGTGCTGTGGTTTTGAATAAGTCCTTTTTTAAACCTCTAAGTCTCAGTTTCCTGTTTCATAAATGCAGACATTGGACAAGATGATATAATTGGGAAATGTAATCATGAATCTCAAAAGTCATTTCATTTCCATTTTCAATATTGTTTTTTGCTGTACTGATATATTTCCATAAGTAAACTCTTCCTCATTGGAACTAGTGAGGGATATCATATGGGGGATTTCACATTGGGAAAAAAGTTGAATCTCTAAGATCCTTCCTAAGTTTCAGTCTATTAAGAGAATAAGCAGCCAGACAGATGTTATACTTGTTTAACATAAGCATCATTACATTTATCAAAAAGCACTTCCATTTCTACCCTGTCACATCATATAAAATTTTCCATCAAGAGGAGAATATTTACATTTAAATTTATTTCTGAACTGAATGCCATGAGTTGGGTTTAGTAGCCCTAATCTTTAATTCCACAGTCTGTTTCTTCCCTTTACCCCAATTTAAAAATAATTCCTTTTACTCCCAAACTTTTAATGTTCTTTTAAATCATTAATAAACTTACCAGAAGCAGTAGACAACTTGAAGCCTGATATCTGCTCCCATTCCCAATAATTTATTCTGAGACCCAGGACTAGAGACTTAACTGTGTTCTACTGCTCTCCTGAATCAACTAAAAAGGATCCAATAAGTCTCTTCCTGTTAAAACTCTCCCCTTTCCAAGTAAGTAATATCTAAACTCCTCGAAGCAGGGACTTCCTGTTAATCTGTCCAAAAAACCTTGCTTTAAAGACTCTTAAGCAAGGTGAATTGGTGGTGGTGGCAAGATTTAGTATATGGGCAACATGTTTGGAATGAGTCCAATGGGCAGGTATTCATAGGGAAGTAAAACATTATAGGCATTCAATTTCATGAATTCTGCTGAACTCAATAAGGAGTAGCTTGGTGTTTTCCATCATCCTTTGAATATATACCTTAACAATAAACAAACAAACAAACAAATAAGGCTGTTAAAGTATCTGTTATAGATGCAACATGGTTAACAGATAGGGTTCTGGGCTAAGAGCCGGAAAGAATTGGGTTCAAACCTTGCCTCTGATACTTTATAAAGGCACCTCACCTCTGTACTGTGTGAAAATCTCAGAAATTTATTACAGCCTAGATTATACTGTAATGGGTTTATTATTTTTTTTCAGTTAAGAGACAATCAGATTAGTTGGAATAACCAATCTTGGCTCCAGAGAACAAATGATGAAACTTGTTTCCCTCTATCAGTTGAAGAAAGGAACTATGGGTGCTAAATGTTGTAGATGTTGGCAAAAGCAGTCATTTTGCCCTGAAAATAAAATGGGTGACTCCGAATTGCACAATGACTGAAATAACCTACTCAAAATGAAGCTCATGGGATATTATTTCACTGTAAAATGCAAATATGAAGAAGCTAGAGAAGGGGCGGCCAGGTAGCACAGCGAGTAAAAGCACCGGCTCCAGTGTCGGGATGACCTGGATCAAATCCGGGCTCAGATACTCAGCACCACACCTAGAAATAATAACTGGCCGTGTAACCTCGAGCAAGTTACTTAACCCCAATTGCTTAAAAAAAAAAGAAGTTAGAGAAACTTGCATGAACTAATATTGAGGAAAATTTACAAAATAAGCAAAATGATGTTAAGGAAAATGACATTGAAAGGCATTGGAACTCTGGTCACTTCAATAACCAATCTCAGCTTCAAAGGATTGATGCTATAGTACTCTATCTCCTCCAAAGAACGGTGGGAGAGTACAGGTACAACATGAGACATACGTTGTTAGATAGGATCCATTGGTTTGGTTTGTTTAACTATTGTTCATGTTTACAACGGATGGTTCTTCAAGGTGTGAGGAAGCCATTGAGAACTGACAGCAATATTAAAACTTTAATAATACATTTATTCTAAAGTCATGTATCAACTGGTTTTTCTCACTTTTTTCTTTATTAAAAAGAAGGGTAAGAAAAATAGATCGGAAAGTTACTTGAGTGCAAAAAACAAAAAACAAAAATCCAACCTTTTGTTGCCTATGAAAGAACCAATTATGTGACATCTTGTTATCATTTTGATCATGCCACTCCTCTACATTTTTTTCAATAACTGTAATCTGACATATTTTGTTTAAGCTTATCTCACAGTGTAGCTCATCATATACTCTTAAGTACTAGCTATAGGGACCCTTTAGTGCTCCCCATGCACACCACACTTGATACTTTTGTGTCTGTATTCCTTTACTCACACTGGAATAGCAAAAAATCTAATATTGATGTGTGAATAATTGCACTAAACTATAAACCAATAGTATGATGTCTTAATTATCATATCATATCTATAACACATTTATTATCATCATTAACTTTGGTTTTGTTTTTTGGAGGGGGGAGGGCAGGGCAATTGCTGTTAAGTGACTTGCCCAAGGTCACACGGTTACTAAGTGTTATGTGTCTGAAGCTGGATTTGAACTCAGGTCCTCCTGACTCCAGGGCCAGCGCTCTCTATTCACTGTGCCACCTAGCCACCCTGATGGAAGTTTTTTTGTTTTGTTTTGTTTTGTTTTTTTGCTTTTTGAAGAAGGGAAGGCAGGGCAATTAGGGTTAAGTGACTTACACAAGGTCACACGGCTTGTAAATGTTAAGTGCCCGAGGCCAGATTTGAACTCAGGTCCTCCTGACTCTAGGGCTATAATTCACTTTGGGAAATGTACCTTTGTCACAAGTGTTTACCACTATCATGTAGGATGTTCTGTGCAGAGTTCAATTGAAGAGACCAATTTCTGATGGATGATGCCATCCTGTAGACCTTGTTTGCAAATATATTGTTTATTGCATCATGTAAATAGAATACTATATTGTCTCTTCACTGAAATCCATATGCATTCAAAACAAGACATTGCCCTCATGTTGTTATTGGTCCTCTTTGAGAACAAAGGATGATCAATAATCATAACAACTATAATACCTTACTGGTTGTTCCTCCTTACACCATCTGTCCCAGTTTCAGCCAATTCTTCCCTAAGCCATCAAAATGATTTTCCTTGAGTATAGATCTGCTATGTCACCCCCTACTCAATGAACTACAGTAGTTCCCTATTTAAAAAAAATCCTCTTTTTGGCTTTTAAAACTCCTTATTACTTGCCCCCTTTCTACCTTTCTAGTCTTCTTATACTTTCCCCTCCACGTACTCTATGATCCAATGGCACATACTTCCTTGCTATTTCTCACACAAAACATGCCATCTTGCATATTTTTCATGTTTGGAATACTCTCCCTCCTTATCTAACCCTCCTGACTTCCATGGTTTCCATCAAAGCTTAGCTGAAATTTTCACCTTCAGCAAGACCTCTTCCCAGGTTATATAGTCTGTACATAGTTTTTTTGCATGTTCTCTCTGCCTCATTTTCTACCATTAGATCTGAGCTCCTTAATGTCCCAGGTTGTTTATATCTTTTCCTTGTGTTCCCAGATATTGTCAAAAGGTTAGCACATAGTAAGTGATTAATAAATGCTGATGGACTGAAATCCATACAAGTGTGTGTATTAGTCCATCAGATTATGTAATTTCTAAAGGGACTGAAAATGGAGAATGAACCTGCCTTGAAAGAGGGAAGAATGGGCCATATTGCACTTGGAAAATTGTGATGCATTTTTAAGACTCCTAAACTGCATCCTGACCCCAACACCCAATTTTTTAATGGCAATATTCACAAATGATCTTAAAGGTAAGTCATCATGTTTATGTGAAAAATATTAATAAACTCATCTCAGAAAATTGAATCATGCTCTCAAAAGCCTTAGGCCTACCATTTTTCTACCTTTTCATTTATTATAAGCTTTACCAACATCTAGTCATTGTCCTTGTGTGGTACTACAAAACAAATACGCTGAAAAGTTACTTCTTGATGAAGAGAAGGAAAAGCACACCATACTCACAAATTTAAATTTTAAAGAGTGGAAGGAGGGAAAGGAGTCCCAAGATTGGGGCAATAACACTCACCATTTTTTGTCTGTGAACAACTTCAATTTAATTGTTGTTTCTCTAACTATGATTGGTCCAAAGACTAATTGCAAAATTTTAGGAAAATGTGATCAAGTTTCCTAAAGATATGGATGGTGACTGGTTTATAACCTGCATTGTTAGAAGGATTTTCCAAATTACAGAAATCACAGATCCATCTGAGAATTTGAAAATGTGTCAAACTGATAGCATATGTGGAGGGGGGGAAATCATGTTCTACATAAACAAAAATATTGTAAACATTGGGTGGGAGGGCTAGAAATTATTTTGTATCTTCTTTCAGTTTTAAGATTCTGTGGTTATAATCAATTAGGCAGATGGATACCTAGAGAAAATGTAGTCAATGATACTTGAACAAATGTAGTTAAGATGGGGTTACTTGAGCTTCAATTAATCTAAACATTTAGTTATTTACTGTTCTTCCCTCCTACCACATTTTTGCATTCTAGTGGGCCAGAATCTACAAAAGAAGCATGCACACACACACACACACTTGAAAAATATTTAAAATCAGTATTGGAGAAAGGTAAATTAAAGCAATGCTGACCTTTCACTCACCAAATTGAGGTAATTGGCCAGTAGTTGAAGATGGAAAGCCAAAACATGTTAAGAACACTTGTTGCTTCATACCATGCTGTGATCCATAAGCTGATGGTGACACTGTTTGTCACTTAATAGAGAGGGCCATCCAGGAGGGAGCATAAGAGTGGCAGATGTAGGGACAATGGCTATGTAGGAATTATGCAACCAACATGTGATGGTCAATGAACTTATCTGCTGTGGGGGAGTTAGGTCATATGTAAAAGCATAAAACTGTGTTGGTTAATTGGTTTATATCCAATAAATTTCCAGCAAGAAACACATATTGATAGAGTATAGACATCATATTTTATGGACACTTTTCTCAAGTGGTTACTTAAATTTTGTATTTCTTCTTTCAATAATCACACATTTTTAATTACTTATCTATTGGAGAAGAGTTTTTAATCTTATTAATTTGCCATCACTTTGCTCTAGATTTTGGACATTAAATTTTGCTTCATTTTTGCCAGAGTCATAAAATGAATATATATATATATTCATTTTGTTTTGTTGAGATATATATATATCTCAACAAAACAAAACAAAACCCTACAATCCTATTGGCCTTGTTGACTAGAGCACTGGGATGGCATTTACCTGACCTGACCTTCATTCCCATCTTCTTTTGCCATTAATTTCCTGGGAGAACTTTGCCATATCTTAGTTCCCTGGGCTTTGAAAAAGAAAATAAAACATTGGTGATAGTTCCAGATCTCTAATCATACCATGAGAAAGTACACAATGAGTTCCTTGAAGTTCTTGAAACAAATGTACTTTTTCTTCAGGGAAAAAACTGAGATAAAGATCTATAAAAATATACCTGGTACATGTTATTCGTCATTAATTATTTAGCCATCTTGTGTGTTTAGTATAGACTTTGGCAAAACAATGCTGAGTTTGACTTATACCACAGCATAGAATACAATCTTAATAAATTCTTTAACATTATTACAATAAATTATTTTTTAAAACTCCTCCAGGAAGTGGTTATAATTCCAGAGATTATATGTGAAAAAAGGAATCATTGTTGTCAGAGTGACCCTTATATTTTTCATGCATAATTTGTAGTGACAAGTGATAACAGTTTCATCATTTGCTTGATCACCCACTCTTCACTCTCCTACTTCTGGGTTTTTGGTCACATCGTCCCTATGCTCTGAAAATCATTCCTGTCTGTTTTCTGATTAAATTCTTGCCTACTCCTCAAAGCCCAACTCAAATACGACCTTGTCTGTGAAGCCTCTCTGCAGCCCCCTCTGTTATGGTATTTTTTTAAACTCCCTTTAGGCATATTATCTATTAGGTCTCTTTTAGTTTGGCTACTAGCTACCAGCAAACATGAAGATTATAAGGGTTACATCTGATTTAAACTTCATATGTGCTCCTGTTTTTATTATACATTTATAGGTTTCATTGAATTAGCTGACATTACTGGCACCCAATCTATATTGCTTTAAGGATTGAATAGCAATTTTCTTAAAGAAAACCAAGTGATGTATATAGTGTAAAATCATTCCTATTTTAAAATGGGAAAGTGAAATTGAAAAATGTTATGCTAAGTTGTCAGTAAGTGTTGGATCCAGGAGTTATGTTCAAGCACTTTACACTCAGCCCAATATTCTTCCCATAAGACCACCTTCTTGAACTAAACTATGTCTCTATCACAAGCTTTTTTAGCAGTTAACAATGTCTTAATTGTCAGCTCCAATAGTCTTTTTTCATTCCTCATACTTGTTGACTTTTCTTCAGCTTTCAATACTACTAATCCCTGTTTTTGTTTCTCACTTATCTCTAGGTTGGTATGACACGGCTCTTTCTTGGTTCTAGTCCAACTCATCTGATCACTCCTTTTCAATCTCCTTTGCTGTATCTTTATCCAGATCATGACCTCTAACCTTGGGGTATCCTCAAGGCTCTTCCACCCTCTTTTTAAAATTACTTTTTTCAATTGGTGAGTTCATCTTCCAGGGACTCAACTATCATTTCCATGCAGATGATTCTCATATCTATTTATATAGCTCTAACCTTTCTCCTGACCTCCAGTTCTATATTTGAAACTCCCTGTTGGATATCTCAAAATGCATGTTCCATAAACTTCTTAAAACACATGTCTAAAATTGAACTCATTATCTTTTTTCTTTCTTTTAAATATTAATTTATTTTAACCTTGAATACTAAAACTCAAATATCCAATAAGAAAAAAAGAAACATAAGCTTAAATATTAAAATTTAAATACAAAATAAAAGAAAAAAAAACATTGCCATGCACATAGTAGAACATAAGAGAGGATTCAAAATATACAGCAATAAATTTCCATTTCAGGAAAGCCTATACAATGAATACAATGCATTGTGTTCAGAGCTGTACATTTTCTTTGCTTCTTTTTTTCTTTTCTTTTGCAAGTTTTCTTTTGTTCTCTGCTGTATACTTTTTACTTCTTTATTCCCCCTCCTGCTTCCTACTCCTCAAGAAGGCTCTTTTTTATTATGAATTTCAGGTAATTCAATAATTCTTAAGTTATTTCTCTTGGATCTATTTTCCAGATCTTTATCCCATTCCTGTTAATCTAAACACCCTTCTCTACCCCCACATTATCCAATTCCCTCCTCTCACCCTTCATCCCTATACCCTTAGCCTTTAATTTTTTTCTGAATTTAGAAGACTTCTATACCCTTCTAGATATATATGTATTGTTGCCTCCTTAACCCATTCCTGATGAGAGTAGTGTTCCAGAACTACCATCCCTCCTCCTCCATCTAATTCTTCAGTGCCATTTCTTCCTCTCACACTTAATTTGTATAATATAATTACTCTTTTTACCTTTTACTAAATGGTTTTACTTTTTAAAATTATATTATACTCAGGTCTACCCCAATCTTTCTTTCCAACTACCCAATTACTAATAATAATCTTAGATATATACTTTACATTTCCTTGTATAAAATTAAATAATGTCCTTATTGAGTCCATTGTAATTAGTCTTTGATATATACCTTATATTTCTCTTGGTTCTTACATGTCAAATCTTCTATTAAGTTCAGTTTTTTTTAAACAAAATCATGAAATTCTGGCAATTCATTGAATGTCCTTTTTTTCATTCAGGATTATGTTTAACTTTGCTGGGTATGATATTTTTGGCTGCCATCCCAGTTCTTTTGCTCTTCAATATATAGTGTTCCTAGATATGGAGTCTTTTAGTGTTGCTGCTGCTAGATCCTGTGTGATTCTAATAGTGGCACTGCCATATTTAAATTTTTTGTTTGTTTGTTACCTCTAATATTTTCTCCTTTAGCTGGGGGTTTCAGAATTTGACTATACTATTCCTGCTGGTTTTCCTTATAGGATCTCTTTCAGGTGATGGTTGATGAATGTTTTCTATTTCTACTTTCCCCTCTTTTTCTAACACTTAAGGACAATTTTCTTTTATTATTTCTTGTATTAGTATATCAAGATTCTTTTTTTATCAAAGCTTTCAGGTAGTCCAATTATTCTTATATTTTTTTCTTCTTGATCAGTTCTCCAGTTTTTCTTATGAGATGTCTTTGCTTTGTCTTCTAGTTTTTATTCTTTATATTTTGTTTTATTATTTCTTGTTTTCCTATAACTTCATTGATTTCCCCTTGATCAATTCTTATTTTCAAAGAATCATGTTCTTCTAGATTCTGGATCTCCTTTTTAATTGGCTGAATTTCTTTTCATAATCATCTTGCTTTCTTGAATTGTTTTTTTTAATGTTTCCTCAATATCTCTCATTTGATTTTAAAAGTATTTTTAAAGTTCTTTTATGAATTCTTTTAAAGTTCTTTTATGAATTCATAAATTTATGAATTCTATGTGATCATTTGACATTACAAATTTTTTTTTGGCCTCAGCATCCTCCTCTGAAGATGATCCCTGGCCTTCTTTATTCTTTATTCCAATAGTAATTTTCTACAATTGGATTCTACTTTGCCTATGTTTTTTTTTTAATTTTTAGTAGCTTATTTTTGGTAATCACCTCTAGTGCTAGGGTAGGTGGGATGGTGCTTCTGGCCTCAGATCCTTCTTCAGTTATCCCCTCTGTCCTGGAACTAAAACCAAGCCCTCCAGCCTCCTGTTAAGTGCCCACAGCCAGTGGCATCCCAGTCCCACTGCTTCTGCACTTACAAGTCTCTTGCTGTTTTAATGGAACTATCCTAGAGGTGTTTACTCTTTATAGGTACCAAGCCTTGGTCTTAGGATTTTTCTCCAGATCATCTTCCTATTGTCCCTGGAGGATCACTGTTCTGTCCCAACCCTTGTTTATTTTTACCACTCTACATTTGTCCTGAGGCACTATTTTTTCTTGTTTGTTGGGAAATCTGGAATACTTGGAATTTTCTGACCTATTCCATCATTCTCCCTGACTCCTCTCACTTATCTATCCTCTATATTCTCCCCTCTTCTGCATTACCATGTTACTGTTTCGGGTAACACCATCCTCCCAGTCACTAAGGCCAAAAACCAAGATGTCATCCTATATTCTTCACTTTCTCTCACTCCCATTATCCAATCTGTTGCCAAGTCCTTTTGATTTTACCTGAGCAACATCTACTGTGTCTACCCTCTTCTCTCTTTGGACACCATCACTGCCCTAGTAAGGGATTTAATGACCTGGACTATTGTAATAACCTCCCTGGCTTGAAATGTGTTTTGCATCATAATTATAATTTGTTTAAAAACCTGTTGCAGGTCTTCAGCATGAAATTTAAATAATTTACCAGTAAGCATTTATTACATATTTACTATATTCCAGTCACTAGAAGATAATCCTGAATTTCCTTGTTTAAGAAATATCTAAAATGTAATATTGAGATACAGTCCTAACAGTAGTGTTTTCACCAAACTACTGCTTCTTTTTGTGAAATCTTAACGTAACTATATTGTTTTGTTGTGCTGAACTGCTTCCTTTTCCTCTTTTTAATTCTTTGTTATAAAGGGTGGCTTTTTGGGAGAGAAAATGGAATGGAGTACTGGCAAATGGGTGATATAAAAATAAAAGCAATCAATAAATATTTTAAAAGAAATTTCAAACTCTGAAGAATTACTGATATAGTAACTGTTGACTTATAGTAACTATGCTTTCAGAAATCTCCCTGGTTCATCTTGAGTGAAGGTGAAATGGAGAGGAATCTTACCATAGAATAATTTGGGTTGTACAGAGCATATTCCCTTCAACTTCTGGTAAGGGACATGTATGATTTAGCATTGGGTCCCATCAAATGAGGAATCGCCTAACTGCTTCTGGCCATGTGGTGAGCCAGGACTGAAAGGACTTGACATTTTAGTATGTTATGGCAAAACCTACATAAGCCCTTGTCCTTTCCCATCATTGGGACAGTGACAATAGGGTGAGGCATTGTGTCAGTGAAAAGAGAAGACATGTAGCATGTTCTCTTTGCTTCTACTCGATGGCATGGCAAGTTATACACTGAATCTAGACTCCTAGTGAGAGGCATGAAGAGAGATACAGTATTCCTCCCACTCTTCTATCAATCCTATATGTCAGTCCCACAGCATAGACCCACCTAAGGGAGTTTGTGCCTAGGCCTCTGGCTTGTCTTCCTGCTTTTTGTTTCCTTTCCTGAGAAAGTGATAGAACATCATGTCTGAGGGAGCCATGCCTGGGCTTGGAGGTGATCCTGTAAGTTCAAAAGGTTCAGAGGTCCAGATTGCAATGATTAAAGCTGGTATTTATCACAGAAAGCATCTTTCCTGAAAAGGAAGGCCACTGACAAAAGGTTTGTCCCAAACCTGCCTGTTTTACCAGCAAATGACATTTAAGTTATTGAACAGTGTAAAGTCAAATTGAAATGCAAAAATCCTATTAATTTGGGGTGGCCAGGTAGCACAGCGAGTAAGAGTGCTGGCTCCAGTGTTGGAATGACCTGGAGATCGAATGCCAGGCTCAGACACTTAGCACCCACCCAGAAACACCTGGCCGTGTAACCTTGAGCTAGTTACTTAATCCCAATTGCTTAGGGGAGGCCAGGTGGCTCAGCGAGTAAGAGCACCGGCTCCAGTGTTGGGATGACCTGGATCAAATCTGGGCCCAGATACTCAGCACCACACCCAGAAATAACTGGCTGTGTAACCTTGAGCAAGTTACTTAACCCCGATTACTTTAAAATAAAAAAAAATCCTAATAATTTGTCCTTTATTCCTGTTAGTGTGCTTTAATAGACATTATAAAATAAGTTACTAAATCTCATATTAAGTTATTCTGTTAATGCTGTCTGGGAATGTTTTATGTTCAGCATTTTTCTTTTGTATAGGAATAAGAGACACAATTGTCTCTTATTAGACACATGGCTATGAGTAAACATACTGTCTTTGGTTAAGTATGTTTGTTTTCCTGTCTTGCAGATGTCACTGTGGAGGGGTCATATGATTATGGTTGGCAAAATATAATTAATATTTTTTATTAAATTTACAAAAAAATGTATTTTTTTATTAAATTAAATAATAAAATAAAAATTCAGGGAAGAGCCAGGAGTTTCTATTAGGTTGGAAGCTAGAAGTGGCTTAATTAGGTAAAATTAAACTACTCACATTCCTTAGACTTCAACATGGCCACCTAGAGAGGAGTCAAGCTGATGATGGAAAATCTCTCACTCTCTGAGATTTATTGAGAACTTGCCCTTGCAGGGAGCTCTGTATCTGATACTGGGTAGAATGTATAATTGCCAATGTTTATGTGGAATTTATCAGTGACAAGGTCCTTCTAGTGACAAGGCTCAGGTCAATGGCTATCAGCTTCACTTGATGGTTAATCAAAGTTATAGAATCCACACAGTAGGAGAAAAAACAGAACCATCACTCATGACATTGAGGAGAAAATCCTACACTTCTGAAATGATGTTTTGAATGCTCAGTCTGGTCCTTAAGGCTAGTTCTGCACAAACAAATTAGGAAGGATTAGAAAAGAGAAGGTAGCAGGGTTTCTTTGCTATTTCCCTGGAATATAAAAAGAGGAATCAGGCAAATGGATTAGTTCTCTATGGGTAGTTAATAATACACACACATGCACGCACACACACACAAATAGCATTATTCATAGAACTACTTCAGACACAGTTAAATATTTTTCTTTATCATCATGTCTAAGTAACATTTGTTTTCTTTGCCTTAGAGTTTGCCTTAAGATCCATTAAAATAACATAAGAGAAATAGTAAAAGAAGACAAATAACTATTATATAAACTGCCTTGCAGATACATAATCTCATCAATTCATGAGTGAAGTGGATTTCTGTTTAGTGCTGAAACACCAGAATTCACAGAGGTAAAAAGAGACTAAGGATTCAAAGAAGAGATATGTCTTCATGTTAGCTGGTCTCCACACAGGAGAGGGATATAACCCAAAGGAATTTGGAGACGTTCAAAGCACAACATGAAGACTCTCCTCCTCCCCCCACCAAAAAGATTCAAGTCAAAATGAAAGGTTATATGAAGTTGCATCTATGTAATCAATTTTTTTGCCCCTTTTTATTTCTTCCACTTGCATCCCAGCACAGACATAGACTTTCTAATGGCCTAGACTATTATAAATAATATCTTAATATCCAATTATTGCTCTGTAGAGTAAAATTCCATGATCTGAATCTGACATTCAAAGTCTTCTATAACCTAGTGCCTGTGTGCTTTTTAAAAACCTTTCCACTATTGCATTACAATCATTCACATACTCATATACTAGAGAATATGATTTGGAAGTTGATCTGCTTTTTCTACCCCACTGCAATACCTTGTTGCTATCACTAGGTCTAGACTGCCTTTTCTCCTTTCTTCTCTCCCATCCCTCTGTCAATTCAGAGCACAATTTGATTTTAAAAATTTTGTCCTGTAAACAGGCTTAAGAAAAGTTACACCCTTTGAACTTTCATAAATTAAACTGCTTATACATACTAATACTTAACAATACAAACATGTTTATTTGGCATGCCCAACAACTCCTCCCTTCTCTACCATCCTCTGTGGACAAGGTGCAGATGCTCCTTGTCCTCAATCCTAATTGCCTCAAGCCTCTGTTCTTTCACTGATGCAAGCTCACAGCTTCCTAGTTGCATGAAAACATGAGCTGGCTGTTGGACTTTAAGAGGAAACAGATTGACTCATAGACAAAGATTTACTGAATCACATGAAATGATATTTATTGAGGGCAAAGGCACAGGTGACAGGCAGGCCACATATAGACCTGAAGAATAGCTAGTTCATCAAAGAAGTCCCTGCAGAAGACCAAATGTACAAAAGGGCTAGCACCAAACAGAGATGTAGAAAGAGAGACAATGTGTTAAATAAAAGAGAAAATGTATTTGGAACCCCTACAAGAGGAAGTGGAAGAGAAGATATAGAAAGCCTTGTCTTGAATTGGATAAGAGATCTGTGGGCCTCCACAGCTGTTCATCATAAAAAAGGAAAAAAAAAAAAGATCAGTACAAAAGGGGACCATGTGCCCTAAGGACTGACAGATCTAGCCATTCACTGGCATCCTGTCTCCTATGAACTTTGTAGGTTCAGAGAAAAAGGTAGGAACCACTTGAAGAGATCATTACTTGATGCCCTCCAAAAAGAGTTTTCTTGTCTATGACTGAGGTTGAGTATGAAAGGATTCTGCATTTCTTTTGCTGGTTTAAATAAAATGTGTTCTATATCAAATTACATGTTGGCCACATTGATTTCATGGGATGTGAGGCCTCATAGGTTGAGATAAAACAAATCATCACCTCTTTTCAATCCATCCTCCCTAGAGCTACTAACATGAAATCCCTAAAGAACAGGTTATTCTCCTGCTCAGAAAGCTTCACTGACCAGGCAAGAGGAATTTCCTAGGTGCCATAGTGAATACCCCTGTAGGTGAAGTCAGGAAAAACTGATCAAATTCAACCTCACAAACTTAGTAGGTGTGTGACCTTGGGCAAGTCACTTAACCTCTGTCTCAATTTCTCATCTGTAAAATAGGGATAAAAACAGCACACGCCTCTCAGGGTTGTTGCAAGGATGAAATAAGACACATTTTGCACATTTATTTTACAAAAAATATTGTAAAGTATTTTGCCAACCTTAAAGTGAAATAGAAATGCGAGTAGCTCTTATTATTAGAGAATAAAATAAACTCTAATACATAGCATGAAATGCCTACCATAACTTGATTCTAACCAATCCTTCACAGCTGATTTGATATTACAGCCTCTCATACACTCTATTTTCCAACAAAACTTAGCTATTTCCTATTCCTTTCTCACAATATTTTCTCCATTCTTTGTGCCTTTGTACAGGCTAGCTATTTGCAGACCTTAGAATTCTGTCTCTCTTTATTTCCACCCCTTGGAATCATTAAACGTTCAACTCCTACACAAAGCTTTTCCTGATGCTCCCAGTTAGTAGTCACCTTGTGCAACATCCTAGGTAGGGGAGTCATCTTTGAGGTCACAATGATCTGGGCTCAAATCCTATATGTAACATCCCCTGGCTGTGTGACACTGGGCAAGTCATCTACCTTCTCAGTGTTCTAACACAACTCTCTAGGACGAAACATTGGGAAATAACTCCAGGTTTACATTGATAGATGTAAAAGGATTTCCTCACTGAGGCTACCCAATAATTATAAAATCACAGCCCCTCCCCAAACTTGTTTTTTATCCATGTACATTATGTAAGATACAAGTTCCTTGAAGAAAAGGACCATTTTCATTTTTATCTTTATATTCCCAAGGGCGAGTACAATGCCTATAACAAAGAAGGTTATTTTTTATTTTTTTCTAGAATAAAATTATTATCAAGCGTAGTATGAACTATAGAGATCAGTATTGAAAGACATTGCATTGCAAATCAGGGCCCAGTTGATACTGGGTTTGGTTACATTTTCATTGCATGAGACTATAGTATACCTGGTGTATGCCTGAATTTTATCAACACACTGATCTTATTCTTACTTGTTTTTATTCCAAAGTATTTATTTGTCCCTGAGCAGAGCATATTATGGAAACCTTTTCAAAAGATCATAAAAGAACAAATGATTAAAGCTTAGATCTGTGACATCTATCAAAACATGTGAGTGTCACAGCTAACACATGATCCTGAGATTAAAAGAATGTGTCGAGCCAAGAGGAAAGCAGCTAAGCATATACAATACAATGAATAGGAAGGGGTGAAATCCTTCAGCAATGAAAGCTTAATATTCCAAATAACAACTCATCCACTTTTCCTTATTCAAATTCTATTTTCTTAAGATGACTAGCAGGGACTCACTTGAAATGTAGGAAGCTTCAGGCACTTTACCTACAGTACTATAATCTAGGTCAGAGATGTAGGAATCCTATCCTAGGGTTCTGAAATCCCTGTCATGGAGTTTAATCAACTGCACATCACAAGATCTATAACCAGGACTTGGCTACTCTTTGATATATTCAGCTACCTTATCTAGTCTGGAAATGTTTAACTGGTGCTCTTAATAAGTCCAATAGAATTAGTTATAACCTGAAATCATAGCAATGATTAATTTCAAATAATCAATAACCTATTTTGAAAGAATGAAGATAAAACTTACTTAGAAAGAGTGAAGATAAAACCAAAAAATGAAGGATCAGCCACAGGAAGAAAATGCATGTGTAATCTTTCTTTGCCTGGATCTTTTCTTCAAAGAAAAATAAAAGATCAACTGAGAAAACTCTTTTGGTTTAGAGTCAGAGAAGAGAGGAAATGACAAATAAATATCACTTCTGTTTCCTTTGACCTATTTTTTTAATTCTGTGAAATTAATATTCAGAATGTTATTCAGAATTAATTTGTGTCTAAAAGGACCTCTAAAATAAAATTATCATCCTTACCATATGTGTTTTTATAGGCACATATATGGACACACCAATTATGAAAAAAATTCCTCACTCTCTTAATTAATCCCATAACAGCTACCTAGGAAACCTGAGACAAAGCACATATGGTACTGCACCCCTAGTATAGAGACTGAATTCCCATTTCTGTAGTTCACAATGTTACAGAATTAAATTTTGTTAAATGGAGGAAAACAGAAGTCCTTAAAGGAGCAATAACTAGTCTTACAGCTGTCAGTTTTTGTGATCTCTCCTACAAGGCAGATCCTGGTTTACTATTTCCTTACAATTCTTTTCTCTTAGAAGTGAGATTGAGAGGGAAAGTGTTTTTAAACCTTTCTTCCCTTCTTTTTCTCCACTGCTTCTGATAAAGCATGGTTTTTATTGTGAACTCTAAAATTACCAACAACATGAACATTTTACATACAAAGGTTAGAAAATTAGAATTTTATATGAAATCAGAAATCAAAATTAATTGCAGTTTATTTTTAATGTATATTAACTTTAATATAGCAGTACTAATATTGACTAGCAGGGGACTCTGTTGTTGTAGCAGCAAGCACCCTAGCATACCCAGGGTGGCTGCCAACACAACTTCTTAGATCTGCTTTTTTAAAGGAAAGCAACTCAAAATGGGTTAACAATCTTGCTTTAATCAAACATAAGTCATTTACCTAGTTTAGGGGGAAAAGGTCAGCACCCCAAACTTCAGAGAATACAAACAAGTTACAAGCAGACAGAGAAACAGATCAGCAGACAGGCTTCCAATTGTCTGACCATTACATCCGTACCTAGTCAGTTACCAGAGAGGGAAGCACCAACATCTGGGTTTTCAAAGCCGGGGGGATCAATGGTTGCCCAGAGTCTCATCTGGTCAAATTGCACAACTCTTCTCAAAGTGAGCTCCAAAACAATACCTGACACCAGGATATATATAAAAACAAGCCTCTCATCATAGGCTCCAGGTGACCATATTCAGCCTATTAGGGGGCAGAGTATATTTTCAAATCAAGGAAGATTCTCATAATCACTTAAGATTATCACAGGGCCTAGGGGCAGGGAAAATCTTAGATTCCCATTCCCATAACAGTTGTCTTTGTCCCCTTCTGAACTGTCTTATGTGTATTCTAACATGTTTCACTGATATTCTTTGCTTTGCTTTCATCACTATCACTACATGCTCAATCTGCCCCTCCATTCCTCTCAAATAAGAATTCTCCCCTGAAACTAAAATGTATAATTGAGCAAAATAATTTGTGTTGCAACAGTAGTGATTGAAAATGTACATCTCGGTGTGGCTAGGTGGCACAGTGAATAGAGCACCGACCCTGGAGTCAGGAGGACCTGAGTTCAAATCTGGCCTCAGACACTTGACACACTTACTAGCCGTGTGACTTTGGGCAAATCACTTAACCCCAATTGCCCTCCAAATAAAGAAAAAAGAAAAGAAAAAAATAAAATGTATATCTCACCCACATTCCAAACCTTGGCAGAGACTGGAGATAGGGTAGTACATTGCACATATTTTAAGATTTTTTTTGATGTATTAATCTGTTATGCTGATTTTTTCCTCTTTTTTTCTGTTTTGAAACAAATGTTATATGCAATTGTTGTCTGGCAGAAGAAGGGAAGGAAACTCAGGGAAATCATACCAACAATAGTTTACTTTAAATGTATATATCATCCTGTAACTACCCTCTATCACATTTCCAATAGGAGGTTAGAGGCACATTTCATTGGTAGTCACCTACGTTGCTCATCCTACTAATCAGAGTTCTGAAGTCTTCTGGAGTTGTGTTTCTTTACAATATTGTTGTCATTGTATAAATATTTCTCAAGGGACTGCTCACTTTGTTTCAAATTAGTTCATTTTAATCTATACATTTCACAATTTTTTTACAGTGCAATAATATTCTATTACATTCTTATAAAGTAATTTTTTCAGCTATCCCCAAATTGATAAGTGCCACTGTTTCTATATTTTCTTAAAATAAAACAAATATTTTGCTACAAATATATATATATATATATATATATATATATATATATAAAGTTCTTTACCTTTTCCTTTGATCCTATGTGAGAATGAAACTAATACTAGTATCTATGGGTCAAAGGATAGGCACAGTTTAATGTACTTTGAGTATAGTTCCATATAGCTTCAAAGAATCATTGGACAATTTAATTTGTGTGCTGATAGCTCCTCCAACAATAGTGATTTTCCTTTTTTTTTTGTTTTGTTGTCTTTGCTATATGATATATGTGATATAAAATGTCAATAGGTTCCTAGGCAGGTATTCTTTGTGAAATACTACAATTTTTCAACATTCTCTATTCACTACTAGAATAGAACTAAAAGAACCCTCTGGATTCCTCATCTTCTCCCCTGGTTGTCAGTTTTCTACTTCTTCAGAACTATCCATTTTCTTTTTCATTTTCTTTTCAGGTCCAAGCTAGACCTCTAACATGCATATTACTTAAGGCAGAAATGTTACTTTCCTCAGTTACTCAAGGATAAGCAGAGAGGTAGAAGAAAACATCCCAGTACATACCTTTCCCCAATCAAAAAAGCTAAAAGTTTCCATAAATTACTCCAGATACTTTCTGAGCTTCCCCCCTTTATTATGTTCCATTATTCCCACCTGTAACATAGGTATAATGATACTTTTTGCATCTATTTTACAAGAGATGTTGTGAGGAATAAATGAAATAACATATGTAAAATGCATTATAAACTTAAAAAAACTATATGTATATGAACTATGATCACCACAGGATATCTCTCAGGCTTGGAATCTTGACCCAAAGACATGTGAGGGATCTCTAGGCTATTTACTGCTCCTGAGTGGGAAACACCATGTAGGGTCTCTTTGGGGGAATCTTTTATTCGGATGTAGCAGGCATGAAGTTGAATGATTTCAGATGTAGCTTCTCAAGTAGGAAGAGATTTAATCTGCCCCCTCCCCCCATTTTCCAACATGCCAAAGCAGATGTCAGTGAGCAACCAATGTTCTCTTAGAAGCATTATAATGAATTCATCCATATCACTCCTGGTAACATTGTAAACATGTACCCAAAATGCCATACTGATTCAACTGAGCTTTCTTCTCTGACCTGAGAATTCTCAGAATATACAACACCATAGGATTAAAACACTCTAGCAGGTCATCTCTTTGGAATTGGTAAAACACAGTTTTCTTACTTCCTAAAAGACTAAGTCCTTTCAGCAGCCTACACTCAAGATCTCATCCCTAAGCAAAATGGAACCTCATAAGGAAGTCTTATACTGAGAAATACTTCTTCCAAAATATTTATGCCCAGATAGAAGCCTTCTGATTCTGAGTTAGGTGGGTCAATGCATATCAGGTAGCATGGCCATTCCGTAAGATGTTGCTATTGCTAAAAAAGAACTCTCCATAGACAATATATTTGCACTCAAAAATTCTAAAGGTTTTAGACTTCTTATGCTTTCCAGTGTAAGTTGGAATTGGCTATATTTTCCATTCAACACACCTGCTACAGCCTTCAGACATTTAATACATATCTGATCCCTAAGAATACAGGTTAGCACCTTCTCTGGAACTTTTAGTGTCTTGAGAGCTGACAGGTTAAATAGTTACATGGCCAGTATATGTCAAAAGTAGAACTTGAACCCTTGTCTCCCTGGTTCTGAGACCAGTTCTCTATCCATTATGCCCACTGCTTCCGAGGACCAAGACCATAGGAATCAATAAACATATTATTGACAGCAGCTCTTTCAGGTATTTCTTTAGACATCCCCTATCTCTGAAGGAGCAATTTTTCAATACTGTTTCTGGAATGGTCAGAAGTTATAAAGGCGACTAGAAGGTGGTGACTCTCCACTCCTTGTTCTTGGTTTCTTCTTCAAATAATCTTTACATCCTTCAGGCACTGGGGAGTCTTACATATCAAACTTGTCAGGATCCATCAATGACTCTGCTGACTTAGAGAGTATAACCACATATTTTTTGGACTGCAGAAAATCTCTGTATGTCTAACTAATTCTACTTTCAATTTTCTTATAAAGTTCTAAATGAAAGGCAAGGATGGTGAGAATATTTAGTCATTGGACTACTGTTTTCTGCCCTCTACTAGTAATCAGCAATAATTCTAAAGAGACTAGAATTTGTTTTAATCTTTGTAGTAATAATGGGAATACCTCTTGCTTCTTGTCACCCCCAGGTATTTCTATTTACCTCCTTGCTGACACCCCTAAGATCTGCTGGAAATTCCAGAAGTTTTGATATACCCCTGATATGGGTAGTCTTTTTGGCTTAGTCTATAGAGGCCTGGAACTTTCAGAGGCTCAAAGCATATGCTTCAAGTTTTATTCATAAAATGGTTCTAATATGAATATAAAGGTTTGCTGTTAGTTGCCTTTACAACAAAGTCCTCTATCCCCTCAGTCTTCATGGTAACATCAGTCTGTGGTGTCATGGATTCTGGGGAAATAGGCCCATGAGAATTGTAGGCTGTTCAGCTGTTTCTCTGACATCATCCTGCTCCTGGTACCTTCATCTGTTCTTCACAACCTTGAACCTTAGTTCCTAGTGTATGCCAAGAATTGGTTCTCAGGACACAATGTCCATCCTGCCCACAAGATTTGTCAATTCCATCCTCATCCCTAGCACGTTTCTTTATTTCAACTCCAGTGGCTGATCTTATTGGCAACTGACCTTGAAAAAATTCTCTGAATTGTAGCCTTCAAGGCCTGCTTTTTTTTTTATTAATTTTTATTAATTAAGCTCCTATTTCATACTCATAGTCACTAACTAAACTGAAAACAAGGGAACATTTTAAACTACTTAAAATATTTTTTCAACAACTATTTTTATTGGCTTCTTTGCTTTCCTGATCAGTTTTTAAATTTTATTTAATATTTTATTTCACCATAAAAGCAATTTTAATATTATTTTTTTTCAAATTTGGATTTCAAATTCTCTCCTTTCCCCCATTCCTCTCATTGAGAAGGCAAACAATTCGACATAAGTTATACATGTGTATTCATGAAAGTCATTCTGTGAAAGAAAACACAGACAAAAAAACCAAGAAAAACAAAGTAAAGAAAAAGTAACTTTGATCTGCAGTCAGGCTCTACCAATTCTTTCTCTGGAGATGGATAACACTCTTTATCAGAAGTCCTTCTGAATTGTCTTGGATCATTGCATTGCTGAGAATGGCTAAGTTATTCATGATATTACTTTTACTGTGTACAATGTTCTTCTGGTTCTGCTCATTTCAATTTGCATCAGTCCCTGTAAGTCTTTCCATGTTTTTCTGAGAGAATTCTACTCCTCATTTCTTAAGGCATGATAGTATTCCATTGCAATCATATACAACAATTGGTTCAGTCATTCCCCAGTTGAGGGACATCCCCTCAATTTGTAATTCTTTGCCACTACTAAAAGAGCTGCTATAAATATTTTTGTACACAATATGTCCTTTTCCTTTTTGTTTTGTTTTGTTTTTTATCTCTTTGGGATACAGACCTAGTACTGGTATTGCCAGGTCAAAGTGTTTTATAGACCTTTGGGCATTGTTCCAAGTTGCTCTCCAGAATCACTGAATCAGTTTACAACATCACTAATAGTACATTAGTGTTTTAATTTTTCTACTTTCCCTCCAAGATTAGTCATTTTCTTTTTCTGTTATATTAGCCAATCTGACAGGTGTGATGTAGCAGCTCAGAGTCATGTTAATTTGCATTTCTCTAATCAAAAGTGATTGAGAGCATTTTTTTCATGTGACTAGATGGCTTTGATTACTTTGTCTGAAAATCGCCTATCCATATACTTTGACAATTTATCAATTGAGAAATGACTCATTTCTATAAGTTTGACTCAGGTTTCTATATGTCTGAGAAATGAAATCTTTATTAGAGAAAGTCACTGTAATTTTTTTTCACAGTAATTATTACCAACTATATATTTCTCTCTACACTATTTTTCCTGTTTATCCTTCTTCTTCTTCTTCTTCTTCTTCTTCTTCTTCTTCTTCTTCTTCT
>NW_027186540.1:16528518-16577910 GCF_028583685.1 Petaurus breviceps papuanus
CTTCTTCTTCTTCTTCTTCTTCTTCTTCTTCTTCTTCTTCTTCTTCTTCTTCTTCTTCATCTACTTCTTCTTCTTCTTCTCCTATCTTTCTGTCTCTCTATCTGTCTGTCTGTCTCTCTTTCTCTCTCTCTCTTTCTCTTTACCCTGTACATTTTCAAAAGTATTTTGCTTCTGAATTTTATTTCCCCAAACTTCCCTACCTTCTATCAGCTTCCGCCTTTCTCTTAACTGCTTCTCTTCCTACTTTCTTGTATGGTAGGATAGATTTCTACACCCAACTGAGCTTGTATGTTATTCCCTCTTTGAGACAATTCCATTGAAAGTAAGGTTCATGTGCTCCCATCCCCACTTCCTCCATTTTCCCCTTAACTGCAAAATTGCTTTCAGGCTTCTTTTATGATGGATAATTTATCCCATTCCACTTTTCCCTTTTCCCTTCTCCCAGTGCATTCTTCTTTCTCATCTCTTAATTTTATTTATTTTTTTTATATAATCATACCAGTATAGTCAACTCATTCCTCTGTTGTCTGTCTATGTATACTCCTTCTAACTGCTTTAATAATGAGAAAGCTCAGGTCGGCCAGGTAGCACAGCGAGTAAGAGCACCAGCTCCAGTGTCAGGAAGACCTGGGGATCGAATCAGGGCTTCTTCACTTAGCACCCACCCAGAAACACCTGGCTGTGTAACCTTGAGCAATTTACTTAATCCCAATTGCTCATGAAAAAATAATGAGAAAGCTTTTTTAGGAGTTATAAATATCACTTTCCCATATAGGAATATAAACAGTTTAGCCTTATTGAATCCCTTCTGATTTCTCTTTCCCATTTACCTTTTTATATTTCTTTTGCAAATTGTATTTGAAAGTCAAATTTTCTATTCAGTTCTGTTCTTTTTATCAGGAATGCTCGAAAATCTTCAATTCCATTGAATGTTCACTTTCCTCTGAAGGATTATACCGTTTTGATGGGTGGATGACTCCTGTTTGTAATCCTAACTCTTTTGCCCTGCAGAAAATCATATTCCAAGCCCTCTGATCCTTTAATGTGGAATCTGCTAAATCTTGTATTATCCTGACTGTGGCTCTATGATACTTGAATTGTTTCTTTTTGGCTACTTGCAATATTTTCTCCTTGCTCTAGGAGGTCTGGAATTTGGCTATAATATTCCTAGGAATTTTCATTTTGAGATCTCTTTCAGAAGGTGATTGGTAGATTCTTCCAATTTCTATTTTACTCTCTGGTTCTACAATGTCAGAGCAGTTTTCCTTGATAATTTCTTGAAAGATGATGTCTGGGGTCTTTTTTTTTTTTAAATCATGACTTTCAGTTAGTCAAATCATTCTTAAATTATCTCTATTTTCTAGGTCAGTTGTTTTTTCAATGAGATATTTCATAGTTTCTTCTGTTTTTTATTCTTTTGATTTTGCTTTATTGTTTCTTGATGTCTAATAAAGTCATTAGCTTATTCTTCCCAGTTCTAACTGTTAAGGACTTATTTTCTTTAGTGAGCTTTGTTAGTACGTCCTTTTCCATTTGACCCATTCTACTTTTTAAGTAGTTCTTCTCTCCAATGAATTTTTGTATATCTTTTTCCATTTGGTCAATTCTGCTTTTCAAGGCATTTTTCTCTTCATTGGATTGTTGTGCCTCTTTTCACATTTGACTAGTCTGTGTTTTAAGGGGTTATTTTCTCCAGTATTTTTTTGTCTCCTTTAGCAAGCTTTCAACACTTTTTTTTTCATGATTGTCTTTCTTCACTCTCATTTCTCTTCCAAATTTTTACCACTCTTCCTTGATTTTAAAACTTTTTTTGAGCTCTTCCATGGCCTGAGACCAATTCATATTTTCTTGGAGGCTTTGAATATAGACATTTTGAATTTTTTGTCTTCCTCTCATGTTTGTTTTGATCTTCTTTGTCACCATAGTGATTTTTTGTGTCAGAAAATATTTCCTGTTGTTTACTCCTTTTCCAGCCTATTTCTTGACTTTTAACTTTATGCTAAAGTGGGGCTCTGCTTCACCAGTGAAGGGGAAACTGTCTCAAGCTTCGGATTAGTGTGTGTGTGTGTGTGTGTGTGTGTGTGTTTATGTAACTGTTTTCCGAGGTAGTTCTGCAGACCTGTAAGCTTTTGGCTCTTTCTAGATAGTATCATCTAGGGAGAGTTGCGTTTGTGAGTGACCACAAGCACTCTTTTCAGCCCTGGAGCTGTGATCAGGGACTTGCTTTCCTGCTGCCATGAGCTCTGCTGTGCTAGCGCTCCTTATTACACTTGGACTAGATCTCAGATACACCAGATTCAAGTGTAGGGAATGCAACAGAGTCCTGCCCTTGGTGCCAGCAAAGGGACCCTTGTAAATCTACTTCTGACTTGTAAATCTGATCCCCTTACTGTGTGTCTGCTGAGACTTCTAGAGACTACCACTCCTACCACTGACTCAGTCTCCTGGAGGCCTGCTTCTGGTTGCTGGGGTCTTGTCTGCTCTGGAGCAGTTGAACTATGTGCTGAACAATGCTTCTCTCTCACTCTGGTTCAGGGACCTTTTCAGCAATATTCTGAGTTGTCTTGGACTGGAAAATTGCTTCATTTCATCTTTTTTTGGGGGGGTTCTGCTGCTCTGGAATTTGTTTAGAGTCATTATTTAAAGGTATTTGGAAGGGTTTAGGGGAGAGCTCAGGTCAGTCCCTGCCTTTACTCTGCCATCTTGACTCCGACTGTCTTCTTGACCAGCTTTTAGTCAGTCATCCATAACCGGGAAGCTGGCCCTGCTTTTCAGATAGCAATAGTTGATACATTAATAGTCCATCAAGACAACCTTTGAACCTTTGCATAAGCCTAACATAGTCCAGTTGCTTTGATGTTAGAAACTTTTAATCATCATTTTCAGAGGAACTTTTTCTGACTTCTTTATATGAGAAACTTTTTCCACCCCATGCTTAGAAGTAGTTAGGACCTTGAAGTACAAGTTCTCAACATTCCCCATTTCCCCAAAGTGACTATTGAGTGCCCTAAACAATTTACCCACTGTGATTAATGTTTTCCATTTTTTAAAGCTATGCAAGTCATCAAATGCAGGTCTCCTGAGGTTTTTGAACATGTGCGCTTTCCTTGTCTGATATCTACCTACTGTAGAGTTTTAGTAGCAGGGAGTGCTCAAATTTCTCCTTCCCTAGGTCAACATTTCCTGGGAATAATACAAACTTTCTGTAGTGGATCCATTAATAGCTGTTTCAGTGCTTGACTAAGGAATTGTACTCATTTTGGTGAAATTGCTACATTTGGAGCTAGAAAAATACTGCCCATCTAATAATTTTTCAATATCTAACATAATTCTTCTCTCTAAGAAAGAAGCCAATCTTTTCCAAAAAAATTGAGGGAGGGTTTTTATGATTATTTCCTGTCTGGCCTCATGCCTAGAGAGCTAGCCTTATAGTCAGAAAGACCTGGGTCCAAGTTTTACTTCTGATAGCATCTATTTGAATGACACCGAACAAGGTGCTTCACAGTTCCCAGTGCAACTCTGTAAGACCATCAGATGCAGAAATGGCACTGATTTGCTTTGGTAGAGAGGGTTTTCTCATCCAAGAGTTTCTCATGCCAATGAAAGTGTAGGTCTAGTCCCTATCCTTATCCTTCCATAGAACTTTAAAAGAGCCATTGTTGTACATTGAATAAAGAGTCAGCTTTTGTGTCAGGAATACATGGGCTCAGGTTCTTCCCCCCCCCCCCATGTCTGTCTGTGTCTCTCTCTCACACACACATACACACACTTTTGGCATCATGGGAAAACCACTTTAATTCTTAATGTCAGAGGTAACTCTAAGACTATAATTTTCAGGTGGGTACTTGGTCTACATCAGTGGATAGAGTTTTCCATACAAGGTCATCTCCATGCAAATGAAATCCTAAATCCAGACTCTCTCTCTGTCTGTCTGTCTGTCTATCTATCTATTTATCTATCTAACTCTCTATCTATCCAAACATACACACACACACACACACACACACACACACACACACACACACACGCTGGCCTGCCCAGAGACTCCAGAGTGTTTTCAGGTTCCTTTTAAAAGAGTCTTCAAAATAGGTTGGTATTACCAACAGAGCCACAAGTTATAAGTAGAGTCTTCATTCATACCAGTGCATTAGTTTTCTAACAACTGAGAAGTCATTTCCATACTTCACAATCATACCCCAATACACAAAAGCATAATGCCCTATAATCCAAGACATAGTGCTTGTAAAAGGAACTGTCCAAACTGACCAGTTTGAGCTAGTCTCATGCTTCAGTAAGTGTCCTGTAGGATGATCCTAATAAAATGTTACCTTGGGGTTATATACTCACTCATGACTGGAAGGACCTAGTCAAATTTGGGGCCATTTTTTTCCCATAATCTTGACCAATGAGGTCATTGTTCAGGAAACCTAGGATGATAATTGTGGTACTCCTTTTGTACAGATTCTAACTCCCACTTGCAAATGCATAATTCACAATATTACAGATTAAAGTTTACTTTAAAAAAAAAGAGGAAAGCAAGATAGTTCCTTGAGTTAGCAATCACTAATTCCCAAAATCTAAAGGGTTAGTTAAATTTCTCAGTACAAGGGTTACTTTGGTAAAGGCCTTTTGTCAGAAGTCCTTTCCCACTCAAAGTGGAGAATAATATTTGTTGATATCTCTCTCTCTTCTTTTGCCTGACACCACTGATGGCTACATAGCACAACTTATTTCCTCAGTTTCTAATCCCAGTTCTGGTTATTGCTATAGAGTTTGTCTCATCATTTATTACTGTCATCCCCCCACCCCCACCCCCAAGATAATGACAAAGAAAACCTTGTGGTTCCTTCTTTTCTATCCCAGCTGCTGCTATTATCCCCATAGTCTCTTTACCCTCTCTTCCTTCTTCAGTCTTTTTATAAAATTACTGGTCCATGAATAGGTCTTGATAAAAATATTCTATATTTTCCCTAATTACTCAAGGAAAGGTAAGGGAAAGAGGGGGAAAAATTACATCCATCCATCCATCCATCTATCTCTCTATACATATATATTTGTGTTTCCATATATGCATGTTTCTTTCTCCTCCTCCCCTTTCCTTTCTATATATGTACATATATTCATATATATATGTGTGTGTGTGTGTGTGTGTGTGTGTGTGTGTGTGTATACATCAATGTATGCTTCAAGTGTCAGAAATATATTTTAGACAGATTTTCTATATTCATCACTCCAAAGGAAATGTATATGTATGTATGTATCTGTGTGTGTGTGCATGTTGCTTATGGAAAATCAATGGCCTGTGGTTAGTAATAGATAAATACAATAGTTATAAACATTAATCTTCCACTTTATGACAGAAGAGGGCTAGGAGACATAAGTTATAAACCGTATCTCCTAATAATTAGTTTGTATGTTCCCCGGTGAGTCACTACTTCCTTTGTCCTCAGTCTCTTTACTTATAAAATGAGAGAGGTTGAAATAATAATCTATCCTACTATAGGGGATGACTCTATAGGATGGCAGAAGGGGAGTAAGAGGGAGAACATACAAAGAGAAATTTAGGTTATGTTAAAACAAAATATATCAATAAACTTATTTTTAAAATAATCTTGTCCTTTTAATTTAAAAGAAAAAAAATGCTACATTATGCTTTCCTATATGTAGAATAATTAAAAACAACAAATGTTTGAACATTCCCTCAAGCTATGAATTTCCTAAAATCGGAGCAAAATCTAGTTTTAAAGCTTCTGCTCTAACAAGATATAACTATTGCATGTATATTTGAATCATATAGGATCATGTTATGAATGCAACTAGAGAGGGATCTTTGCTCAATGATCTTCTACTTCTATCAATTGAGGGGAAATGGAGAAATATGTTGACATGCAGAATAAAATTGGGAAAATAATCTGTTAAAATGGGGAAGTGTTTCAGAAGTTATTATTTGAAGATGAAGTTATGCTAATTCTCTAAAGCCTCAGAATACTTCAGGACCTCTTCAGTGAAATTCAAAACCACTGAAAAGAGTTCAGCCTTACAATCTATGTGGAAAATAACCAAATGGATAAATATTAATAATATCTGAAAATTTCTCTGGGACTTTCTTTGCAAAGTTCAAATCCTTCCTCATATACTGTTTAGGTATGACTATCAAACTGATAGGTAGTATAAATGGCAATGGACATATTTGCGTGGTAGGGTCATAGAAGGGAAACAGAGAAAGGTCATCAGACTGGGGTTAAAAGATCAAGGGAAGAGAGATTAATTTCAGTAAAAATGTATTATTGGGAACTTGATTTAAAAGGGGTTTGAAGAATTAATGATATTCAGTGTGGGGAGTCAATGAGGATAGACTACTCTCTGGCAGAGTTTACTTACATTATATTTACTTTATATTTCAATGGGTCTATGATGTCAAAATGGGTTCTCTTTCTAGTGGTGCAGAACACAGACAATCCATTCTTCATCCCAAGAGACTCTTCTCCATGTAGTCAGTCCCTTAAATTACTTATAGGAAACTTATCCAATGAACAGGAAGCCTCCCTCCATATCTTTGAACATTCCCTGGATGGCTTATAAGACTCAAGCTGATTTTTATATGACCAACCAAAAATGTATTTATTTTGTACCAGCCACTATGTTAGGCTCTGAGGGTATAAAAGCAGAAAATAAACATCCCTGCCCTTGAGGAACTTACATTCTATTGGTGTAGATAAATATGTATAAATATAGGTATATAAAATATATGTGAAACAAGTAATTGTAAAAGGTAGAAGTGAGGAAAGATTTAGAGTTGGGATATTTCAGGCATGGAGGTTATCTAGTTCAAAGTTAAGAAATAAGAGATAGGTAAGTTGTATATGAGGAATAGTAAGAAAGCCAGAAAGTCTGGTTCACAGATTGTGTGGATGGCACTCATATACGATAGGGCTAGAAACATAGGTTGATGCTAGTTTATGAAGAACATTAAATGCCAAACATAGCACATTTTATTTGATTCAATGGGTAACAAGAAGTTATTATATTTGTTGAACAGGAGAGTGACATGGTCAGACCTGCATTCAAGGAAAGCCCCTTTGACAGCTGTGTAGAGGGCTTGGTCAGGGGAGAGATTTGATGCAGAGAAATCATTTATGAAGTTACTGCAATGATCTAGATGATGAAGGCCTATAATATGGTTGTGGTTATATGAGCAGAGAGATGAGGACATATGTGAAAAAATTGTGGCTATATAAACATTAAGATGTGGCAACAGATTAGATATTTGGGATGAGAGACTGAGGAATGGGAGGACTATGCCAAGATTATAAGCTCTGTGAGGGAAGTATGTGTCTTTTTTTCCTCCCACATATGTAACTAATGCCAAAACTTGTGTCTTTAACTTAGGGACAAAGACATGGAAAAGATCTTTCATTCGGGTGGTATAGGGAAGCCTTAGAAAAGACCTGCTAGTAAGGCAGGCTGTCATTTTACTGTATCTGAGACTTAGAGAGTTGTCTAAATCTAATTGTCCAAATTGGTTTCAAAGGCAAAATGTGAACCCAGTCTTCCTTGCTCCAAGACTGAGTCTCTATTCACTGTCCTATGCTAGGTGCTTGATAAATTTTTGCTGATGCCAAGATGGTGGAGAAGAAAAAAGACTCACTTGAGATCTCCTAACATTTTCCTCTAAACAATTTTAAAATAAGGTCTCCAATTGAATTATGGAGTGGCAGAGTCAACAAAAGATCGGGTTGAAACATTCTTCCAGTCGAAGACAATGCAGGCAATTGGAAAGAGAGATTTGTGACTCAGGAGTGCAGGCTAACCCAAAGCTAACCCACCACTAGTGGTGTCAACAGAAGCAGCAGCAGACCTTCTCCTTTGGTAGGTCTCAAGCCAAAGATGGCAAGGGGACCTGGAAATGAGTCGGAAAGAGATAACCGGGACCCTTGAGCTAGTACTGAATGCAGGAACAGTTTGGTAACTACATTACCTATACACACTTTGGGATCATAGTTCAAGGAAAGAAAGGAGTACTTCTGATCAAGAAGGAAAAGAAGCCCTGAGGGGCAGTATCACTTTTGATCCCAATGGATCAGGGTCCCTGAGGAACAGTATCATTTCTGGTTGCAAAATAGCAAGGATCCTGAGAAGCAGTATCAATTTCAACCCTAGGGATGGGGGTCCTTCCTAGGTGTGGACTAGAGTGCAGATTAAGGGAGCAGTGACCATACCTCTTCTCAGATCACACCACTGTGGAAGTACCAAAAATTTCCAAGCCCTCAGAACTAACTCTGAAAATGGTAGTGTGAAGAAGCATGAAGCTTGAGACAGTGTCCCTCTCCCTACCAGGAACAGAGCCCACCTTTAACATTTAACAAAATGAAGACATAGGGAGCAAAAATTAGCAACAATGAAAAAGAACATGATGATAAAAAACCACTATAGTGACAGGGAAGATCAAGACACACACTTGGGGGAAGACAATGAAGTCAAAACATCTAGAGGCAAATCCTCAAATTAAAAATATAAATTGGACACAAGTCCAACAAGAATTCCTGGAAGCAATAAAAATTATTTTAAAAATCAAATAAGAATGGAACAGGAAAAATGAGGTAAAGAAATGAAAGAAAAGGAAAAAATTAGGAAAAGATAATTAACAGCTTGGTAAAAGAGGCAAAAAAAACTGAGGAAAATAATATTTTTAAAAATCAGAATGGGTCAAATGGAAAAAGATGCACAAGAATTTAATAGAGAAAATGATTTCTTAAAAATCATGATTGGGCAAGTGGAACATAATGACACCACAAGACATCAATAAAATAAATAGAAGTTCATGAACATAAACATAAATCACTTTCTTATACAAATAAAGTCAGATTTAAATAATTTGAATAATACTTATTGTTCACTGAGCATTGTTGAAGTGAAAATGTATAATTTTGATTTTTTAAATAAAAAATTTTCTTGTACAAAGAAAACCAATGCAGCCAAGAGCAGAAGAAATGTAGAAAATTGGGTAAAAACACACACAAACAATCTTTCAGATAGGATGTGATAATGTCAGAACACTGCTTTGGTACAGGAAATGATGAACTGGCTGATTTAGAAAAACACAAAAAGACTTTGACCCATGAAGGAAGATGCTACCTACCCACAGAGAAAGAGATGACAAGGAGAAATATATATGAGTCATACAAATATGTATATGAGCATGCATATGTATATGTACATATGTGTGTGTTTATGTGTGTATCCATGTTTAATTGGAGCCTTCTCTAGGACAGGTTGGAGGTCAGGGGGAAGGGAGAAAAAAATAAAGTAAAAAGGGCACAGCAGAGAACAAAATAAAAACTGGAAGGAAGCAAAGAAAAGCTGGGTAGCTTTGAAAACAATGTGTAGCATTTATTATATGGGCTTTCTTGAAATGGAAATTTATTGTTTTATATTGAATTCTCTCATGTTCTACGGTGTACATGAAAATGTTCTTTTTTTCTTGTTTTAACATAAATAAAAATTTACCAAAAAAAGGAAACAGAAAAATGGAAATGGAAAAAGGAAAAAATATGAAACATATCAGAAAAACAATTCACCTAGAAATGGGTTGAAGAGAGATCACTTAAGAATCAGACTACCTAAAAGCAATGATCAAAGAAAAAAGCCTAGATATCATATTTAGAGAATTTATCAAGAAAATTGCCCTGATATTCCATAACCAGATGGTAAAATAGGAATTGAAAGCATCTACCAATCTTTAAAATGAACATTACCAGGAATCGTATAATCAATAGTACAGTCAAATCCCAGGTTAATGAGAAAATGCTTTAAGCAGCCAGATACCCACAATTCAAATACTGTGGAACCACAGTCAGGATCAAGGGAGCTAGGTGGTACAGTGGAATGGAGTGCTGGGTCTGGAGCCAGGAAGACCTGAGCTCAAATTTGGTCTCAGACACTAACTAGATATGTGATCATGGTAAGTCACTTAACCTTGTTTGCCTTGCTTTCCTTATCTGTAAAATAAGTTGGAGAAAGAAATGGCAAACCAATCTATTATCCTTGACAAGAAAACTCGAGATGGGTCCGAAGGAGTCAGAAGAACTGAAACAAATGAACAACAATGGTCAGGATCACACAGGATTTAGCACCATGTTAAAGATTTGGAGAGTTTGGAATATATTATTCTGTAATGTAAAAGAACTCATCTGACAGCTAAATAACCTACTCAGCAAAACTCAGTATAATCTTTTAATGGGAAAAATAAGCATTTAATGAAAGAGAGGACTTGTGAGGATTCCTGATGTAAAGACCAGAAATGATATGATTTTTAAATACAAGACTCAATAGAAGTATAAAAAAGTAAACATGAAAGAGAAATCATAAATGACTGAATAAGGTTAAAATGTTTACCTTTCTTTATAGAAAGATGATACATGAAACTTCTCAGAACTGTGTCTTTATTGTTAGAAGTTAGAAGGATTCTACAGAGAAAGAGGACACAGGAGTAAACTATTTACGTTGGGATAATCTCAAAAAAATTAATAGGTGAGGGGTGGCTAAGTGGCACAGTGAAAAGAGCACTGACCCTGAAGTCGGAAGGACCTGAAGTCAAGTCTGGTCTCCAACACTTAACACTTACTAGCCATGTGACCTTAGCCAAGTCACTTAACCCCAATTCCCCTGCCTTCCCTCTCCAAAAAGCAACAAAACAAAACAAAACACAAAAATGAATAGGTGAAAAAGAGGTGTGTTCTTGGAGGAGGGGGAAGGGGGAAGAAGAATGGGAGAAACTATCTCACATAAAAGAGGTGTGGAAGGAAGAGCTTTTACAATGGAGGTTAAAATAGTTGGGGGACAGGCAACTCTTAAATCCCACTCATATCTATGTTGGTTGAAAGAGGGAATACACATGCACGCACACACACACACACACACACACACACACACACTCGACTGAAAATAGAAATCTATCTTACCTACCTCAGAGATTGGAAAGAAAGGGAAAAAGAGACCAAGGTAGGGAGTGATGGGGTAAAAGGGAGGGCAAATAATATAAGGAAGTGGTCAGAAGCAAAAATTAATCATATATTACAGCATAAAAACCTCACGACCAAATGCAAAAAAGCAAAAATTTTATATGAACCATTTTCATATCATAATGCAATAAAAGTCCTATTTAATAATGTGCCAAAGGATAGGTAAAAAATGGAAATTAAATAATGTAATCCTAAAGAATGAATATGTCACATGTACAACCTAGATTTAATTGCTTTACTTCCAAGTGGGTGGGGGGGTGAGGAGGGAAGAAGGGAAAAAATCTGGAACTTAAAGTTTTAAAAACAAATGTTTTAAAAAATTGTTTTTTACATGCAACTGGGAAATTAGATATACAGGCACTGGGGTATAGAAATCCAATTTAATTGCTATTCAGTCATTTTCAGTTGTGTCTGACTCTTCATGACCCCATTTGGGGTTTCCTTGGAAAAGATACTAGAGTGGTTCACTATTTCCTTCTTCCACTTATTTTACAGCTGAGGAAACTGAGGCAAACAGAGTTAGCTAACTTGCCCAAGGTCATACAGCTAGTGAGTTCTTGAGGCTGGATTTGAATATGGGAAGAGGAGTCTTCCTGACTCCAGGTCCAGTACTCTATTCATTATGGTGCCAGTTAACTGCCCCGAACCCAGCTGTACCTGACTTACAAGAGTGGCCTACAATCTACTATTCCAAGATTTATATAGTCTCTTTATATTTTAGAGGTAGCAAGGAAATGGATAAAGCACTACTCTTTGTAGTCAGGAAGAATGGGGTTCACATCCTACCTTAGCCACTGACTAGTAGGGTGACCCTGAGCAACTTCTCTAACTTTTCTGATCCTTGGTTTCCTAATCTGTAAAATGGGGATAATAACAGCATCTATCTCACAGGGTTGTTGTGAGGACCAGCCGAGGTAATGTATGTAAAGTGCTTTGCAAATCTCCAAGTACTGCATAAATGTGAACTGTTATTATATTAAGAAAAAAAATGCTATCTACATCCAGAAAAAGAACTATAGAATCTGAATGAAGATTGAAAGCATACTATTTGCACTCTCTCATTTTTGTTTCTTCTTTCTCATAATTTCTCCCATTGGTTCTAATTCTTCTTTAGAACATGACTAATGGGAAAATATGTTTAATATGAATATATATGTAGTGCCTCTATCACATCATATGCTATCTTGGGGAGGGGGAAAGGAAGATGGAGAAAATTTATTACTCAAAATCATATGGAAGTGAATGCTGAAAACTAAAAATAAATAAATAATTTTAAATTTAAAAAACAACTAGAAAAAGAAGAAACTTAAAATCCCCAATTAAACACCAAAATGGAAATAGTGAAAATCAAAAGAGATATAAATAAAATTGAAAGTTAAACACATCATTGAACTAATAAATAAAACTACAAGCTAGTTTTTATGAAAAAACCAATAAACATTAATTTGATTAAAGATTACTAGTATTATAAATGAGAAAGGTAAATGTACCACCAGTAAAAATCAAATTGAAGCAATTAGTAGCAGTCATTTTGCTCGATTACTTCCCAGTAAAACTGACAATCTAAGTGAAATAGATAAATATTTACAAAAATATAAAATGCCTAGATTAACACAATAGAAATAGAATACTTAAATAACACTCACTTAGAAAAAAATTGCACAGTCACTAAAATCCCTAAGAAAAAATCTCAATTGACAACTGAATTCTACCAAATATTTAAAGGGAAAAAATAATCATAATACTATATAAAATATTTTTAAACAGGTAAAGAAGGAGCCTATCAAATTCTTTTTCTGACAAAAATATTATTTTGATTCTGAAACCATGGAGAGCAAAAACAGAGAAAGAAAACTACAGAATAATTCCCTTAATTAATATTGATGAAAAATCTAAATAAAATACTAGCAAGGAGATTACAACAATATATATCATTATGATCAGATGATATTTATATCAGGAATGAAGGGCTTGGTCAGTATTAGGAAAATATCAGCATAATTTACCACATCAATAACATAAACAACATTAACCTTATATCAATAGATGCAGAAAAAAAACCTTTGACAAAATGCAAAATTCATACTTATTATAAAACATTAGAAAGCATAGGAATCAATATAACCTTTTCTAAAGTTATAAGTAATATTTGTCTAAAACCAAGAGCAAACATTACTTCTAATGGGAATAAACTTGAAGATTTTTCCATAAGTTCAGAGGTGAGGTATAAGGATTTCCATTATCACTACTATTATTCAATATTCTACTAAAATGGTAGCTATAGCAATAATATATGAAAAAGAGATTGAAGGAATAAAAATAGGCAATGGGGAAAAAACTGTCCCTCTTTTCAGATAATACAATGATATACATAGAGAACCTATAGAATCAACTAAAATATAAATTATAACAATGAACAACTTAAGCAAAGTTGTGGGATAATACTAAAGAAAAAAAAACAACTGCAGACAATATAAAACACTTGAGAATCTGTTTGTCAAGATAAACCCAGAGACTATATGAGCACAATTACAAAACACTTGTTCCTTGAGAAATAAACATAAACTGAGGTACCAAGTTTCAAACATGATCAACTTAATAGCAAAGTTAGCATTTACAAATAAATTGGATCCAAACCTCCTCAACAGCCAAGAATCTCTGTGACAGATTAAAGAGTACTCTTCTAGAATAAAAAGAGGAACTAATCAAAGCACACATACACACACATTCATGAACTTAATACAAAATCATGACATTAATACAAATTCATAGAATTTACAGGAATTAGGAAGAATGACAGGAATAGGGAAATAAGTTGGTTTGCAAAATCTGCTGACTTGTAATTAAGCAATGACTAATAGATTATTATTCTAAAAATCTACAAAGGACATAAATCTTTGCTGCAAGCACAGGGGATCTTGGCCTTGAAAAGTATTTGGAATATCCTGTTGTCACTTTTCAAATACCATTTCTAAACTTTTTTTTTTATCACTCAGACAATAGGGAATTTAGCAATTAGCTAACACCCTGCTAGCCTACACAGTGTCACATAAACACTTTACTTTTATTTTCCCAGAACTGAAGCAATTTAATTAACTTATCCTCATATAATTTAAGTGAAAAATTACAAAGTTAACTGAGGCTTGATTAGTAGAATCTGACTTAGAATTCTCACAATTTTTATGCAAATAAAGAAAGACATACAATTGGAGAAATATTAGTTGTTCAAGAGTATGTTGAGGAAATATAATAAAACTGATAAATCTACTAATTTGATTTATTTATTTGATGCTATACCAATCAAACTATCAGAGAGTTGTTTAATAGAGATAGAAAAATAATAATTTAATTCATTCAGAGGAACAAAAGGTCAAGAATATCAAGGGAACCAATTTTAAAAATGTGCAGAAAGGTGGCCTAACAATGGCACATTTCAGATTATATTACAAAGTCGTAATCATCACAACAATCTGGTACTGGCTAAGAAATAGAAAGGTAAATCAATGGAATAGATTAGCTACACAATAAACATTAGTAAATGTCCATAGTTATCTAGTGTTTGGTAAACCTAAAGATCCAAGCTCTCAGGTTAAGAACTGACCATTTGATAGAAATTATAAGGAAAATTGGAAAGTAGTTTGACAGAAACTAGGTATAGACCAAAATCTCACACCGCATAACAAGATAAGATAAAAATGGATAAATAATTTCCCAATAAAGGTTGATTCTATAAACAAATTACAAAGCATGGAAGATGTTACCTGTCTGATCTATTGATAAGAGGGGAGTTTGTGACAAAACAAGAGACAGAGACGATCACAGGAAGCAAAATGGATAATTTTGATTCAATGAGATTAAAAGATTTTGCACAACCGAAACTAATACAGCTAAAATTAGAAGGAAAACAAGAAATGATTTTGATACCAAGTTTCTCTGAAAAAAGTTCTCATCTCTCAAACTTAAAGGGAACCAAGTCAAATTTATAAAAATAAAATCCATTCTCCAATTGATAAATGGTCAAGAGATTTGAACAGGTAGTTTTTAGAAGAAGAAATAAAAGCTATCAATGATCACACGAAAAAATGCTCTAAATCACTCATGGGTAGAGAAATGCAAATTTGAACAACTATGAGATACCCTCTCATACCTATCAGATTCGCCAGTGTGGCATAAAAGGAAAATGACAAATGCTGGAGGGGACATTGAAAAATTGGACATTAACGAACTGCTCTTAGGGTTATGAATTACTCCAACCATTCTGAAGAACAATGCGAAACTAAGCCCAAAGTGCTATAAAACTATGCATATCTTTGAACCAGTAATATCACTACTATTTCTGTGTCACAAAAAGATCAAGGAAAAGGGACAAGAATGCATTTGTACAAAAATATTTATACCAACTCTTTTTGTGATGGCAAAGAATTAGATACTGAGGGACTGTCCATCAATTGGAGAATGATGGAACAAGTTTTGCCATATGATTGTGGTGGGATACTGTGGTACAGCATATTTTCAGAAAAACCTGAAAAGACTTATATGAACTCATGCAAATTAATGTGAACAGAACCAGGAGAACATTGTACAGAGTAAAAGAAATGTTGTATGGATGAGGAACTGTGAAGGACTTAGTTGCTCTGATCAAGACAATGATCCAAGACTATCCAAAGCACCCATGATGAAAAAGCTATCCAGAGAAAGAACTGAAAAACTGTGAATGCAGTTTGAAGCATACTTTTTAAACTTTCTTTATTTTCTCTTGTTTTATTATTTCATCTGTGTTTTCTTTTGCAACACGACTAATATGGAAAATAGGTGGGATAGTGGATAGAGTGCTGGGCCTGGAGTCAGAAAGAATCATCTTTCTGAGTTCAAATCTACACTCAGACACTTAACTAGTTTTTGAACCTGTTCAAGTCACTTAACCCTGTTTGCTTCAGTTTTCTCTTCTGAAAAAGAATTGAAGGAAATGGCAAACCTCTCCAGCATCTATACTGAGAAAGCCCTATACAGGATCAGGAAGATTTGGACATGACTGAAAACGACTAAACTACAACCATATAGAAATATGTTTTTTGCATGACTTCACATGCATAATCACTATTAAATTGTTTGCCTTCTCAAAGAGGAAGGTGAGGCAGAAAGGAGAGAGAGAGAACTAGGAACACCAAATTTTAAGAAATTAATCACATTTTTTACATATAATTGGAAAATAATGAAAAAAAATTTAAATCTACATTATTAGAAGACAGAGGATGTTCTCTGAAAAGAAAATAAAGAAGCCATAAATGAGTTCTCAAAGTAAAAAAAAAAAACTGGAATCTGGTACATTTGTAAGGAAATCCTTTCAAATATTCAAAGAACACTTAATTTAACATTATGTAAGCTATTATGAAAATAGAGTTTCTAGCAAAGTATTTCTATAATGGAAATATTTTGTAAACCTTAGGACATCAAAATAGAAAAAGAAATCCATAGACCAATATCCCAAAAGAACAGTGACATTTTGAAATAAAATATGTACAAGGACACTAAAGCAATATATTACAAAGATAATACACTATTACTATGTTGGATTTATACCAAGAATGTTGTATTAGTTTATTATTAGGAGGTGCACATAATGTTGATGACTGAGAGAAGATTTTCTTAAAATCAAGTGATTATTTCAATAGGAGCATAAAAATATTTTGATAAGCTTAACTACACATTCCTGTTTAAAAAAAAAACACCAAAATTAGGAATAAATGGATCTTTCCTTAACAGGGTAAATATAATTTATCTAAAACTAAGAGGCAGTATTATACATACATAATAGGGATAAATGAGTGCCCTTTCAAATAAGATAAGCAGTGAAGCAAGGATATGCATTATCACCTTTACTTTTTTATATAGTCAAATAAATGTAAGCTATAGCAATTATACAAAAAAGATATTTAAGGAATAAACATAACAAAGTAGAAATAGTTATACTTTCTGCAAATGATATGATGGTTTACTTAGAGAACTCTAGAGAATTGATTTAAATTAATTATATACATAATTTTTCAACAAAGTTGAAGGACACAAAGACATAGACACATAAAATATTAGCTTCCCTGGGTAACACCAACATAACCTTTTTGGAAGAGACAATAAAGATAAATTCCATATAAAATAACTATGGAATATTGCTGCAAGTAAAAATGTAACAAAGATAAACTGGGGCAAGTTTTCTGGGCAAGATAACATTTTATTAACACTGATACATATGACTGTTAATTAATTGTGTCAGACTCCTTTACCCCCCCCCCCCAGTGGGTCAACAACCAAGAAGGCACTGAAAAGACCACATTTATTGAGACTCCAAAGAAGGGGGACCAAAAAGGTAGTAGAAAAGCCTTATGATTAGTTGTAAAGTTGGAAAGTATACTGGCCTTCAAATGTGGCTGCTCAGATGTGGGACTCAGCTGCCTCTAGTAATCTTGTCTAAAAATATCAGAGCCTCCCTACTCAGGACACCCCACCCGCTATCTAAATTCCCCTTGGAGACCAAACCACCCCTAACTTTGACAAAGTGAGAGAATGACTCTCATTTGGATCTAGGCTGAGAAATGGAGTTTGACAAAATGGGCAATAGGATGGGTTATGGATTAATATTGATTATTAAATATAGCATGATATCATTTTTCCTCAATGCATAAAACACTGGGGACTCTGCCATTAGACACAGATTATAACTCTATGAATACTGCTATAAACACTTTACAAAAATACAGACCTAAAACTCTAGATGAATATTAACTGTTCATGCGTAGACCAAGCCAAAGAAAAAAAATTAAAATATTGTCTTAATTAAATTATTTCTTCAGCAAACTATCAAAACACCCAAAGTTTCCTTTAGATAGCTAGAAAAATGACAAAATTTATCTAGAGGAACAAGTTGTTTTGAATTCAAATGGATATACATACATATATATATATGTGTGTGTGGAAAGTAAAAGTCTATCTGTATCAGATCTCAAACTTAAGTACAAACCAGGAATTACAATTATATAGTACTGGTTAAGAAATAGAGAAGTCGATCAGTGTACCAGATTAGGTAGGTAATGAGAGAAACAAATTAATACAAAAGTCTCATGTCTGATAAACCTAAAGACTAACAGCAACTGAGAAAAGAACTTTTGACTTAATGTTAACTGTTTGGAAACTGGACAACATTCTAGCAGAAACTAGGTACAGACCAATATCTTACATCTTATACCAAGAAGCTGTAGCATGTGCCCTGGCTATGCCCTAGTAAAAATTGTCCCAGCAGTCAAAGCTTAACAAGGTGCACAAAACACCCATATTCACAAAAATATTTATTGCAGCATTTTTTTCTGAGTCCAAAGAACTGAAAACAAAGAGGATGTCTACCAATTGGAGAGTGACAAGGTCTCAAACTTGTTGATGAGATAGGGGGATATCTACCCAAATGTGCGAAGATTTTGCCAATGGTATAATGAAGGCAGCTGAAATAGGCACCGTGAAGAGCTTAGAGCTTGGTCATACATTGAAGACACCAAGATCACTCACTGCATCCTGGGCCATTGCGATTTGTCTTGACTTTTGTCTTGCCACTGGACTTTGAAGACTCTGAAAGAAAGAGTGAGGCTGACTGTCTCACAACTCCAAATTCACAAATTAAGTCAAGTCATCATTGGTGATGTTATCGGTCCTCTTCAAAAATGAAAGACAAACAAACAAGAAACCAAAAAACCAAGAAAAATCCTAAATAAATACACAACTTAGATATAAAGGTTGATATCATAAGCAAATGAGAGCAATGAGGATATTAAAGTTACTGTTCAGATATCTGAATAAAAAAAAAGAATTCACAATGAAACAATGAACTGATAGGATCCAAGAAGATAAAATGGACAATTTCAACTACATAAAACTCAAAAGATTTTACCCAGACAAAACAGATGCAGCTAAAATTAGAAGGAAAACAAATTCCCATTGATGCAGTAAAAGATATTTATAAGTATCTCTGATAAAGGTTTCATTTTTAAAATATACAGGATGTTGCAAAAGTCAGGCAGTTTTAAGCTTGAATCCTACTCAAGTACCAATCTTGAGTACAGGAATATCTTACATAAAGAACTGATGGGTCAGGTAGTGGAACATTGGATAGAGCACAGGACCTGGTATGTGAAAGATTCAAATTCAAATTTGACTGCAGACACTTACTAGTGTGACCTTTTGGAAAGTCACTTAAATCTTGTTTGACCAATTTTTCTCATCTGTAAAATGGAGATAATAATAGCACCTACCATCCCAGGATTGTTGTGAGGATTAATTGAGATAATAATTGTAAAGCTCTTAGCACAGTCCCTGGCACACAGAAAGAGTGACATAAAAGGTATTATTATTAAAATAATAAAAACCATTTATCAATTGATAAATGTCAAAGGCAGTTTGAACAGGCAGTTTTCTAAGGAAAAAACAACCTGATAAAGATATCTATAAGCATATGAAAAAATGATCTAAATCACTATTGATTAGAGAAATGCAAATCAAAACAACTCTGAGGTACCACATCTCACTAGTCAGATTGGATAAGATGACAAAACAGGAAAAAGACAAATGCTGGAGAAGATGTGGACAAATTGGAACACTAATGCATTGTTGGTGGAGTTGTGAACTGATCCAGCCATTCTGGAGGGCAATCTGGAATTATGCCCAAAGGGCTATAAATAATTTCATACCCTTTGACCCAGCAATACCACTTCTAGGGTTGTATACCAAAGAGATCATAGAAGTGGGAGGAAGACCCATATGCACAAAAATATTTATAGCAGCTTTTTTGTGGTGGCAAAGAATTGGAAATTAAGGGGGTTCCCATCAATTGGGGAATGGCTGAACAAGTTTTGGTTTATGCATGTAATGGAGTACTATTGTGCAATAAGAAATTAAGAGCAGATGGACTTCATATTTACCTGGAGAGGCTTATACAAACTGATGCTGAGTGAGAAGAGTAGAGCTAGGAGAAATTTGTACACAGTTACAGACACAATGTATGTGTGATAACCAACTTTGATACACTGGACTCTTCTCAGCAATGCAGGGTTATAAGTCAACCCCAAAAGACTCATGATGGAAAGAGATGTCTACATCCAGAGAAAGAAATGAGTTTGAATCCAGATTGAAGCAAACTACCTGCTCTTTAAATTTTTTAATTTGGTTTTGTTTCCTCTTTCCCATTATTCATTCCATCTGATACAATCCTTCTTTATAACCTGACTAATGTGTAATGTGAAAGTATTTGCAGATCCTATACTTGATTGTATGCTTCCATCAGGGGGAGGGGGAAGAGGAGAGGGAGGGAGAGAAAATTTGAAACTCAAGGAATTGTGGAACTGAATCTTGTAAACTAAAAGTAAACAAATTAATGAAGACCAAAAAATTAAAAAAAGAAAAAACCTGAGATATCAATAGCCATAAGAAAATATGGTCAAAATCACTAATAATTAGAGACATGTATTTAATGAATCTTGCTCTGAGGTTCTGTCTCACACCTATTAGATTGGCAAAAACTGACAAAAATGGAAAATAACAAATGATGGAGGGGCTGTGTGAAAATAGGTACATTAAAGTATAGTTAAGAGACATTTAAATTGGTGTAATCATTTAGGAAAGTAATTTGAAACTAAGCCACTGAAGTCACTAATATGTATATTTGTTTCAGCAATAATACAACCACATCAATTCCACAAAGCAACCAAACAAGAGGAAAAGGACCTATATGCACAAAAATATTTATAGCAGCATTTTTTCTGATTCCAAAGAACTGAAAACAAAGCGGTGTCTACCAGTTGGAGAATGGCTAAACAAATGTGGCAAAAAATGCAAATGAATAACATTCTTTCATAATAAATGATGAGAGGGACAATTTCAGGAGGAAAAAAAAAAATCACTAGAAAGACTTGAATAATCATTTCCAGAGTAAGGTGAGATGAACCAGAACAATTTATTCAATATTTACAAGGTCAAACCTAACAACTTTTGAAACAAAAATTCTGATGAACGCAATGACCAATCACAATTCCAGAGGACCCATATTGAAGCATGCTCCTCCCTATCTCTTAAAACAGAGGCAATTAACTCAACAGAGGTTGAAACGTAAGTATTTTTGGATGTAGCTAATGAGGAAATTAGTTTCACTTGACTATGCATATTTATTACAAGGGTTTTCTTTTTCTTTTTCCCCCTTAGAAGGGAGGGAAGGTAGAAAGGAGGAAAAAAATAGATATTTTTTCATTAAAAAATGCAATTTGTGGGGTGGCTAGGTGGAGCAGTGAATAGAGCACCAGTCCTAGAGTCAGGAGGACTTGAGTTCAAATCCAGCCTCAGGCACAACCCAAAAACTAGCCATGTGGCCTTGGACAAGTTACTTAACCCCAATTGCCCTACCTTCCCCCCCTAAAAAATGAAATTTGTAAAAAAAAATATGCAAGAATAAAATTCTCTACTCACAAAGAGCTTATATTCTACTGTGGAAGAAATAAAATTAAATAGCACAAATACAAAGTGAATAAATGCAAATGTGTACAAAATGATGTTAGTTTGGCAGAGAGAACTAGCAGTTAAGGGGATCAAAAGAGTCTTCATATTTACTACTAGAATAAACTGAACTTTTCACTTCTCATTTCAACATTGTTTGCAACCACAAAGATTCCACTTAACATATAGACTTGACACATGGGTTGTGGAGTAAGATGTATGCTTTTCTTTTAAGTCCAAGAACACTGTTTAAATAATCTATAAAATAACAAAATATATGGCATTCTAATAATGGAAAATAACTGAAAGAATTTCAAAAATATAGTAGTAATTGCACTATGTTTTTGTCATCAGCATTAGCTCATTCACAATATATTTATTTGACTAGGTTAAGTTTTGGATTCTTCAGATGTCAGTGTAAAACCTCAAAGTGAGTTTACTTGACAGGGAAAACAATTCTTCAAAATACATCTTGAGGATATATTTAAAGAATATCTTTAAAAGAGAATTTTTATAATTCTTCTCAAGCATTAAAAGGCTTATGATTTTTTTTCCATCTCAGTAGAAATCTTTCTTTTTCCTTGGTGTGATGTCTCATCATCCTGTCTGTAAATTAGCTCTAACTTTCCCTAACAGGCAACTGTGACAGAACATGTCTGTGTATATGCAAAATGATCATAAAACAATTGAAGGAATATCTCCAAATACATATTCCAAATTAATATTCTCATTTACTGTGCAGTTTTCTTTAACCTAAAACCCAGAGGACAGTTTACAGAACATTTACCTGGTAGAGATTTTACATATACTTGTATGCACAATCTTGTTTCCTCCTACATAGAACATAAGGTTCTCAAAGTCAGGAATTGTTCTATATTTTCCTTTGCATCTCCTGCCATGTCTGTCATAGTGTAGGTCTGTCAGTCAACAAGTATTTATTAAGGGTTTGCTATGTTTGAGGAACCACATTACCTAGTAAATGCTTGTGGAGTGATTATAAGAAAATTACCAAAATTCTTATTAAAACTATATCATTTTAAATCCTGTATCAAACTCATTTGCGATAATTTTTACTTTTATTACCCTTAATTAATGTGATTTTTTAATAAATATGGACAATATTGGAATTTTGAAGTACAAAGAATCTGGGAAAAGAACAGGTAGGGAAAGAGAAAGGATTAAGATCCTACTATGAGCCAGGCACTATGCAAATATGTTTTATCTTTACAATGCCTGAAGTCTTTCACCAGCTATAGAGAATATTTTCTTTTACTGATTAAAAATGTACAGTACTGAGGGCAGAGCCAAGATGGCACAGTAAAAGCACAAACTTGGTGTGGGCTCCAGCTTCAACCATCTCCAATACCTGTAAAAAAATAAATCTAAACAAATTTTAAAGCTACAGAACCCACAGAGAGAGAGAGAAAAACAAATCTCCCACTGGAGGCAGCCTGGAAGGCTGACAGGAAAGGTCTATTGCAGCATTCTGGGAGCTGAGTGCAGTCCCCAGTGAGCTGCAGTTCCAGCCCCAGGGTGGCCCTGATCCAGACCAGGCAGAGCAGATTTCAGGAGAGTGAATCACCAGCAGCTGTGGCAGTTTCCAGACCCCCCCTCAACCCATAAATGCCAAAGAGAAAATAAAAGGTCAGTTGGGAACTCTGTTGTAAGAGTAAAGGAATACCACAGACCATCCCTTGCCCATGGAGCAAGAAGTGGTGGGAAGTGTGGTGGTGCCAGGTGGCTACTTTCAAAGCTCCTGATCTGCAGATCATAGGAAGACCAAGCAACCATTCAGAGGGTAATTATTCTTGCTTTGACCTTCCTGGATCTGGATCATAATCTTGGGTGGTGGTCTTGGTGTGTGTGGCCAGTGAGACAAAGCTTGTGGGGATTGTAGAAAGGGTGCCCAACTAATAGCTCCAGCATCTGTGAAAACCCCAGCAATTTGGGAAAAAAGTTCTCCCTTCTATAAGTAGAGTTCTATTGTGGCAAAGAGCTCAAAAGTCAAGTAATTGGCAAGATGAGGAAGTGCAATCAGACCCTACAATTCTTTTTTTGAGGCAAAAAGGGATCAAAGCATGGAACTAGAGGAAGATAAGGAAGTCAAACTCCTGCATCAAAAGCTTCCAAGAAAAATATGAACTGATCACAGGCCATGGAGCAGCTCAAGAATGATTTTGAAAATCAAGTAAGAGAAATGGAGGAAAAATTGGGAAGAGAAATAAGAATGATGCAAGAAAATCATGAAAAGTGAGTCAACAGCCTGCTAAAGGAGACCCAAAAAAATTCTGAAGAAAATGACACCTTAAAAAAGTAGACCAACTCAAATGGCAAAAGAGGCCCAAAAAGCCAATGAGGAGAAGAACGCCTTAAAAAGCTGAATTTGCCAGATGGAAGTGAAATTTCAAAAACTCACTGAAGAGAATAATTCCTTCAAATTTAGATTAGAGCAAATGGAAGCTAATTGACTTTATGAGAAATCAAGATACTATAAAACAGAACAAAACAAATGAAATAAATAGAAGGCAATGTGAAATATCTCATTGGAAAAACCATTGACCTGGAAAACAGATCCAGGAGAGATCATTTATAAATTATTGGACTACCTGAAAGCCTTGATAAAAAAAGAGCCTAGAAATCATCCTTCAAAAAATTCTCCAGGAAAATTGCCCTGATATTCTAGAACCAGAGGGAAAAATAGAAATTGAAAGAATTCACTGATCACCTCTTGAAAAAGATCCCAAAAAGAAAACTCCTAGGAATATCATAGTCAAATTCCAGAGTTCCCAGTTCAAGGAGAAAATATTACAAGCAGCCAGGAAGGAACCATTTGAGTATTGTGAAGACACAATCAGGATAATACAAGATCTAGCAGCTTCTACAATGAGGGATTGAAGGACTTGGAATATGATATTCCAGAGGCCAAAGGAGCTAGGATTAAAACCAAGAATCACCTATCCAGCAAAACCGAGTATAATGCTTCAGGGAAAAATATGGTCATTCAATGAAATAGAGGACTTTCAGGCATTCTTGTTGAAATAACCAGAGCTGAACAGAAAATTTGACTTTCAATTACAAGAAGCAAGAGAAGCATGAGAAGGTAAACAGGAAAAAAATCATAAGGAACTTATCAAAGTTGAATTATTTATATTCCTACATGGAAAAATGATCATTGTAACTCACTAGACTCCTCAATATAAAGGATAGTTGAAGGGAATATGTATGTATGTATGTATCTATCTATCTATAGATATGTATGTATAGGAGAGTGTATGTGTGTATAAAAATATATGTGAGTGTGTACATATTTGTGCACATGTGTACATAGACAAAGGGCAGATGATGGGTCCAATATGAAGGGATGATATCTTAAAAATAAAAGTAAGAGATGAGAAAGAAATATATTGGGAGAAGGAGAAAGGGAGCAATAATTAGGGTAAATTATCTCATATAAAAGAAGCAAGAGAACACTGTTACAATGTAAGGGAAGAGCAGGAAGGTGAAAGGGAATGGGTAAGCCTTACTCTCATTGAATTGGGCTTAAGGAGGGAAAAAGATACACATTCAATTAGATATCTTACCCTACAGGACAGCAGGGGTAAGGGAATTAGAGGGGGTGGGGTGATAGAAGGGAGGGAAGATTGGGGAAGAGGGTAGTTAGAAGCAAACACTTTTGAAAAGGGAGAGGGTCAAAGTAGAAAACAGAATAAGTGGGGGGCAGGATAGGATGGAGGGAAATTTAGTTAGTCTTTCACAATATAACTACTATGGAAATGTTTTGCATAACTACACATGTACAACCTCTGTTGAATTGCTTGTCTTCCTTTGGGAGGTGGGTGAGGAGAGAAGAAGAAAAAGATGCTGGAACTCAAAGTTTCAAAAAGACAAATATTAATGGATGTTACATGCAACTAACTGGGAAATAAGATATACAGGCACTGGGCTTTAGAAATCCATTTTTCCCTACTAGAAAGTTGGAGGGGTATGGAGGAGAATAAAAGAGAACAGATTTGGGGAAGGGATATTCAGTAGGCTTGCTATTTTGGGGCAGCGTAGGGGAGAGATGGGGAGAAAATTTTGTAACTCAAAATCTTGTGGAAATGAATGTTGAAAACTAAAAAATAAATAAATAAATTGCAAAAAAATGTACAGTACTTTCTGATTTAGGCATCTGTTTATATGAAACATTTCCATAATCTGTAACATGACTGAAAATGTAGCTAGTTCATTTTGCTGTAAAACAGATCCCAAATCTCATCACTTCCTGTCTTCTGTCCTACACTGCTTTTACTTTCAAGATTTGTGTTGAACACCCTTTATGATGTCTTTATGATTACTTTTCATCTGGTAACATGTTCTCTCCATGAGGAATATATAATATAAAAATAACTAATGGAAACGAAAATCAATTCACTCCTTTCTCATTTATTTCTAAATAGTTTTGTCAAAATTCTGAATTCAAACAAAACAAAAGTATTCAATGAATTCAGTCTAAAGCAGTGGTATCCAACTCAAACAGAAACAGATTCCTGTCCTGGGTAGCATATAGACTTAAAAATACAAACTAGCATTTTCCATGTTGTATTATATTTTCATTTAGTTTTTTAAACTTTTCCCATTTCCCAATGTTAAACAGTCCCATATATTTCTCAATTTTCCCCATCCAAGTTTGATACCTCTAGTCTAATATACTAGCATCTACTACAGTATACAGCATGTGGTATCTGGCACAATAAATACTTTTCAAATGAATTTATTGAGTGTAGCATTTATTTAAAAAACAACAAGCAATTAGTTCTTCAGTCATAATCATAATTGAGGTAGTTTTACCAGCAATATAACATTTGTTTGTCTCTGTTCTGTGAGGCCAATATTGATATAGATATTTAGATTATTAAATATAAATTATAATCATATGGTTTGCTTTTTGTTTATCAATATATAAAGCATATGTCTTTCATTGGTTGGAATTGCTTCCTCTGAGGTTCTTAGCTTATCTTTCCTTTCAGTTAAGCTGTTCTGTTATTCTCTGAACTGCTTGGGAGTTACCTTTCTTACTGAAATCCTCAAACCAGTTAATTAGGAAGTAATCACTGTCTCTAGCAGGAGGCCCCAATTGCAACTAATTGGTGCTCATGTTGTCTATCACTTGGATATATTTCCCTGGCTTTTCAAGTCTGTTAGCATCTCACATATTTTCCCACCAGGGCTATGTTTATTATTCACCCAGGTTTGTCTGGGAGAATGGTTCAGAATGTAATACTGAGCAGTTTAAGCCATCTATATTCAGATTTGGAAAATGTAACCCAACCATTCTAAATATATTGTAAAATCCTATTACTGTAAAATAGAAAGGAAGATCAGAATCCTTATTTGGAAGAGAGCATGGTATAGTGGAGATGGAGAACTTAGATTGAAATCCTGCCTCTCTTACCTACTCCCTGTGAGACCTTGTTCAGTCCCTTAACTTCCCTCAGTCTCATTTTCTTTAAACTATAAAACTAGTTGGCCTTTAAGGTTGCCTTCATCTCTAGATCTGTGATTTGATGCTTGAACAGAAGTTTGTGACCTCACAGTAGAAGGAGGCTGAAAAATTATAAGTTTTTTTTTTTTTGGAGGGGGGAAGGCAGGGCAATTGGGGCTAAGTGACTTGCCCAAGGTCACATGGCTAGTAAGCATGTCAAGTGTCTAAGGTGGGATTTGAACTCACATCCTTCTGACTCCAGGGCCGGTTTTCTATTCACTGCACCACCTAGCTACTCCAAAAATTATAAGTTCTTAAGAATTTCATTCCAGAACATCTTCCCCAAAGTTCGGATATCTGTTTCTCTGTGTTGAATTCAAGACTTTGTTTAGGCCCAATCATTTTCTAAAGGATTGAAGAGTGAGTTAAAGTTGTGTGGGGGTGAGTGTGAGGGCATGGATATGCCCTCACATACACACACACACACACACACACACACCTATGTGTATGAGAGGAGACCATCACAAAGACAGAGAAACAGGTACACAGAAACATTCAAGTATAAGATTGCTAATTCATTTCAAAGTTGTGTATGGGTGTGCTGACAAAAGAGAAAGGATTATTTCTTACAACAGGGTTTTTTCTTACTTCACATAGGTATGCACATAAATCCATTTTCTGGATCATTTAACTTGTATATCACTTTTTGGACTGCTCTTACACTTTTACATAACTGTTGGGGCTAAGCCGGCTATCTCACTGTTTACATTTTAAATAAATACTTTAAATAATAGGCTAATATTACACTGATACTGCATTGTGAGTACTAGATCTATAGTTTCCATGTCTGCCAGAGATGAAGTTTGGAGAAAATCTTTCTTGAGTAAGATTACCTAGCTTTCTTCCAAATGGCAGAGAAGTTAACAGAATCAAACAATTTAGGCATATTTTAGTATATTTCTTAAACATATTTCAGTTGAGCTTAAGAAGATCATACTCAAATGTGCAAAAATCAAGGTCACTTGGCTTTTATTCTTTTAAATATCTTAAACCAAACTGAGAAAAAAATGAATCATTACCCTGATTGGTCAAATCCATGGAGAATCTTTTTAAAAAATAAAATTATACATATATATATATATATGCATATATCCACACATGCATACATATGTGTATGTACACACACACACACACACACACACACACACATATATATATAGAGAGAGAGAGAGAAACAGGTATTTTAAGTTTAAAACAAAGTAAGTCCATTTAGATACAGACATTCCAGCTCAGTCTCAAAAATGCACAAGTACTAAGTTAAATTTATGTGTAGAAAAGTAAAAAAAAAAACCCATGAAAATTCTCATTTAGAGAAAGGAAGAAAATTGGACAAATTTCACAGTACAAATGCAGAAACCAGGGCAATAATAAAAAAGTTAAATTTTGGTGGAAACCTAGGAATTTGAACAATATTATTTCAGATGTCAAATAAGGCATCAGTGATTTTATGTATTATAACAAAGTGCTTAATACTTAAGAATTTTAAAGAGTTTTCCTTGTGGTTTGAACTCTTACAGGTTTTGAAATGCTTATTTTCATAACCAGTGTCAGATTCAGTTTTTAACCTTATAAAAATTTCCAAATCAAAGAAAACATATAGTTCTAACCACCCCCCACATGTTCCCCCAAAAAGAAAATCTGCTCACCGACTCTTACAGAACACTGATTTCCCAGATGTAGCTTTTCAGTACTGAGTTTTGAAAGACTGGCTCACAAGCAGATCTATTAAGCAAGCATCTGATTTCCAAAGCACAACAGCTGAGCACTGAGAAAGTAGGTAGAGGGTCCTGGATGTCCACCTAGTTTCAAGGGTACCCTGCCATTTGAAAGCCATTGACATCCAGGGACGTCCAACACTTCTGACTCGTGCCTAAAGCAAGCTAAATATAGACCCCAGATACCTGACACCTGAACTGGTCTAAATGAAAGTTAGCTTGGTAATCTTTCTTATTTTGTGCCTCAGATGAGAGGAATAAAAAAGACTTAATCCTTTTACTAAAGAAAAAAATCATAATAATTCTTGTTGAAACTTGGTACCAAGTGGGTTTTTATAGACAATGGCTGCAGTTGTGAAACTTATTAAGTCAAAACAATCAATTCTTGAGATATGTATTTATATTTAATATTCATATCCTCTGTCCTCTCTCTTTCATGTCTTTGTCTCTCTTTGCTCCCTTTTTTATAATACATTTTCAATAAAACCAAAAATCTTCTTTCTTTAAAAAAAAAGAGGGGGGGTGGCTAGGTGGCGCAGTGAATAGAGCACCAGCCCTTAAGTCAGAAGGACCTGAGTTCAAATCCGACCTCAGACACTTGACGCACTTACTAGCCATGTGACCTTGGGCAAGTCACTTAACCCCAACTGCCCTCCAAAAAAAAGAAAAAAAATAGCAGAAGTGTGTATAGGAATGCTCTTCCCAGGTGTGCAGTAGATCTAGCACATGGTCTGTGCTTTTCTATGTTCTCTTTATTTGTTCCTTTCCTGTCATACATGAACAGCAGTACCAAAGAGCTTTTTTTTGTGTGTAGGAAATGAGATAATGTGTGGTTGTGGAAGGCATTGGAAGTATAATTTCTAGTTACCTTGAGTTTATATTTCTCTATGAGAAAATTTACTCTCATTTGAATATATAATATAAATAAAGCATAATAAACAAAAATATAATACAATGCAATAAATAATAAAAATAGAAATAAAATAAAACACAAACCTTACAGTATGACTGACTGGAATTTTCCATTTAGGTTTCCTCCATTGATATTCATTGGGTAGCATTTCTGTCTCTACCTTTGGAATGGAGTAGCAAGGCAGGGGAGAGCTGCTTCCTGATGTATTGGGAAGTGGAGCAAGATCTGAGGTAGTTTGCCGCCAGCAAGGACACATGTTGGAAAACTTGGGTTCTCATCATGCTCTGGTTTAGACGGTGACACCTTGGTGTGACACCTTTCTAGCAAAGCTTTTCACTAATAAACACCCGTCCACTTTGTCCACCTACTGAGAGGAACACTGAAGAGGTGGTCATTAGGAGAGTCTTCTCTCCATCCTCCCAGGAGTAGATATTTCTCTCTTTTTATTATTTGTTTGCACAAATCTGCAATTATACAGTGTATGGAGTTCCTAGTGTGGTAAAACTTCCTCTACTATGTAAACTAATTGGTCTACACATATGCGTATAGTCATTTTGTATAATTATATACATTCTAGAAATATATATTTGTAGTATTTTATACTATACATTTGTACTATAAATACATGTATATTCATATCTGTATTCATATATGTATATATACATAGAGAGAGAAAGAGAGAGAGAGAGAGAGAGAGAGAGAGAGAGAGAGAGAGAGAATGATTGTACTAGAGAGTTACCTTTGGCAGTGAGATGTCATGCCTTTAGTCTCTAAGCTAGTGAGTGTGTCAGAAATAGGACTTGAATGGATGCCTTTTTGACTCTGTGCCATGTTGTCTCTCTTGTCTTTTTTCAAATAGAAAAAAAGAACCACAAGGCAAAGGATAATTAAATTTGAAGGACTTTGCAGGTCTTCATAAAGACTATGTTAGTCAATCACCAATCATTTTTTAAGTGCCTATTATATGCCATGCTCTATGCTAAGCATCAGGAATATAAATTCAAATGGAAAGAAAATTCCTGCCCTCAAAGAGTTTATGTTCTAATAATGGAAGAAAGCATATTAAAAAAAGTTAAAAGGGGAGAGTAGAGACACAAAATGGTAGAGGAAGTCTGCTGTGCATCTTGAAAACAAATGAGTCATTCCTTTTGTATTTTGTTCAGAACTGACTTGTCTTCTATAGAATCACAACTCTGCTTTCTACCTACATAATTTTCTGCAAGTGATTTTACTTGTCTAGCTCTCTTTCGTCATCTGTAAAAGGAGAGGTTGGACTCTAAAACCTCTAATATCCCTTCTGGCTCTCAGCCTATATTTCTCTGGTCTCATGATCTGCCTCAGCTTTGAAGCAGCTATGCCACATTCACCACTACTATGTTTTTAATCTTAATTGCACTTTCCTATCTCTATGTTTTCCCCCCACAGTGACAGAAACTGTCTTTATCTATTCCAAATCATCTCCAGTTGAACTATGTTCTTTTGAAAAATTTTACCTCATTTTCTTCCTCAAGCATCTTTTCTACTAACCACTTTTTATGATCACCTTTAAAAAAAATAGAACTCAGATTTCAAACCTGGGATAATTGGCAAGCAGCTGCTTAAGCATGATTCCTAATTGGTGGAGTGATGTCTCTACAATCCGTGACTACAGGAGAGGGGAAGTTGGTAGCTTTGGAAAGGAGAAAAATCCTTCATTGTTACATCAAAACACAGAAAGATTTTGGAAGGCAGACAAGTAGCAAAAAGCTGGCTCCTCAACGTGTCCCTGATTTTCAACTAGTCTTCCTAGAGAATTTAGGGGATTTTGCCTAAAGTAGGACCGAGACATCTCTTAGTTGAGACTCCTCTAAAAAAGATCATTCACTCTTGTATTTTCTCATGTATTTGAATCTGTAAAATTTCCCTAGTTACTATTTGCTATTTGGATAAATTTGTGTGGTTTTGTTTGTTTTGTTTTGTGATGATATTTTCTATAACTAGCATTTGGCGGGAAAGAGTCAAGTCTGTGTGTTGTTCTGTCTTCTGTAAGGGATAGTAATCAGAAGAGCAACTTGAAAGTGGAAAACATACCATATACTACCAGTATTTAGAGATGTATAAACGTGGAATTGTGATACAGTACCACATTCTCACATAAGAGACCACAGCAGCTAGCATCATAGCCCTTTCTCCAGTGGAGTTAGAAATTGACAAGATTTTGTAACTGACCGGAAAGCAATCTTTGCAGTTTGTTCTTGAGAGAGCAATTTGATGGTCTGTTAAGGCATGGACAAATACACAGGATGCTGACTGCTGACTTCATAGAAAGATATTTTTGCAAACAATATATTTGGCTTCACGAATTCATGAAAAACACTTAAGATATAGGAAGAGATCCTTGTACTAATCCTTGACTAAAGTCATGAACTCTGCATCTGGCAATCATTGTTCTATTTGTGCAGAGGCATAAACCTTGGCAAGCATATTTTAACAGTTTATTTAATGCCACATAGCTCTTAAGAGCATCCTGTCTTCAAGAGCATGGATGCCATCTAGATAATAAGAATAAGACATCACAGTAAAGTAGAAAGAGGTAAGATCTGGAGAGAAGGGCCCTAGATTAAGTCCCAACTCTAATATTTACTACATGTGTGAACTGGGGCAAAACATTTCAGCTGTCTGAGTCTCAGTTTCCTCAAGTATAAAAAGAAAGAGTTAGTAGAGGACCATGCAGTTTCCTTCTTTCTCTCTATCAATGAATTCACATCCACTAAGATAACTTTCACAAGAACTCATACTGAATATTAACAGTGTGGTACTCTTGAAATATTGTGGGGTGTGTGTGTGTGTGTGTGTGTGTGTGTGTGTGTATGTGTGATATGTGAAGAAGCTTTGAGAGAAGTATAGAACAAGGGGGAGAGTAAAAGAAGAGCAGTTCTGAACCCCACATAACCAAGGAGTCGCTAGGCAATCTTAGTGGCAATTAAATGTTACTTTACTCTCAGTGAATGTCTGAGGCTGAGGCTAGAACAGTTGACAATTTCATGTGTTGGCTTCTTTAGCTCCAACTGACCTTTTCTGATTTATTACACGTTACCCCCTATCCATTCACATTGCAACCCAGCAAACCAGCTGCTTTCTTGTTCCTCACATTGATACTCCATCTCTTGCCTGTGTGCCTTTATATCGGCTTCCCTCCCTGTTTGGAATTCATTCCCTCCTCCCCTTCAGATCATTGGTTTCCTTCTTGGCTAAGCTCAAGGGCCACCTGACTCCAGCAGCTTCTAGTGCTTTCTCCTTAAATCATAGTGCATCAATTGTATAAAGCTGAATAATGTGATATCTATTGTGTATATGGGTTTGTTTTATATGTATGTTTATACATATACATATATATATATATATATATACACATAACACATAAACACACAGAATAGATACAGGATGGTTTAGGAAGAAAGAACTAGCAGCTGGTGATATAAGAAAAGACATGTAGTAGGTGGTCCTTGAGCTACATTTAGAAGGAAACCAAATATTCTAAGGTGAAGATGGAGTGCATAGCAAACAGGGAAAACAGCCAGTAGCAAGGGAGGTTGGAGATGCAGTGTTAGGTGTGAGAAGCAAAGTGAAGGACAGTTGTCTCGATTATAAAGTATGCAAATGTTTTCTCCTCTGGCTAAACTATTTGCTTCTGGAGGGAAGGGCATGTCTCATTTCTGCCTTTGTGTCCACAGCACCTATCACAGTACTGGGATTCCTCAATAAATGCTTGCCTATTGATTGATTTTGTAGTGACAAGTCTTATCAGATAGTAGTAGAGACAGTCCTAATCTAGAGTGACCAGGGGACAATGTCAGAAAGTGGCCAAGTAATTTAAAATGGGGAGGAGGAAAGCAAATATAAAGCATATAACTTTAAACATCCGAAATACTGACTTCTAGAAACATTACTAGCTGCAAATATTTTGTGTGTCTGGCTCTGTGGGCCACGTGCATGTTGTAATCTAATGGAAAATGTGGGTCCCTCTGGACTCAGAGCAAATAATATCCACAGGACATAAAGTCCTTCTCCCAGCCGTCAGAGTAGTTAAAATAACAAAATAACAGGATGGAAGCCAATTACAATAGCAGCCAAGCCAGTGTCCCACTGGTTTTTAAATCAAGCGTACACCCAGATTTGGAACCCTGAGTATATTTAATTTTTATTTTCATTTCTACAGTACCTTGTAGCTGCAAAATGTTTTGGCACCATAGGGTAATCATCAAAATATATGTATGAATTTTGGGGTTACCTTTTTCATGAGCTCTTTTACAAATCATTCTCTGTAATTAGTGTTACTGGGGACAAAAATTAAAAAAAAATAAAAAAGCAAGATTGTTTTCTGCAAGGTCAAAACTCAAGAGATATCCATGGCAGAGAAGCCAGTAGCCTTTGAACTCCCATAGAATAAACTGTCACCACCCACTATTAATGCATGCTTGCCAACCCCTTGTTTCTGAATAGTTTTAAAATATAAAACAGATATTCATTAATGGCAATTGCTCAGATATGGTATACTCATAGACTTGGAGTCATAATTTTTTTGAGGTGGGGGGGGTAGGGAAATGCTTAAACTACAAATGAGTGAACAGAGATATTGGTAAAGAGGAACATTCACATTACCCCTGTGTTCTAGATCAAATCAACTCAGCATTGCTGTGAAAACCAGCAGTGAGGTATACTGGAAAGAATGCTGAACTAAAAAATTAGGAGATGCCTGGATTCACATCCTGCCCCTAGCATTCACTCCCTGTATACCTTGGACAAGTCATTTAATCTCTGAGATTCCATTTCCTCATTGACAAAGAGGGATTAATATAACCTAGAGGGAGAGGCAGCAATATGGAGTAGTGGATGGAGAGTTGACCAGAGAGCAAGGAAGGCCTGGGTTCAAGTTTAACCTCTGATACATACTGTCTGTGTGATCTTGGCCAAATTACCCAATTGTTAGGAAACTCTCCAAGATGAGAAATTTTCCAGTTAAGGTACTATCAAGCATCATAAGACCAAATTCCTCCCTGGGAAGTACCTCCATTAATAGGATCACAATTCCAGTTCCAGTCCTAGACTCTTAATACATCTGAGCCCTTTCCACTGGGTTGCTGTGAAGCTCAGGTAAGACCAGGTATATTAAGGTTCTTGGTAAACCTGAAACATTATATAATGTGAGAGTTTTAAAATGACCATTCGAGATCTAGACCTGTTATTTCATGGGTATAGGGCAGTCCTCATGAAGAAACTTCCTCTGTCAATGCAGGTTACCAACTTCTCTGAAACTTAAATTATAGTCATAGTTACTTCTAGACTGAATAGTTAATATGTTTCACACAGCCAGTATGTAGCAAATGCTGTACTTGAACCCAGACATTTCTGACTTAAGGGGTAGGCTTCTATCCACTACACTTTGGTAGCTGCTGTTATTCCTACCCTTAGAATTGTTCCTATTCAAATTAAAAATAATAGATCTATTTCTACACAGTCTACAGAGTTAAGACTTTGTTTAGAAAATATTGATATTTTTGTATGTTCATCCTGGTTATCTCCAGTCAAATGTTGATAAAAGGAAAACACATGGTGAGTCACTGTATATATTGGGAAGAAGGTTTACTTCATGTCCAGTCTGTTTGCTTTTGTCTATCCTCACCCTCTCTAAGTAACTCTTGATTATTTGATTGTAAACTTGGTATTAGTATGTAAACTAGACCATGAGGGACACAAAAATGATTACAAAAGAGCTTAGAAATAATGGATTTTTTACAATCATGAAACAAGTCACATGTTAACATTACAAACCCTCTAGCTGGGCTGGAGGAGAGCTCCAAAGGGTCTTCTACTGGAATATGCATCATTCACAGAAAGAAGTATGTGGACACTCTTCAATCAGATGTTTATTTATCTTGTCATTTTCCAGTCATTTCCTGACTTTCTCTAAACTAATCATCTAAAACTTGTATTAAAAGAAGTTTATTCTCGACCAGTCTCCCAAGAAAGTGAGTATTTGGGGCTCTCCGACTGTTCCCTTCTTGTTCAATGTTTAAATATGCCCTGAGCTAAAAAGACCTTTGTAATATCTTGGCACATCAGTAAAAGGCCCAGCCAATAAAAATGTGAGAAATGAGGGTGCTGCCAGGGCTATCGAAATTGTACTTATTATAAAAGGGGTTGTTTTTTCTGAGCTCCAGGAAAGTACCTAATTTACTAATCTTCTGTGTTGCCATGTGAGTGCTTCTTACAACATATTAACCCCTAAATTAACTACTAAAACTCCTAAGATGATAGTAGTTAATGTTTAGTACCTACTATGTGTCAGGCATCATGCTAAGTTCTTTACAATTATTATCTCATTTAATCAGCACAAAAACCCTGGGAGGTAGGTCCTATAATTATCCCATTTTACATATTAAAAAAAACCTGAAGCAAAAAATTAAAGTGACTTGCTCAGGGTCACAGAGTTAGTAAGTTTCTGAAGTCAAATTTGAAATCAGGGCTTCCTGACTCCTGGCCCAGCACTCTACACACTATGACACCACTAGCTGCCTAATAGGAAACTAAAATAAACACATTTGGATATCCTTATGCATGCTGAAAGGATTACCTTTCTATTGAATGATAGATGGACCACATTTTTCTTGGGTTGAGTAGAACCCATGGGATAAAGAGTTAAAAGAACTACATGAAAGACAGCACCCAAAGGCCTAGACTTGGAAGAGAAAGAGGCTATCGGTCAGGTAAGATAGAATGAGAATCAACTGAGAAAATTAAACATCTAAGAAGGAGAGTAACATGAGACAGGCTTGGTGGTGTAGATTTTCAACATGGCTATATTAAAGGTACTGTTTTCAGAAAAAATGTCTTCAGACGTGGCTGAGGCATGATACTTCCCCCATCAAATTGCCACTTCCCAATGCAGGACTCTTCTAAGTTGTCCCAGGAGTTACTTACACCCTACAACTTGAGTCTAGTTGCATCACTGAGGATGATGGTATTAATATATAACAGGAGTATTAATATGTAATAGGGAATATTTAGCAAGGAAGGAGACTAGCTGTTCCTCCAATGTGATTAAAACGGTCCCATCCACCTCCTACACAGTACATCAATCTATTTCTTATGCATATGTGTTTTCATTAAATGGACAGAAGAGATGTGGGAATATGTCCCTAAGAATTCATAGAAAAGATTTATCTAGCAATCATGGTCTTTGTTAGATTTACTCCTTTTCTTCAAACCCAAGCAGAGTTGGGGGATATGGGAAAAAAATATAGCAATCAGGAAATAGCAACGTAAATCCATCTCAGCTTGTTGCATAAGTCAAAAATCGGGGCCAAGTCACCATCTTGGGTTTGTACTAGTTTCAGAAGATATAGAAAAGGAATTAGGCAATAAATAGGTGTTCACGATTTGTCCTTAACACCAATGACTAAAGCTTAGTGGTGCTATTTAGGTAGTTAAGCTCAATTCATTCTAGTGTACTATGAGAAACAAACAGGAAGAATTCTTCCTGGCCTTGGAGGACACATTCTTGGCTTCTTCCTTGATATGACATATGAAACCTAGGTGTCTTTTTTGAATTCACAGGTGTCTCACTAAGACCAACACCTGATAATATAAAATTTAGCAGGATTAAAACTAAAGTCCCACAATTGAGCTAAAAAAAATCTATTTTACCTGCACAGGGACTAAAGAAGTGTAGCTAGGAAATAATTTATTTGAAAAAAAAAAAGTGGGGGGTGTTACTTCAAGTTAATTTGAGTGTACAATATGACATGGCAGCCAAAATAGCTACTTTGACTGAACAATGCATTAAGAAAGGGATAATGTCCAGAAAAGTACAGCTAATGAGAAAGAAAGGAAATGAGCATTTATTATGATCCTATCATAATAGGTAACAAATATGACCTGATTTGATCATCACAACTCTGAGAGTTAGATTTTATTATTATTATTGCCATTACAAAGTTGAGGAAACTGAGGCAGACAGCAGTCAAATAAATTTACAGGGTAACAAAACTACTAGGTTTCTGAGACTGGTCTTCCTGACTCCAGTCCCAGAGCTTCATCCACTGTACCACCTAGCTATCTGTGATCAGCAATAATCCAACCATAGATAAGCTTGACAAGACAACATTGAGAGGACTGTTTTCAGTTCTGGAGACCTATGTGAAGGGCATTGGTAGACCAGAACATGTTCAAAGGAGAGTTATCAGTATGAAATGGAAAAGGATTAGCCTGCAAGAAAGGGCTCCAGAGGATCATAAAGGAAGCTAAGTAGTGCCATGGGTAGAGCTCTGGGCCTGGAGTTAGCAAGATTCAAGTTCAAATCTGACCTCACTGAACTCTGCTTCAGTTTCCTCATCTATAAAATGAGCTGGAGAAGGAAATGGCAGACCACTCAAGTATCTTTGCCAAGAAAAAACCCAAATGGGGTCAAGAAGAGTCTTTTGGTAGGAGACAGGTAAAATTTAATAATAATAATTATTATAATAAATGTATGGAATTTCTCTACTGAAAGCAATAAAAATCAGTGAAATAAAAATACAATTTATGAGTATACTGCCTATAGGGAATCTTCTTAATGCTTCAAGACTTAAATTGATTTAAGATAACTAGGTCTGTCATTTTATTGATAGAACTCCTATTAAAAATCCTTTATAATCTGTCCAGTTCAGTACTTTTTCTATAATTTATAGTCTAATTAGGTATTTTTGGGCATGGGGCTGACATTATCTCTATTACCTACAAGGCTATTGCTAGTATCATGCAAAATAACATATGAAAGGCATAGGAAACTTTAAGCCCTGTCTGAATGACACTATATTGTAATAATGATTCTGGCAGGAAAAGTCACATGGTATGGTGGATAAAAAGTGGATTTTGGAATAAGGGATAGCTGGAGTCAAGTCTGACCCTTTTGACATAATTACTATGTAATGACGGGCATGTCCCTTAGCTTCTCAGTGTGCAGGCAACTCTGTAAAGCCAAAAACTGCACAGCAAATACTCATTTACATTGGCATAGGGAGTTTCAGGATTGGAAGTTCCCTATTTGAATGAAATCACAGATCTGGCTGTCCCTCCAAAAAAAAAAAAGCTAACTATGATGCTCTGTCACCCAGGCACCCAGGTGAGATGAGAACCAAGAATTTAATTTGCCAGCAGTACTGGAGCCAGATCAGGAAGAGACTGATTGGCCTTATATATAAGGCTGTGAACATAGTATGCACTTAAGAAATGCTTTCTGATAGACTGATATTGGTTGAAACTTAGAAACAGAGGAAATTACAAGGGGATCAGCAAAAAGCAAAGCTTCCGTTATTAGAGCCAGAAGACCAAATGTGCTCAGGTCATGCACACTATTAGAATATAGCCCTTTTCAGGGCTTATACATTAAAGCTGTTAATCCAAAGACAAAGAGTCATTTCTAGGGCCAGGCAAAGCAGGCTTTCTCCAAGACAGTGAAATTAGGAGGACATTTAGAGTACTTGTACATCATTATGGCTTGACTCAGTTCTGTTTTTTTAGGAAGCTTCATCATTCTTCAGGGTCTCAATCATAGGGCTCTGTAGCTGGTGTCTATGTCTTTGCTCTTAATGTAATACTATGCTTCATGGTCTTTTCACTCCACAGGGTCCTGTTTTCTGAGGTCTTACCCCAAGGTCTCTCCCCCTCAAATTAATTTTTCTTAAAAAAAAACAAAACACTTTATTTGATGACTTGCCTTGGGCACATTTTGTGGTACTGACCCAAAGTACTACAATTGATAACCACTATATAATGGCAGTTGAATTCCCTATTAAATGAGACTTTTAAGGGCTTGAAGACTTACCCAGCATTTAGGATTTCATAAATATATGTTTTCCCCAAATTCCAGAGTTGTAGCACGAAAAAAAACGAATCAAAGAAGAAATATATATGAGGTACAGAATATCTTATAAAAGTGTTCCATAATTACTGGTCTATATCCTTTCTTTTATCAGCACATACACAAAAATGTTCCTTACTTTAAAAAATGTGCATATATGTAACATATATATATATGTATATGTACACACAGTAACATCAATCAACAAAGCAAGCACACTTGAGGGCTGCTGCTATATATGTATATATGTGTGTGTTTGTATATATGTGTGTATACATATATATGTATGTATATATGTGTGTGCCTATATATGTACACATTCATATGTATACTGTTGAATCACACAGTATAATAAGCCTCTGTTTATTTAAAACTAAACATTATGATAGAAACTAAAGCATTCAAAATCCATAACAACATAGCAACTTACTACCAGGGTGTCACATGATCTTAACCAGACACAAAAGTATATAACATAACATCCCACGTTATATTTTCTTTGAGGGGCCAAAATCTTTGAGGAGTGAGCAACCAGCTCTTCCTCTCTCAGGTACTGTCCAAAATAATGCTTATACAATCAGGGGGTCCCAGACCAGGGTCTTCCCTTAACACAACACATCCTCAGGGACAGCAGAGAACACAACAGACTCCACCCTTAGGTCACAGTAGGTTATAATCCCCTAAATCCAAACAGAATGTCTAAGTCCTTTTGGGGATGTGTCCCTCTTCCCATGCTACAGGTGCAGGCTCCTACCTGGCACTCTCAAGTACCCACATGGTCTAATGAGTCAAAAAGTTAAAGTTTTAACACTGTTCAAGCCCCTGCTTCCAAGTTCCAAGGGGTGGCTGGGCAACAAAGTCAATAGGGTGGGTCCTCAGGCGCCATGGCACTTCCCCCTCCCACTATACACAACTCCACCCCCTGGGTCCCAACTCATCCCAGGAGAACATGGCAGGAAAGCATGCTTACTGCTCTTTCCATGCTGCAAAACCTCCATCTTTACTCAGGGCTGAGTCCTGAACTTTGAGGTTCCTTTTCCTGCAGGTCCAGGGGCCAATTGTTCCTGGCTCCTGCCTCCTGCCTTCTTCCTCCTGCCTGCCTGGGTCCCAACACAGGTAGCTCTCTGCTCCTCTTCCAGGTCTCACCTCATGGGGGAAGGTCTGCTCCACTCCAAGCTCTCTCTGCTCCTTCCTGAGTCCAGGCACATCAGGCTCCAGGGGCCCCTGCTCCCAGCTTCTATCTCTGGCCCTCACCACCCTAACTCTGGGGCAACTTGTCCTCCCCCAGCCTTACATGGGGAGGGGCCCCTCTGGTCTGGGCTCTGGGCACAGCAAAATAATACAATAACTGGGAAATAACAGACAACTATCCCAGGCCCACTAGACCCCATACTTTCTTCAAAGGGGTTAACAATCTTGCTTCCTATCAGTTCAGTGTTCTTACAAGGGTTGGTATCAGAGGCCTCCTTTCCTTCTCTCAGAGGTCTCCTCTCTCTAGTAACATCATCTGCTTATTCAGGGGAAAAGTTCAGCATCCTAAAAGTGGGGAAAATACATCACCAGATGGAGAGAGCACCAACATCTGGGTTCACATTAACAAAGGCTATCCAGAGTCTTGTTCTCAGGCAAAGCATACTTTCCATGAGAGAGGCCCAAGGCAACATCTCACTTAAGTATATCTATGCACTTTCTACTAAAACACTCAGAGCCAGAAGGCACCAAAGCCTACATGACTTAGTACCTGATTGATTCAGATTCAGAAGGTGCAAAACCTTTGTTACTTAACACCTAATGTGTGACAGCTGTGAATTACCAGGGTTCAAAGGCTATTAATCCTTCAGATGTTAACAATTTAGCATGAGCCTGGGAAACTGAAATCCAAAAAACAACAAAAATCTCGCCTTGCTTGTGTGCATGCTCTTGCGCGCTCACACACACACACACACAAATGTTGTTCAGTCATTTTTCAGTTATATCAGAGTCTGTGACCCCATTTGGGATTTTCTTGACAAAGATACTGGAGTGATTTGCCATTTCCTTCTACAGCTCATTTTATAGATGAGGAAACTGGAGCAAACAGGGTTCAGTGACTTGCCCAGGGTCACACAGCTAGTAAGTGTCAGAGGCAATTTTGAACTCAGTTCTTTCTGACTCCAGGGTTCATCCTTTATCCACTGCATCACAGATACATATGTGTATATATGAAATATACATTTATATAATATAGAGTATATCTATATATGTATATACCATACATACATACATCCATATAAATCTGACTTATAGGAAGCAATGTAGTCCAGAGGTAAAAGATTCATTTTTGATTTAGAGAACTTGAGTTCAAATTCAATCTCTAATGCTTAATCTCTGGGTGACTTTGGGTAAGTCTCAACTTCTCATTCCTAAAGTTTCTTACCTCTAAAATGAGAGAACTAGGCTAGATGGTCTCTCAGATCCCTAAAGCACAGAATAATAGGCATGGAGTCAGGAAGATCTGCATTCAAATCTAACTTCTGGTGCTTACTGGCTGTGTGACCCTGGACAAGTCATTTATTTTATTCCTGCTTTAGTTTCCTGAATTATAAATTGGAGATAATAACAGTACCTACTTCAAAAGGGTTAAATGAAATTATATTTGTAAAGCACTTGGCACAGGGCCTAACATATAGTATGCTCCGTACAAATGCTTATTCCCTTCCTCCCTTCTTCCCAGGTATTGATATCTGCCCTCTGAGCCATACAGAAAGCAGAACAAAATGGCAACAAATCCATATATTGTAAAGGACCATAATATAGTTTAAGTGGAGAAATTCTTAAATTGTAGACAAGTACAATGGGTATTCTTACCATCCAATTAAATTAGAAAATGGTTTTATCCAAAGGGCAGCACCTGGGAATTAGTAAAAATCATGCACATCTGCACTTGTTAAAAGGTTTCACTGGGGAGCCACTCGCTGTCTTTCCTCAGGGTAGAGAGTGAGGAGTGGAGGAAGTTATTAGGGACATGGGAGAACCAGCTGAACTGGATTTGTGTAGAACTGCTTTGAAGGTGATGTTGCTGGCATTTCAAATGGAGGGGGGTTACATTCAGCTGGGGCACTTAAGGATGAGAACATGTGCTTACACTTTCAAGTGTATTTTAAGACTGACCTCCAGTTGTGCTTGGTATGTAGTACAAGAGTCAAGGTCAGTGGGACTACAGGAGTGAGCCTGAATTACAGATTGCAGGGGTTGGCTGCAGGCACTGATCTGTTAAAGGACTCTGACATGGTTATTTGCCTAAGCAGGGGGTCTGAATAATTCTCTGACACTTTGGAAGCCATTAATAGTTTTGACACTTTCTTACTTTAATAGCCCCAGTTTTTTTTCTTCAGATGAGCCTTGATTATCCTATTCATAGAGTTATGTCAAGAACTAAGACAAAAGGTTTTTAATGTGGGATTTCAAGAGATCTGTGAACTTGGATGAGGAAGAAAGCATCTTTATCATAGTATAATTGATTTCCTTTGGAATTCTGTATATTTTATGCATTTTAAAATATCCTTTGAAGAAGAAGACCACACACACAGAAAGAGAGAGAGAAAGAGCGAGAGAGAGAGAGAGAGAGAGAGAGAGAGAGAGAGAGAGAGAGAGAGAGAGAGAGAAATTAAGAACTTATGACTGACTGACTGATATATATTCTTCAGTTACTTACTGTGTCCTATATTAGGACATTATTATGTTTTCTCAGTGATCTTTCAAAAATTAAAGGCTGTACATAATTAAATTACCTGTTCAGGAAATAGAGTTTGGTATTGGGAAGATAAAAAGCCTTTAATTATGCAGGTACATTTTTATTCATTTTACCATCCAGTTAACCTGGCTCTCATGCTATTCCTCACATGTGATAATCCATATCTCAGCTCCATGCTTTTGAACAGGCCTATAGAGTTGTCTCTTTCCTCATTCCTGTCTCTGAGAATCCCTAGAATACCAGATTGTGGGTGTCCTTATAGCCTTGAAGAACAGGATAGAAAACACCTATTTATTAAAATATTAATAGAGGCACTTTCTTAGAAATAATATCTAATGGGGCATGTGGGGGTGGAGCCAAGATGACTGAGTAAAATTAGGAAATCCTCTGAGCTCCAGCTCCAACCACCTCCTATACCTGTAAAATATGACTCTAAAATTTTTTTAGAGCTACAGAACCCACAAAGTGACAGAGGGAAACAAATCTCCCACTGAAAGCAGCCTGGGAGGCCAATGGGAAAGATGTCACACCCAGCTGGGAGCAGAGTACAGTCCCATGTAGGCAGCTCAAGTCTGGCCCCAGGGTGGCCCCAACCAGCAGCACGAAACAGCTGGAGCAGTATTCAGGAGAGTGAATCATCAGCAGCTGTGGTGCTTTCCAGACTTCTCAATCAATAAACACCAAAGAAAAGTAAAAGGTCAGTGGAGAACTCTGTTAGAACCAGGTGATGGAAGAGTGTGGTCCAGCCCCTGCCCCTGGGGTGAGAAGTGGTGGAAGTGTGGAGGTTGCAGCTGCTGCTGTGTGGCTGCCTCTGGAGCTCCTGGCCTGCAAATCATAGGAGAACCAAGTGACCATTCAGAGGGTTATCACTCTTGCTTTGACCTACTTCGATCTGGATCATGGCCTTGGGTGGTGGTCCTGGAGTGTGTGGTAGTGTGCCAGAGCTTGTGGTGTCTCTGGAGTGTGCACCCCCCTCAGACCTCTGACAACGTTTGCAAAAACCCCAGTGATTTGGGACATAGCTCAACCCACTCTTGGCAAAGAGCTCGAAAGTCAAGTAATTGGCTGGCAAGATGAGGAAGCACAATCCGATCATAGAATCTTTTTTGGAGACAAAAAGGATCAAAACATGGAACCAGAAGTAAGTGAAATTTAAATTCCTGCATTAAAAGCTTCCAAGAAAAATATGAATTGGTTATAGGCCATGGAAGAGCTCAAGAAGGATTTTGAAAATCAAGTAAGAGAAGTGGAGTGAAAAATTGGGAAGAGAAATGTGAATGATACAAGAAAATCATGAGAAGTGAGTCAACAGCCTGCTAAAAGAGACCCAAAATAATACTGAAGAAAATAACACCTTAAAAAATAGACTAACTCAGGGTGCAGCTAGGTGGCGCAGTGAGTAAAGTGCTGGCCCCAGAGTCAGGAGGACCTGAGTTCGGTTCCAGCCTCAGACACTGAACACCCACACACACAAAAAAAACTAGCTGTTTAACCTTGGGCAAGTTACTTAACCCCAATTGACTCAAAAAGACAAAAAAAAATAGACTAACTCAAATGGCAAAAGAGGCCCAAAAAGCCAATGAGGAGGAGAATGCCTTAAAAAGTCAAATTATCTAGATGGAAAAAGAATTTCAAAAACTCACTGAAGAGAATAATTCCTTCAAAATTAGATTGGAGCAAATGGAAGCTAATGACTATATAGGAAATCAAGATACTATAAAACAGATCTAAACATATGAAAAAAAAATAGAAGGCAAGGTGAAATATCTGATTGGAAAAACCACTGACCTGGAAAATAGATCCAGGAGAGCTAATTCAAAAATTATTGAACTACCTGAAAGCCATGATTAAAAAAAAAGAGCCTAGAAATCATCATTCAAGAAATTATCAAGCAAAATTGCTCTGATATTCTAGAACCAGAGGGCAAAATAGAAATTGAAAAAATTCACTGATCACCTCTTGAAAAAGATCCCAAAAAGTAAACTCCTAGGAATATCATAGTCATGTTCCCAAGCTCCCAAGTCAAGGAAAAAAATATTACAAGCTTCCAGGAAGAAACCATTTGAGTATTGTGGAAACACAATCAGGATAACACAAGATCTAGCAGCTTCTACACTAAGGGATTGGAGGGGTTGGAATATGATATTCCAGAGGTCAAAGGAGCTAGCATTAAAACCAATAATCATCTACCCAGCAAAACTGAGCATAATGCTTCAGGGAAAAATATGATCATTCAATGAAATAGGACTTTCAAGTATTCTTGATGAAAAAACCAGAGCTGAACAGAAAATTTGACTTTCAAATACAAGAAGCAAGAGAAATATGAGAAGGTAAACAGGGAAAAGAAATAAGGAATTTATTAAAATTGAACTATTTATATTCCTGCATGGAAAAACAATAATTGTAACTCATGAGACTTTTCTCAGTATGAGGATAGTTGAAGGGGATATATATGTATTTGTATTCATATATATATATGTTTGTATACATACATATATGTATGTATAAGAAGGTATATAATGTGTATATGTGTGTATCTGTATACATAGAGAAAGGGCACAGGATCAGTTGAATAGGAAGGGGTGATATCTAAAAAAATAAACTTAAGAGTTGAGAGAGGAATATAATGAGAGAAGGAGAAAAGGAGAGATAGACTAGGGTAATTTATCTCATACGAAAGAGGCTAGAGAAAACTGTTACAATGGAGGGGAAGAGCAGGAAGGTGAAATGGAATGCGTTAACTTTACCCTTATTTATTTTGGCTTAAGGAGGGAATAACATACATACTCATTTGGGTATATTGCCCTACAGGAAAATGGGGGGGGGAAGGGTAAAGAAGGAGATGATGGAGGGAGGGCATATTGGGGGAGAGGGTAGTTATAAGCACATATGTTTGAAAAGTAACAGGGTCAAGGTAGAGCATGGAATGGGTGGGGGATGGATATGGTTAATCTTTCACAATATAACTACTATGGAAACATTTTGCATAACTACACATGTACAATCTATACTGAATTGCTTATCTTCCCATTGGGGGTGGGTGAAGAGAGAAGAAGGGAAAAAATCTGGAAATCAAAGCTTTAAAAACAAATGTTAAAAAAATTGGTTTTTGTATGCAACTGGGAAATAAGATATGCAGGCACTGGGGAATAGAAATCCATCTTGCCCTACTAGAAAGTTAGAGAGGGTATGGGGGAGGATATAGGAGAGAGCAGATTGGGGGAAGGGTACTCAATAGGTTGGCTATCTTGGGAATGGGGGTGGGGAAAGACAGGGAGAAAATTTGTAATTCAAAATCTTATGGAAATGAATGTTGAAAGCTAAAAATAAATTTAATAAAAAATAAAAAAAGAAACTTAAACATGTTGGAGTATAAGATCATGGATCCAGAATATTTTAAAGAATCCTTCTCTGTATCTCTAGCAAAGTTACCTTAGTTATACTAGATAGTTTGTGAACATTTGTGGTATTTTTTTCATTGAAAAATTCAACATAGTATACACTGTAAAGGGATAAAAATAACTTAATGCACTCTAGCATATATGTAAGAAGGTAATTTTCATTTGATAATGGAAGACAAGAGATAGGTTAGGATTGATCAGCAACATTGTTAATTAGCGCATCTTTAAAAAAATTATTAAAGGGATCTTATTTAAGCCCCCCACCCCCAAAGAAATAAAATCTAAAAACTACAGACGTTCCAGAAGTGGGACTAGGTGACCTCTGATGTCTCTTCAAGCTCTATATCTACACACACTTCTAATTGAAGAATGATTATATAAATTGTGGTAAATGAATGTTGCAAAATATATTTTACCATAATGAAAAAAATTGAGATGAAAAACTCAAAGAAACATGGAAGACATAGAAATGAATGCAATTAGAGCCAGGAAAGTAATTATCTATCCAAATTTTTTTCTTGTTTGATGATTTGATTTATGTACAAAAATCTCTAATGATGATCACTGTCATTTGTAACTTATTTTTGTTGTTCAGGCATTTCAGTCATGTCTGACTCTTCTTGACCCCATTTGAGATTTCTTGGCAAAGATATTGGAATGGTTTGCCATCCCCTTCTCCAGCTCATTTTACAGATGAGGAATTGAGGCAAACAGGATTAAATAACTTGCCCATGGTCACATAGCTGTCTGAGGTCAGATTTGAACTCAGGAAAGTTGTCTTCTTGACTTCAGGACTGACACTCTATATCCACCACACCACCAGTTGCCCCTTGTAACTTAAAGAATTGCCTGGAGAGCCAAGAAGGTCAGAGACTTTTCCGTGGTTAGGTAGCATATATAGCTAATATGTGTTAAAGTCAGGCCTAAAAGCTAGTTTTTCCTGGCTTGATGGCTGGCCTTCTGCCCAATGTAACACACTGCCTCCTATAATTGCTATGATAAAATAAGTGATAACAACACTGAAAAAAATTAATTTAAATTAAAAGTGATGATTAATACCAGCTCCAGAGGTTTCCCTTCTCACAGCAGAATAGGGAGAGAGGCACTATGGATGTGAAATGTTGCGCACACTGACCCATACAGCCATTTTGTTAGTCGGGTAGTTACCAAAGAAGATTCTGTGAGGGAAATGAATGGATCATTTAGGAAATTTAAAAAAGCCAACGCTGTGGCACATAGTCATGCTGTTTTCTGGCTCATCCCTTCTGAGAAGTGGATGTCTTTAAAGTGCATGGTAAATAGGAAATGACTTACTATTAAAAGAGGTATGTTCAGGCAGGTAATCTAGACAACCTCTTTCACATCTCTATGACTTTCCTCTTATCTTTCTGAACCTCTTGTACCCTTACAGATCAACAATTCTCCTGGTAGTTTGAACTCAATTTATTACTCTGTGTGTGTGTACCTATCTATCTAACTATACACACACCCACACATATGTGTGTGTATATAAACATATATATACACGCTCATATTCATGAATAAATACACACGTATTTCTCCACTCTGAACACACAAACCTTCAAAGTGAGTTCTGTCATTCTAACTTTTGCTTAATAATTGTTCTTCCAGATTAGGCTTTGCCAAAGTTATTCCCAGTTTCAGTTTTTGTTTATTGTTATTATAATCTCTGTTGTATTTCCTTTTCTAGTTTTGGGGTTCTTGCTTTCTCTTTCTTACTGACAATTGCTGTCAATGAACAGAGAGAATAGTTTTGACTTAACCCCTCCCTTCACCTCCCCAGGACTCATCTGTGTTAAATGGACATGAAACTTCCTTCCAACTAGGCGACTACATCTCCAAACTTGTCTTTTTTTAATGTCACATCTCTATCTCATACTCATCATGTCCAAAACCAAACTTATTTGGATCATCCAACAACTTGCACCTTCTGACTTCACAATTTCTTTCCAGTTTCACCAGTCTTCCATCCTCAAGACTTGTGGCTACTTGACATTTCTCTCTCCCTAGTAGGACATAGGCAATGAGTTACCAAATGCTAGCCTCTTTCTTCTGCTTTCCCCACTCTATTTGAACTGTTGCTCTAATTGTCTACCTAGCTAGACAATTGCAATTGCTTCTCTAGACAGATTTCTCTGACCCTCTAAGACCATTTCATTTTTTCTACTCTGGAATAATTATGAATAGATATGATAATGTCATTCCTCTACTAAAAATCCTTCAGTGTATATTGCCTGTCAAGAACAGTTCAAAATGTTTTAAATGGCATTAAAGTTCTTCAATACTGACCTCTTTCCAGGTTTCAAGTTATGACATTAGTACCCATCATTAAACCTAGCTATATTCAGCATGGACTATTCATCCTTCCAAATTTATGTTCCCATAGTTTCTTGTTGGTATGTTTTCGTTCCCACGATTTCAGATACCTGAGATATATTCTCCTGGCTCCATGTCTATTGAATCCTGACCTAGCCTTTAAAGACTTATTTAAATGCTACAATCTCATAGATTGCTTCAGATGGTATTGAACTTTCTCCTTTGTCCCAAATGTTAAAAGAGGGACAAAACCTCACTGAAGAAAATGACTCCTTAAGAAAACATCTCTATCTATCTATCTATCTATCTATCTATCTATCTATCTATCTATCTATCTATCTATC
>NW_027186540.1:16577920-16589025 GCF_028583685.1 Petaurus breviceps papuanus
ATCTATCTATCTATCTATCTATCTATCTATCTATCTATCTATCTATCATCTATCTGTATTTCTTTTTGGAGGGCAGTTGGGGTTAAGTGACTTGCCCAAAGTCACATGGCTAGTAAGTGTGTCAAGTGTCTGAGGCCAGTTTTGCATTCAGGTCCTTCTGACTCCAGGGCTGGTGCTCTATTCACTGCATCACCTAGCTGCCCCAAGAAAATATATCTTTAAATAAAATTTAGATTCAGAATTTAGGACAGGTTTTTGTCATGAATAACATACTATCCTATAATGTAGTGGTGTCAAACATGTCTTGCTGGCCACATGCAACCCATAAAATATCATTGGGAAATAATAAGATATAAAAATATAAAACCCCCAGGTATTTCATTATAAAAGGATGTTAATATGTAATAGTGCCCTAATGAGCCTCCTCAAAGAGGGAACATTAATTTTTGCCAGTACTTACTTTTTTTTTTTACCTGAGTGTAAGCTACTAGTAGGCATGGATGAGATTCTTGTCAGTTGTCTACGTGGTCATAGTCTGTTACATTCAGTAAATAAAATCACTCCCATTCATGGCAAGACCAATTGTTACACCCTACTAATTTCTTAAGTTCAACATTTATTGAGAGCCTTGTTAGACTTTTGGTAGAAAAGGGGACTGGATCTGTGATTTCATTTGCACAGAGAATTCCTGAATGATAAAGCTCCATGTATCAACACTGGTCAGAACATTCAACGTAAGATCTCTCATAAACTTTGGAATTTATTGCATGATATGGGAGACATTGACAAAGGACTGTCTAGCATGGTGTACCCTCATCAGAGAAGGTGCTGTGTTCTATGAGCAAAGGAAAATTGAAGTAGCTCAAAAGGAATGCAAGATGCACAAATGTTCACATAGACTATTTGTGCCACTCATATTGGTCTGATCAGCCATAGTCAGACACATTGTAACTTGACATAGTTACACAGTGATGTCATTTTGATCTTCTTTGAGAATGAAGGACAACAGCCAATGTGCATATAATGTATATATGCATTATATACTTGTACACAGGAGTGTGTATATACACAGGTACAGAGCATATAATATTAAAACTATAGAGAACTTGTGCATTCTCCATATATAGAGATACATACACACATACGTATTTAAAATGAAGGGTTTCATCTAGAAAGACATCGAAGGTCCTTATATGTTGTTTTTCTGCCCCTTTTATTCCCACCACGCATTTCTGGCACGTGGCTATAACTTTCTGAGAGCAACATAGCATTGGAAATATAGAAGTTTTAATGAAGATTCTGAAGTAGTTATTTTTGGGGGGGATGAAATGGTTCAGGATCAGGAACAGTTTGTGCAATTGGCAAGGCAAGAGCCTCATCAGAATAGAATTTATTACTTGAGTCAGGTACTAGGATGGACAGTAATCATCTCCACATGTAACCCCTAACTCAGCATATAAGAAGAAAATAGTAATAAATATTAAACACATGCAAAAGAGATTGTTCACCTACTGGAAATGAAAATATATTTTCCATGTAAATAGATCAGCAATAAAATTATATCATTACATAACCACTTCTTGGCATTTAGCTCAAAGTTCAAAATACTCTAAAAACTTTATATAACCAGTTATCATTATCTCATTCAACTGAAGGGGAATCAGAAAAAAGCATGTGTGACAGTTTGATTAAATCTCACTGAATGGTGATATAACCCAGAATCTCCTGAAAAGTCTTCCAGCTTTTAGAGTTTCCTCCTTTCCTAGGAATCAGTTTTTAGATGAGCATAGTACCTTTGGGATATCCAAAAAATGACTATTTTCAATTATCTTTTTCTTATGAACATTTTTGTCTTTGAGTATGAGTATTTGGCTTTGAGTATTTGGTTTTCCTAGGTGGGACAGTCCATATTTCCATTTCCTTCTAGATTATAATGCTAAGTCTTCTAAATATCACTCCATAGCCTTCTACATATTTTCTTATTTGTCCATTTCAACAGTTCATGTCTGTAACCATGTAGAAATTTTCTAGATGAATATCTCAAGGACTCTTGTCTAACTTAAAAGTGTTTTGCAAAGAATACATATCAATGTCTAATATACATGTTGGTTCTTTGTCGAATCCTTTAACAATAGGATGTACAAAAATAAACCTAGTACGTGATAATATCGCCTTTAACAAATGATTAGAATTGAAATGGAAAAGATAAGGTACTATTGACTGAAATTTATTACAGAAGAAGTAACCTTAGGAACAAATTGTGGAATGATTCAGTGTTTAACAAAGAGAACAAGCCAATGGATTGGTTATAATGAGATTGAAACAAAACTGAAATGGGCTGCCTAAGAGGGTGGATAGATTTACCTTACTAAAGGTTATTAAGTAAAAGGCTGGATGACTACTCATTGACTAGGACCTGTATAAACAGATTCCTATTTAGATATAGGTTGGACTTGATGATCTTTGAGATTTGTTATATTTTGAAGTTCTGAGATTATGTTATGTTAGTTATGTAGCATGTCATCAATCTCTTTCATGTTTCTCTGTACAAAAGTCTGTGTATGTTGCACATTGATCACCAAAGGAACAATGACAAAGTAAACTATTAACTATGTAATGTACGGTGTATACAATACAGATATGACATACTCCTTTTCTTGAGGAGCTTACGTTCTACTTGGGGTGTAAAACAAATACAGATGAGTAAAAACAAAGTTAAACAGAAAGCAAGAAGATACACATAATGGGGAGGATCAAAGAAAACTTCCCATTCAGATGATAGCAGGGAAAAGCCTAAAAAGAAAGCTTTAATAGGGGGTAGAACATTCCAATTTGGGGGTCCAGTCTGTGGAACAGCATAGAGAACTGCAGCTCCATTCAGGGAATGTAGTAGGTCATTCTGGCTATGATTCAGAGTGTATGAAGGAATGTAATGTGAAACAAGTCAGGAAAGGGAGGTGGAAGAAAGATTTTGGAGGTTTTTAAATAGCAGAAGAGGATTTTCTATTTTATTAAAGAATTAATAGGAAGCTACTTAAAGATGTAGTGGCAGTAGTGTGACATGGAAAGATTATTTTTTACTTGAGGTATATAAATTTGGTAGCTTGAGAAAGATGAATTGGAGAGGGGAGAGACCATAAGCAAAAAGAAATTAGTATAAAGTTTATCAGAGACAGTTTCTGGGTCAGGTAAACAATAAGAGAGATGATAAGACATTTTCTCTGCTCCCCACATTCTCAAAAACCTCTCCACATCAGAAATTATTCACCAGAATAAAAGAAGTGAAATTTTCTCTATGATCTAGGATGCCCAGAATACAAAAGAAGGCACAAACAAAATGTGTGATTTGATGCTCATTGACCCTGGATACCCCAGCCTCTTCCCAAGCTTCCAGTAAAGACGCTGCCCTAAGAGAGAAAAGGATCTACCACAGGAGTCTATACTTGCAAAAATAAAAATAAACAATTTCACACCCTGAAGAGGTTACCCACAAAGAGGGTTAGAGTTGCTCAGGAGACCCCAAAATACCCACATGCCAGGTCCTGACAAATGAATTTGACTCGTCTTCTCAGCCCAAGAAAAGTAAAGTTTATTAAAAATTCATTTGTATTGGACACAGAGTAAGCCTGTGCTAGGTCATTCTATGGTGTTCTCACACCACATGGAGGGAAGATGAGGTCTTATGTACAGAAAGTTGTGGGAGGAATCTAGGGATTGTCTAGAGGAAGGGTTTGGGGAAGGTCTTCAGGAGAAGTCAATGAGTGATTAAGGATGGGAAGTTGCTGTAGGCTACCTGGAGCCAACAATGGTGGACTGCTAGACCAGTTCAAGGGATTGATATTTGGATAGGCTCAAGGGTGGGAAGTAGATGTACAATGGAGGGCTAGGCTAGTAACAGAGGTCTGGGCCCAGCCACAATGTAAGGCTTATGGCCTCATACAAATGCCTCATCAAATGGGATGATGTGATCAGAGTTCAATGGGGGTTCCCAGAGCCTATACCTCAAAGATTCAAGGAGAGCTCAAGGGGGTTCCCAGAGCCTGCACCTCATCAACCCCACATCCTTCTTCTTTCCAGTGCTGTGGAGAACCCAGATCTAGTCTGAAGAAATTTACTCAATAAACAAAAACATGTAGCAGTCCTTTAGAAGCAAAAGCTTGCTTGAGCAGGAGTGTTGAAGATCAATGAATGGCCAAACACCAGGACAGTACATCATGGTGGAGGGAAGGGGGGAGAATGGAAATCAGGGAAACCATGCAGCTCTCCATTAAGCCTGAGAGAAAGAGCATAGCATCTAGCTGTAGGTAGTTCTAAAGACCCAAAAGTAATTGGAACAGAGACTTAGGCTGGTGAGCTATGAAATGCCCAGTATGGGATGAGTTTGAAACACTTTTGATGACTTACAGGCTCTGGGAAAACCTTTGACCTCTCTTTGAGTCTTACCACTTGATGAGGCATTTGTCTGAGGTCAAAAGCTTTTCATTATCCCTAGGTCTAAATCTGTTAATCTTAATTTAGCCTAGCCCTCCATTGTTCAGCTACTTCCCATGCTTGATCCTATCAAAATATCTATACACAAATCTGGTACCCTTAAACTAACCTAGCTCTCTATTGTCAGTCATCTCCAGGTAGCCTTTAGCTATTTCTCGCCCTTAATCCCATTCCTGGAATCTGAACTCAGTTCCTCAAGATCCTCCTTAGACTCCTCCTCAAGACCTTCCCCAAACCCATCCTCTAGACCACCCTTAGACTCCTCCCATAGTCTTTCTGTATATAAGATCCATCTTGCCTCCATGAAGCTGTTGAAATTCAATCTAGCACAAACTCAGTCTGTGTCCGATTGTTATGGCCCACTTGTGCAATTCAAGCATCACAAATACTTAGGCTCCTTAAGAGTCTATCCATTATGGCAAATATTTAGTAAACCTTGTTTTACTTTGTCTGAGAGAAGGCTTGATTCAAATTCATTCAGCAGGATGCAATGTGTTGGTGTTTTGGAGTCTCTATTACCCCCAAAACCCCAAAGCTGAACACTTTGATCTGCAGCCACCAACAGAGGAAAATAAGGGGAAAAAAGACTTATTCCTGGGAAGACAAAGCTTAACAAAGCCACAATATACAATTCTAGTGTCCTCATCAATTCACTCTCTGCCTGCAGAACAGTCTCAGGACCCCTGAAAATATCAGCAAGACCCTCCTCCAAGATTTCTGTAAACATACAACATATCTTTGAGGTATAGGCTCTGGGAACCCCCGTTGAATTCAGAGATTTCAGGAAGAATAAAATTTAAAGATCTCGAACATACACAGATAGATCAACAGGAAAATCACTAACAACAAAAGAAAACATGGCTTCTAGATCTAGTACACTAGTTTGTGGATTTTTGAATAAATAACGTGAAACAAAGGAAAGTGACTCCACACAGAGACAAAGAGAGCAAAAAATCCATATAGAATGTGAGAAGAACATACAACCACAGCATACTCTTATTTCCAAGTGGTTCAAAAGAGAAATGAGACCCACGAAAGCAGAATTCATGGACTGCACTGCAAAAATAATGGGCAGAATTGGAAAAAAATTGGAATGACAATTATTGCCAAAGAAACAAAAGAATGAACAACAGATTAGGGATGCAAATATCTAGAAGTGAAGGAAAATCTAGATGATGAGAAGCAAAGCAAAACAAACAAACAAAAAAACAACATGCCCCAAACCAAAAAATCAAAACAAAAATCTCCAACAATAACATTAAAAGAAAATATCTTTATTATGAAAGGAAAACAGTCAGATTACAAAGACAGGATGCACAGACAATCTAGGGATCATAGTTCTCCCAGAAAAGTGTGCCAGGACAAAGAGAACTGCCCGGTATTCTTGAACATTGAAAATGAAATATCAATTGAAAGAACTCACAAATAAACTCCAGAAAAAAAAAAACAGGCTGCAAATTACAAGACACATAGTGATTAACTTCAATGATTCAATGAATAAACAAGTTCTGCAAGTGTAATGCCAAGCACAAGCACAGGTTCAGATTATGAGCATAGCAAACTCCATTTATTCAGTAACAGATTACAGCAAAACATTCACAGAAAATCAAAATTCAGCACTCACCATGTGTAACTCAACAATTTAGTAAGTCCTTAATTCAATCACAAATTACTAAGGTCCAAGTACTTCACCCCTGTATAATACATTCATTTAGTCAATCACAAGGTCTTCTCTCTAGTCAACTGGAGATTAATTTCTAATCATAAACAAAGTACATTAATTTGATCAGTCACAAAGTACAAAAATCAAAGTACTCCACCCCTGCATCACAACTGAATTACAATTATCATCAGTTATCACCAAGCATATTCTCAAAAGGGCAGTGGAAAGCACAAAGGCCATCTACCCCTAAGCCACAACAAGGTTACTATATCATCACATCATTCAATATCCAAGAGAGATCTTTTCTTCATCTTGACCCGAGGTAAGTTCTCAGCAATCTCTCTTCCTGGGAAGACAATGCTTAACAAAGCCACAATATACAATGCCAGTGTCCTCATCAATTTACTCTTTGCCTGCAGAACAGTCTCAGGACCCCTGAAAATATCAGCAAGACCCTCCTCCAAGATTTATGTAAATATACAACAAGAAAATCCTCCTTTAGGGCTTCTGAACCAACAGCAAGTTTCCAGGACCTCTGCAACAACAGCACTATCCTTTACCAGCAGAAAAATCTGGCAAAGTAACATCAAAACCAACAGAAAAAAATACTGGGACCACAGTCATGCCTCATCAGTCCTCAGCAGCTTTGGGTAGCAGTTTTCAAAAGTCCTGGGCAGTTCCAACTGGCCCTCAACAGTCTCAATGGCTTCAACAGGCAGTTCTCTCTCCCTCTCTCTCTCTCTCTGTCTCTGTCTCTCTCTGTCTCTTTGTCTCTCTGTCTCTGTCTCTCTCTCTCTCTCTGCCTCCCTGATGCTGCTCCCAAAAGTTCTTTTGGCCTCTCTCTCCTTGGGCCTCTCTATCCATGGCACCAGCTCCTCCCAGTTCAGCTACCTCTCTTCATGTCAAGTCCATCCCACAAGTGGGATTCACAAGCTCTGTGTTTTAACACTTAACCCCAAAACCAAGCCAATACAAGGGGATCTTTAAATTCCATTACAATTACAGCAAGTTATTAGGAGAAATACCTTCAAGTACAAAAGAAAGGAAATTCAAATAATGGATGACTATTCTGCACCCACCAAAAAAATATAGTAAGGAATGAATAATATGTTCTGAAGAGCAGCAGAGTTCAGGATGCAACCCAGAATGACCTACCTTCCAAATCTGAGTTTCACTACCCATGAAAAAAGATGAATATTCAATTATAAAGAGACATTTTAAACATTGTTAGAAAGCAGACCAAAACTAATGAGATTATTTTATTCTGAAATACCTCAAACAACAGAAATGCATGAAGGAGTGAACAAATGCATCAGCCAAGGATGACAAAAACAACAGAGTAACAGCAGAGAGACCAATTAGAAGTTTTTTCTAAATGTACACAAGGAGACAGAGGCTATGACAGAAGTACTTTTGAGGTAATAGTAAAGAGATTGGTCTGGGTCATTAGGTACAGAACTTGGAGACACCTAGTCAACAAGTAAATCATTTTTTGTGGGACAATGTTACAACATGGTTGAGTACATGAGAGAAGAGGGAAATAAAAATGAATGTGTGATGTGTTGTAATGGGAATGCAAATTTGGAAGATCTTCCCTGCCCCTAGGCTAAAGTACACCTGAAGCCTGGGGTGGGAGGCTTGTTTTTCAGTAGATACTTCTTGATTGGCCAGTGGGTCAATAAGGTTGTTACATTCTCTGAGCCAGGAGAAGGCTATATAAGCCCTGATGTGAGGCTTTGTTTCGGGGGCTCACTTTGAGAAGTGTTCTGTGATTTGATATGGATTCTGGGAAGCCATTGTCCGGAGCCCCCCTGGCTTTTTGAAACCCAGATGTTGATTGAGTATGGATGTAATGGTTGGACAATTTGGAAATCTGTCTACTTGATCTGTTTCTGTCTTGATAATTCTGCCTGTATACTTTGAAGTTCGGGGTGCTGACCTTTTTCCCCTGACCAAGGTAAATGATATATGTCTGACTGGTTAAAGTAAGCTTGTTAACCTGTTTTGAGTTGCTTTCCTTTATCAAAGCAGATCCAATAACCTGTGTTGGCAGCAAACCCTGAGGACACTTGGGGTGCTTGCTGCTCCATGTGTCAAAGTCAAATCTAGGAATAGAAAGGAGGGGAAGATGAAAGAGAAGAACCTATATGGGAGTGGGTGAAAAGGAGGCAGGGAGGATATTATAAAAGAAGAGAAAGGCAGGAGGTGTTGCTTTAGTGGTAGGAGGTGTTTCTGCTAATAAATTTTTCTATGAGTGAAAGAGTTGATATGTGAAAGTGGGCATGAACTGAGGCATTTGAAGCTTAAAAAGCCTACTTGTCTTAACATTGGGGGGGTAGAATTCCTGAGGACTGGCACCTGGTGGAGTGGAAAACTATGGACCTACAGAGGAGATCATGAGGCAAAAGGGAAAAAAAAGGTAACTAAGGGAGAGTATAGGTCTATGATGGGATGCATAGTCAAAGCCTTAAAACAGAGATATTACAAACAAATGTAAAAAGGGAGAAAGAGCTCATATTTCCTTTGTAGATCATAAAGCATTAAAATAGTAGTTTGGTCAAGGATTATGAACAAATAAATTATATGGATTCAAATGGAGACTTAACAATGAAATCCCAAATAATTAGTCAAAGAATGTCATAGAAACAATAACTACGTTAAAAATGATACTTGATGTTTAAGAAGTGTATGTGTCCTACTTTTAGGGGGATGGAGAAACTGGAATTCTTATGGACAAATGGTACCTAATGTAATAGGAAAGCATGGAATTAGGGAGGAGATCTTGAGACAAAGGTGGGGGGGAGGTACCCAGGGATGAATTAATAAGGGTTTAGAAAATTGGTTATGCACTGAAAAAATCAGGGAATTGGTGGGGGCATTCTCCATGGGGAATTGTTCTCTCTGACACCTGCAAAAATTAGCATAACTCCAGTGAAACAGAATGAAAAAGGAAATTCCATAAGGCAAGCTCAATACAAAGATGAAAAAACATACAAAAATTTCTGGGATACAACTAAAGAAGGCCTCAAGGGGAAAAAAATCACACTTGCAAATATACATTAACAAAATAAAAAGAAAGGATTAATGAACTGAATATGCACTTAAAAATTAGAAAGCTGGGGTGGCTAGGTGGCACAATGAATAGAGCACCAGCCCTGGGGTCAGGAGGACCTGAGTTCAAATCTGGCCTCAGACACTTAACACAAAAACTAGCCATTTGACCTTGGGCAAGTCACTTAACCCCAACTGCCCTCCAAAAAGCAAATAAAATAAAATAAAAATTAGAAAGCCAACAAATAAAATTAACACAAAAGAAGAGATTAAAAATTAGAAAGAAAAATATATCTTATGTAGATATACATATATATCTTATATACATATAAGAAACAAACAGAACTATACAAATGATAAACAAAACTAAAAGCTGGTTCTTTGAAATGACCAATAAAATTGATAAACCCTTAGCTAATCTGATTAAGAAGAAAAGAACAGAAAATCAAATCAATAAAATACCAAATGAACAAAGTAAAATCACTGCAAAATGAGAAAAATGAAAAGAATTGTCAGAATACATCATGCACAGCTATATGCTAACAAATCTGAGACTACAAAAGAAATAGAAGAATGCATTCAAAATACCTAAACTTTCAGAAGACTGGTTAAAGATCTGAAATAACCAAATCTCAGAAAAAGAAGAGATTTAAAAATATTTATGTTTCTGAAAGATTCACAGGACAATCCTATCAATCTTTTAGAAAACTACTAATACCCATACTTCACAAAATACTCTAAAAATCAAGAAAAGTGTACCCTACTAGAATGCTTTTATGAGGCAAATATTATCCACATACCCAAACCAGCAGAAAGATAAAACATAGAAAGACAACTATAGGTCAATATTATTAGTGAACATTAACTCAAAATTCTTAAGCAAAATACTGTCATCCCCAAGAGTCATTCATTATGACCAATTAGGATTTATATCAGGGATGCAAGGATGATTTCAAAATGAGGGAAAAATCAACATAATCATATTTACAACAAAAACATATAACACCACGTGATCATCTCAATGGATATAGAAAAAAGCTTTTGACAAAGTACAACACACTTCCATAATTAAAAATTCAACAAAGTAGAAGCATAGAGGGAACATTTTAAAATATCATTTAAAAAACCAATTTAAAATCAAAACCAAGTACTTTCTACAATGGAGATACTTAAATACAAGATGGAAGCAAGGCTATTTGTTCTCCCCACTATTATGTGATATCATTTTGGAAATGCTAGCAATAACAGTAAGACAAGAGAATATAACTAAAGGAATAAAGAAAGGTAAAGAGGAAATAAAACTATCCAATTTTGCTGGTGATATGATGGTATAATTTGAAAAACCTAGGGAAACAGCAAACATATTAATTGAGACAAAAGTTTCCACAAAGTTGCAGGTTACAAAATAAGCCCTCACAAATTGACAGCATTTCCATATAATAATAAAAACAAATAAAGGAAAATCCTCTTAGGTTAATTTTTCAAGCTTAATGGGAAGGAGGCATTTGACAATTTAACAAAGTAGACTGAATAACTAATATGATATAGACCTAGGATGGTAGAACTAGGATGTATCAGAGGTGAACCCTGGTCTTCCTACTTTCATGGTTACCTCTCTAGACACTATACCACACTGCCTCTTATCAGGGCTGATATTATGTTTTATGGTGTTATTAACATTATCATCTAGAAATTCTCTGCATACAGTATAGGTGCATAATAAATGGTAATGTTGTAGACTGAGGAATTTCACCTTAATTCAAAAGAAAACTAGAGATCATTAACATAAGTGAAAGCTTAACTGTGATTAAAGCTTAGAGTGGCAATGGTGGTGGTGGTGGTAGTGGTGGAGAAGAAGAAGAAGAAGAAGAAGAAGAAGAAGAAGAAGAAGAAGAAGAAG
>NW_027186540.1:16589035-16622346 GCF_028583685.1 Petaurus breviceps papuanus
AGAAGAAGAAGAAGAAGAAGAAGAAGAAGAAGAAGAAGAAGAAGAAGGAGAAGTAGGAGGAGGAGGAGGAGGAAAAGAAGAAGATGATGATGATGATAATGATGCTAACATTTAAATAGTGCTTAAAGGTTTGCAAAGCCATACATGGGATCTCAAAATTAGTGTTCTTCCTACCAAAATCACATACACAAGGTGAAGTATGTGTGCAGACAAAAGTCTGGAAAAGAAGCCATCAGTTTATACATATTTTATCTCTTTTAAACAGCTGTTAACTGAATTGTCTGTTACTAAAAATGAAGATGTCATCTTTCTGAAGAGTGCTCTAAATGTACATACTTTTTTACTTTTGCTCAAAACAAAATTTATATATAGTATTTTTTGTTCACAAATATTCTGACTCTATAATCAATCTAACATGTAAGATCTAGAGAAAGCTTCCTGTTTATGGGCTACAAATTACTGTAGCCACAACTTTTAATGTGTTTTAGATACTTAAGAAATATAAAACCTTTAACAATCATATTTGTCTTATATAAATCTGTCATGAATGAATTCATTTACAACTGTATTCTCTTTCCTTTATTTCCGATAACTTTCTTTTCCCCTGCAAAGGACATGACAAACACAGGAATAATGGCATTTTTATTTATTTTGTTCCATATCTGTGTAGGGAATCACCACTAGGGAAATTCCCTTTACCCAATGGAGATTAGCAACTACTCTGCAGTTTGTAGTAGTTATTGGGATTTTCCTGAGATATTGAGAGGCTCAGCATGTATTCACAATCACAAACACATAAGTATGTGTAAGAGCCATGAATGAACCCAGATCTTCTTGCCATATAGCCACTACATCTCTGCCTCTTAGCATTTTAATTATATACCAAAAGAACTGTGCAATCAAGATACTGATAGAACTTCAAACGGTGATAAGTTTATTTAGCCTTACAATAACATGTATTAGAAATTAATGTAAGGGGTGGCCAGGTGGCTCAGCAAGTAAGAACACCGGCTCCAGTGTTGGGATGACCTGGAGATCAAATCAGGGCTCAGATACTTAGCACCACACCCAGAAATAACTGGCCATGTAACCTTGAGCAAGTTACTTAACCCTGATTGCTTAAAAAAAAGAAAAAAAATTAATGTAGATTGATGGGTAGAGAGTTGGCCTTCTAGCCAGGGAGACCTATATTCTACTTCTGCCTCTTATAAAAACTCAATATATGACCGTAAGCAAGCCCCTTGCCCTCTCTGCACTCCAGCATTTTAAAATTATAAAGTTAAAGAGAAAGTGCCAACTTAGATTGATAGGAGGCATTTTCTATCCATGAGTTCCCTGTGTCAATGAAATTGCATGTCTAGATTTTATCCCTAAATAGCAGAATTTTTAGTTACATTTTCCTAACTTCAATTCATTCCTAATACACAATTTTGGAGGGTGGAGGTTTGCTGCCTCATATGGTAAGTCCATTTGTCGTTCTTTTTTCCTCTAGAAGCTTCCTTCCTCAGTGCTTGTCCCTGAGATAATGTTCCTGCAGGCCAGCTCAAGGACTAAGCACTACAATGTTCCCCAGTCAATTACACCATAGAGAATGGTAAAGATATACATAGATTGTTAAAGAGACAAAAAGGGAAGCCCGTAAGAGTGGTTAACCTAGTAAAAAGGAAACATCTGGCAGTTAGCGTTAGTGACATGCTAAAAACAACCCCCATGGAATTTGATTTTAAGACCTCAACAACGAACATCAGGTAGGAATGGGTGGGCTTAGCTGTTGCTTAATTATCTGGGTTTGGCAGTTGCTCAAGTTTAAATAATATAGCCCCTTCCTGAGAATTTAGTTACAGGAGATAAACTGATGAATCATATATATATACAAAATGGAACTATGTCCTTGGACATATTTTATTATTTATAGATATACATGTAAATACATATATAATATACATTAATTATCAATTTCCTTAGCTCCCATGTCCTATTTCTTCATCTTTCTTCTGCCCACACTGTCATGTAAGCAATGTGCTGGTAAATGCTTAACAACTAGCACTATTTGGAGGCTAGTAGTGATAGGGAATGTACTGACAGTACACTTTTGAACTGTGTCTACATTATCAACATTTTCTCAATCATATTCTTATATCTAGAAAATCAACAAAACAAAAAATAAAGTCCTAATTTGTAGCATCTGTGAGTTTCTGAGGTGAAAATACTTGCATCAATCAATTCAACAATTGGCTCTTGTGACCCAGTTGGAGTTTAGTATGAGCACAACACTGGTTAAATTGCACTAAAAGTTCACCATTTCTTGGAAATTTGTGAGTTTTAGCATCAAGAACTTTAAAGGGTACAGTAGAAAAGGGATGGACATTGGAGATAGTGGATGTGCATTCACTCTACTTCCTTTACCTTTTTTACCTGTGTGACCATGGGCAAAGCATTTAATCTCTAGGTAATATATAAAATGACAATTTTGTGGGAGATGCTTTCCAAGGACAATTTTACTGCCTGACCATAGCATCCTTTCACTCCACATCTTTTGTCTTGCTTTCTTATTAAGCCTACTTCCCTTCGTTAATCATGGTATACAGTCCTTTGACCTATTCCAGTTTTCTCAGCCCATATTCCTTGCTCACCTCTGACCCCAGTAAATTTTAAAAATTTAAAGTAACTTTAAAAATTACCAGTAATTTTTCCTAGTGTTGCTGTGTTTGGGAGCTTTTTTTGGTTCTGTACCTGTGACTTCATGAGAGTGAGATTTGCCAGTGCAGAAGTCCCCTCCATTAATTCAGATCAGCAACTTTTCTACAGTTTATACTATGAGCTTGGGCACAGAGATATTAAATAATTAGATCACTATCACATGGGTGATATGTCAGGAATAGGACTTAAACACAAGTCTTCCTAAGTTATTCAATAAACATCTATCAAGCACCTACTTTATGCCAGGCACTGTGCTAAGAACTGGAATAAAAAAAGGCAAAAAGTAGTCCCTCCTCTCATGGAGTCAAAATCTAATGGGGGAGATAAAAACAAACAAATATGTACAAATAAGCTAAATAGGATAATAAGCTAAATGGGATAAATAGGAAATAATTAACTGAGGGAAAGCATTAGAATTAAGGGGGATTGGGAAAGCCTTCATATTATGAAGAGGGAGAACATTGCAGGCATGGATGACAGCCAGAGAAACTGCCTGGAGCCAAGAAATGGAGTATCTTATTCATGGAAGAGTAAGGAGGTCAGTTTCACTGGATTAAGGAGTATGTGCTGGGGAATAAGGCATAAGAAGACTGAAAAGGTAGGGGAGAGCTAGTTTATGTAGGACTTTGAATGGCAAATGGAGGATTTGGTATTTGATACTGAAGGTGATAGGTAACTAGTGGAATTGATTGTCTACATGGGTAAAATGGTCAGAGTGTACTTTAGGAAAATCACTCTGGTAGTTGAATGGAGGATAGACTAGAATGGAAAGAGATGAAATAGGATACTGAAATAGTAGAAGCACAAGATGAAGTGAGGGTGGCCTGTACCAGCGTGGAGTAAGTATCAGAGGAGAGAAGGGCGAATATTTGGGATGCATTCCAAAGGTTAAGTCAACGGGAAGATGGCAGAGACCTTGGAGGTAATGGAGTAGTTTAGAGATGGGAGAGAGCTTGGGGGAATGATAATGAGTTTAGTCTAGTATATGTTGAGTTTAAGGTTTCTATTGGACATAGAGTTCAAGATTTCTGAAAGGCAGCTAGAGATGCAAAACTGGAAGTCAACTCACTCATTGGAACTTTCACTATCAATATCACAGATTATCACAAGATCATCAAATCCAAGATAGGAGGTATACTGCATGATAAAAAGCCAATAGAAAAGAGTCAATGGAGAGTGATGAATTGAAAATGTTTTAAAGAGAGAAGAATGCTGTAGCAAGGGCAAGGTGGAAAAGAATAGGGTCAAGGGAGCAGGTGAGTAGTGAGAATACCTCTTCTGTGGAAAGAGAGAACGAAAAACGAATACTGAACAATATGACAAATATTAAAGAATGGAAAAGGCAAATTATTGGAGCTCCAGTTAGATGATCTTAAAATCAGTGAAATCAGAGCTAATATGATGAAAATGTATATAATGGGGGTATGGGTGGAGACTTAAGGGGAGATATAGTTTTTGGATAGGAACTACAGGTAACAAAATAGGGAAGAGAGGAGAAGAAATGCCAGACACAAAGAAATACCTAGCTATGATAATGTTCAAGGATATAAAAATATTTTCAAAACAGAACTCATTATCTTTCCCTCCAAAATTTTGCTCTTTCTGTTAAACTCACCACCATTCTGCCAGTTTCCCAGGTTTCAGACTATTTTCATTGATTTTCAGTATCTGACATTCTCATCTCCACTTGTTTTAGAAACAGTATACTTTCCTGATTTGCCTCCTACCACAGCAACTACTTTTTCTCTGCCTGCTCTCCTTACCTCATTTTCTTTTCCTTTTTTTCTTTTTGATGCATTTAGAAGAGTTTAATCATATGTATTATCTTTGACCATCTTTTCTTCTTTCTCTATGCTCTTTCTCTTGGCAATCTCATTCACTCCCAGCACTTCCCCTATTACCTCTCTAAGCAATTCTTGAATCTTTATCTCCAGCCTTGGCCTTAACTCTGTGCTACATAGACAAAACACTTGGTAGTCTACCCACCAGCACAATTCCAGGCACTATATGAATACAATTACAAAACACTTTTCACATAAATGAAGACAGATCTAAACAATTGGAGAAATAATTCTTTATGGGTAGGGTGAGTCAATATAATAAAAATGATAATTCTACCTAAGTTAATTTACTCATTCAATGCTATAGCAATCAAACCACCAAAGAATTGTTTTCTAGAGCTAGAAAAAATAATAATTCAATTCATTTGGAAGAATGACTACCAAGAGAATATCAAGAATATCAAGGGAATCAATGAAAAAAAATGCAAAGCAAGGTGTCCTAGAGTTCCAGATTTCATACTGTGTTACAAAGTGGTAATCATCAAAACAATCTGGTACTGAATAAGATATAGAGTGGTGGATCAGTGGAATGGATTAGATCCATAATACACAGTGGTAAATTACCACAGTAATCTAATGTTTGATAAACAAAAAGATATATGCTTTTGGGAGAAGGACTCACCATTTGACAAAAATTACTGGGAAAACTAGAAAATGGTTTGGAAGAAACTAGTTATAAACTAACATCTCGCACTGTGTGCCTAGATCAGGTCAGAATGGATAAATGATTTAGACATATAGGATAGTATCCTAAGTAAATCAGGGAAGCATTATCTAGGGATAAGGGAGGACTTTATGACCAACAAGTGACAGAGAGGATTGCTGGAGTAAAATGGATAATTTTGATTACATTAAATTAAAAATCTTTTTTTGCACACAAAACTAATGTAGTCAAAAATTGGAAGGAAAACATAAAACTGGGGGAAAATTACCACAAGGTTCTATGAAAAGAGCCTTATCTCTCAAATATATAGAGTACTGACCCAAATTATAAAAAAATAAGAGCCATTCCCCAGTTGATAAATGATCAAAGGATATGAGCAGGCAGTTTTCAGAAGACAAAATCTAAGTTATCAATAGTCACATGAAAAAATATTCTAAGTCACTATTGATTAGGGAAATGCAAATTAAAAGAGTTATGAGGTAGAACTGCATAATTGTCAGATTGGCTAACATGATAGAAGAAGAAAATGACATGTTGGAGGGGATGTGAGAAAAAAATAGGATACTAATGCACTGTTGGTGGAGTTGTGAACTAGTCCAACTATTCTGGAGAATGATTTGGAACTATGCCTAAAGGGCTATAAAGCTGTGTATCTCCTTTGACCCAAAATACCATTACTAGGTCTATGTCCCAAAGAGATAAAAAAAGGAACAGGACATATTTGAACAAAACTTTTTATAGTAGTTCTTTTTGTGCTGCCACAGAAATGAAAATCAAGGGGATGCCCATTAATTGGTGAATGGCTAAATAAGCCATTGTAAATGATTGTAATGGAATACGACTGTGCTCTAAGAAATGTTAAGCGGGATAGTTTCAGAAAAATTCAGGAAGACTTATATGAACTTATATAAAGTGAAGCGAGCTGAACCAGCAGAACAGTAACAGAAGTATCATAAGGATGATCAATTGTGAGACAGCCATTTTGATTAAGACAACAGTCCAAGAAAATTCCAAAGGATCCACCTTCCAAGAGAGAACTGATGAACTCTGAAAACAGGTTTAAGAATAAATTTTTCTTACTTTATTTTTCTTGTATTTTCTTTTGCAACATGACTAAGATCATAATATTTTTTGCCTTACTTCATATGTGTCACTGTTATCAAATTGCTTGTCTCTCAAGGAGGGTTTGGGGGAAAAGGGCAGGAGAGAATTTGTAAGTCAAAATTAAAAAAATCAATGTGTAATTAGGGAATATTTAATGAAATAAACATATTTTTAAACGACTTATTGCTTAAAACATTAGCAAGTACTTACAATTTATAAAGTACTCGAGATATAAATATAAAAGGAAGACATTCCTACTTTCAAGAGCTCTCTTTCTAATGAGGGAAATAATATATAATGAAGGTTTCATCTGCAAATCAGATGGAAAAGTTCCATTGTCCTTAGGGTGTACAGGAGGAGAGGTTTGAGGGCTTCTTCCCTTTTCCTTAGATCAGCAGGTGAGGAGCTTAGCTCAGGGGTGGTGAACTTGCAACCTTGAGGCCACCTGTGGGTCCTCGGGTTTGGTTCAGCCCTTTGACTGAATCCAGACTTCACAGGACAGATCCCCTTCATAAAAGTATTTGTTTGGTCAAACCTGGTTTCCCACCCCTGGCTTAGACTAAATTGCCATTGCCACACACAAAGTAAACATTTTGTCTAAATGTCATTGATGGTTCATAGTTTCCTTTTTTATAGTACTCGTTTGTTGGGCCCCTGAAATGGCTTCTGTTTTTTGCAGCCAAACAATCTGTGATGGTTTAGCACTGTTTCTAGAATGTATCTGTTCAGTTCCTTTTAAATTTTGTACAGTGTGGCTGTGGATGACAGCTGTGATCCATGTTGATGAAAATTAAGCCCTTGAAAATGCATTTTTATAAAACATTAAATAACTTTGTTAAACTGTAAAAAAAAAAAGCAGATTAATACCTTTTGCTTTAATGTCATTGCACTAAAATGATATCAGTTTTGGATGTTGAACTATTTGACAATGCCAAGGACTTTGATGGCAAGAACTTTCTTTTCTGGGTCTTCCCTAGGGCATGAGCATGAGCAGTGTCCAGGCTGTTTCACCACAGGTATTGCTTCCCAGGATGATGGCCAAGGACTAGAGACTGGAAACTGGGTTATTCCAAAGGCTCTTATTGTCTCCATGAGGATCTGAGGGAAGATAGTGGTCAAGATGACCATGGTAGTTTGACTTCCCTGATAAGCGCTGACTCCTTTGCTGGTAGCAATAATGAAGGTGGGTCCTTTATTCATAAAGATTTCTTCTTTCAATGATGGCTGTGGGGACTGGGCTGGAACAGGACCAAAGGTATCAATGATGTGGGCACTCCCAGGGTTACTGTCCTGACTTAATAATAACAATAATAAAAATAGCTAACATAGGCCCTCTAAAATGTTTATTAAGTACTTTATAAATATAATCTCACCTTTTCTTCACTATCACCCAGGGAGTTAGGAACTTTTATTATCCCTGTCTTACAGATAAGAATACTGAGGTAGACAAAGGTTAAGTGACTTGTCAGGATTAAACAGCTGATAAGTAACAGAGGCTGGATCTCAATGCAGGTCCTCCTAATTCTAGGTCCAGCACTCTATTCATATAGAATGTGCTTTCTCTATGGTTCTCTGTCTTTCAGGAGAGCTCCTTATTCATGAGCCAAACCTAGTGATTTTCCCTAGAGCTCCGGGATAGAAATGTAAAGAGTTAAAACTGTACAAGAATAAAAGCCAACTCCACCCCCTTTAGAGATCAGGCTCCCTGATGGATAAAATTGGTCCAAAAACATTGGTGCTAAGGACTTCAGACTTTGGACTGAGCCATAGTTCAGTGTTTCGTTGCAACTAAACTTTCAATCTTCCCTAGCACCTAGCTCTGTGTTCTGCATGCTATAGTTTCTTAATAAACATTCAGTAATCGAAATCTAATCTAGAAGATGATTAGGTAGGCAGAATTGTGTGTGTTCATACAGAAAGGAGCTCTTTCTTATGGCTAAGGAAACCTTGCTAAGTCTTACAAAAACACTGATTTTACTTATTGATTTCCTGTAATCACACCTCTTCCTGTAAAGCTCTAACACCCTCTTGATATCTACAAAGAAAATATTTACAAATCACTTTTAAACCCTTAGCCTAAAAACAAATATGTGGTAAAGGAAATATTCAGGAGCTTTTAAAATAAATGAGTAAATGGAGCTGAATAAATATCTATTTGTCTGGGATTTGCAAGTTAGATAAGGAAGATCAGGGATGCACTGGGATCTCACATCATTTAACATTTGTCCTCCCCTAACCTCCCTTGGCCTCCTTTCTTCTTACAGAACCACAGCATCCTTAACCTTCAAACCAATTTTTAGCAAAGGCTCCTATAAACACATTCACCTTCAGTCACAAATAACTAATGATATTCATTCCCCTGTTTCCCAGCTCTATATTTACATTGTGGAAGAGGATAGAGCCTTGTTTTGGCTTAAGCTTTAATATCAAATGAATCAATTAAGGAATTGAATAGTCAACAAAACAGCATAAATTTTTTTTTTCTTGGGTGAAAGAAGGGGTTTCTAGTAGTGCTTCAGAAATCATACCAATCAGGTAGCCAAATACTCCAAAAGTAGTCCCTCTTTCTTCACATAGTCAGAACTTTCAAAGTCTTTAACTCTCCAGATTAGTGAGGAGACACATTCATATAATAGTGATCTTGGAATCAAAATTCTGCCTTTCCTGGAATACATAACAAATCTCTTCACTTTTGACCTAGATTTTCTTTGACTCATCACATGGAACCACGCTCATAATTGGCAGTGTTTCAGTTTCAGCTTCTGAATTTAGTGTAGCCAAACAAATGCACGCAGAACAAATGTGTGCTAATGTGTGTGGGAAAGGGGGAGTAGGGTAGAGATTGAAATTACAAAAAAAATCTAGTCCTAGCCCTTATGGAAGCTGGTCTCAGGGAATATGCTGAATATACCAAAAAACCCCCCTATTATCCAATATAATCTATAGCCATATCAGATGTATAAGTAAATTATCCTTTAATGTTTGAGGGGAAAATGTCACTAGCAATAAAATGGAATTAGGGTAAGGTTCATGGAGGAGGTAGCATGTGAGCTGGGCTATAAAGGTGAAGTAGGGATTTACCAGACAGGAAAGGGTAGTGACTACAAACACAAGGGGAATTATGAGGAAAGTGACAGAGGTAGGCAAAAACTTGGCATTTGGGGATGCAGAGCATAGGCAGTTTAGTTTGACAGGAGGCAGATTACACAAATGTGAATAATGAGAGAAAGGATAAAAGGATAAGTTGATGAAGAAAAATGATAGGGAAGTGTCTGTTTGTGGAAGGCCTCAAATTTCAGCATAAGGAGTTTGAACTTTACTCTCTAGGCAATAGGAAGTCACTGAATTATTTTTAGCAGAAGAATGGCATGACCAGAAGTATGCAGAAGGGAGATAAGTCTGGTGGTAATGTGAAATATGAATGGGACAGGAGAGGGGGAAGTGGAAATGACTGCTAGGATGTTATTTCAGTAGGTCAGTTGGTTGGTAAATGAGGACACATATAGGAAAGATAGCAGTGAGAATGTAGAGGAGAAACCATTTGCAGAGTCATTCTACGTTGTATTATTTTATTTTGACTTAAATCTCTTTTAATAGGATTTTATTGCCCTAAGCATATCTCTGAACAACTTCTGTTTTACCTTTTCATCTTAGACTTTAATGACATGTACTTTCACTATCCTGATGATACCACCCAAAATGAGACAAGCAGTTTTTCATTTTTCATTCTCTTCATTGTCCACTACCATTGTGCCAAGCAGCAGCTGTACTACATTCTGTCTGTCCCTCTCTGTCTCTGTCTGTCTGTCTGTCTATCTCTGTCTCTGTTTTCACTCTCTGTCTCCCTCTGTCTCTGTCTCTGTGTCTCTCTCTCTCTCTCTCTCACACACACACACATACACACACACACACACACACACACACACACACACACTTGTCCTTAGAATTCCTCTCCAGCCTCGGTTCATTCTGAGCTATATCATTCTTCACATTCTCATAGGACTGGGTCATGCTTTTGCACTTTCCCGCATAACCATTTCAGATTCTTCTATTTGGTTAGTCTGAAATTCCACAATTATGTGGTAGGAAATCAAGCCCCAAAAGAGATTTTTTAAGACCACAGAAAAGTTATCAAAGTAATTATCAGTCATTTAAACCTGTATACCAGTAAGCTTGCCACTAGATCCTTTCTTTCCAGAGAGGTTTTGTGAGAGGAAAACAGGATAAAAGGTAAGAGTACTTGATACCTCAAGAAGGGCAGTGAGATATGTCCAAGGGTAGGAATGTGTATGTATTGTGGTGTGTGTGTGTGTGTGTGTGTGTTTGTGGGTGAGAGAGACAGAGATAGTACATGAATATGCATTCAATATATGTATGAATATAAACACATACATGTGTATGTATATGTACATATGTTCATATGTATGTGTGTATATTTTATAAATACTAAGCTTCTTGAAGGTAAGGCTTATTTCATTCTCTGTACTGGTATCCTTAGCATGTAGAACAATATGTAGTAGGTCCTTAAGAAGTGCTTTTTGATTGATAGACTAAATTGATATTCCCATTCTGGGTCAATAGTCAATAGGCTAAGCAACTGGTCAGTTTGGTATAATTGAAGATATTATCTTAAAAGTATATACATTCAAAAATGGGCTCATGAACTTAGAGATAGAAAGGACCTTTGAGATAATTGAGTCCAATCTCTCCATTTTACTGAGGAGAAAAGAGTGGACTGGGGAACTGAAGTGGCTTGTCCAATATCATATGGATACATGTACATACATATAAATATGTGTCCAAAAACGTGTAATGTCCTGCACTGACAAATTCAGTATGTGCTATAGAGGTCTTTTAATGAATCACTATGTATTAGAAGGACACAGAGGCACTCATGTTCCATGACAGTTTCTTTGCTTACATAAATTGCACTGGTCCTAGGGAAGAAAATCACCTGTTCTAATTGCTGATCATAATGATTTTGTGGCTATGTCTTCCCTCCAGGATATATAGAAAGTATCATTTGGAAGCTGCTTTGCTAAGTTATTAGTGGGGTTTTTTTTCATGCTTTTTGTTGCTGTTTTTATGTAGCTGCATCAGAAACGATCCAATTTATACCCATTTTCAGACCCTCTTCTTGCTCCTTGAATATGAAAGGATTTCAACTGATTTTAAAAAGGAGATGGGTGACAATTCCTGGTTATATCACATGAAGGGTGAATCCCAGAAACTTCCTTCCTAAACAACAGTGAGTTTTTTAGTATTCATTCCCAGAAGTTTGGATTAGCCCCTGTAATTTTCCATTACATTCTCCAAAGCATGACTTTTCAAAAAGGCAGATGTGAAATGTGTTCAGGAAATAACAGTGAATATGTCTCTATTTATATTTGGTTCTGATTCCATCCCCTTAAAAAGCTAAAAAGTAATAAATAATGAATGAGCTGAATGTGTGACAAAAGTGAAGTCAAAAAATAGATCTAGAGAGAGAATACCCCCAGAAGACTCCCTAGTGAGGAAGATCTTTCATTTCTCAGTATCTTATTTGGAAACCGGGACACATGAAATCTGGACAGCTTACCATCACAATATCACTCCTGCTCATCCTTAAAAACCGAGCAAGCTTTATCTTTCTGTGTAACTATTTCTGTTTTCCTAAGCCAATAGTAACCTCTCCATCATCTGAGAGGATTTACTCTCCATCCTATTCATTTGGAAATAAATATATGCTGATGTGTATTGTTAGTTATTTTTTATGCCTTGTCTTTCTAGTCATACAGCAAGTTCCTTGAGTGCAGGAGTCATGTATTACATTTTTTTGGCCCCATAATTCCCAGCATAGAGATCTGCTCATAGTAGGCAGTCTTTAAGTAAAGTGGAATGAAATGGAGTAGAAACACAGATACTTAGCAGTTACTATGTGATAAGTGCTAGGAATACAAATAGAAAAGAAGACAGTTTCTGCTTTCAAGGAGCTCCCCTTTTAATTGGGTGTGACAACACATGAAGGAAGGTTCCGTTTCATGACAAGCAGAAAAGCCAGGTTGTTCTTAGGGTCTGATGAGCAAATCAGCAGGGCAGATGGCAAGGCTCTGAGTATCTTGGAAAGCAATGGCAGGGCATATGATCCCTGACAAAGTATCTGTAAACACACCATAAATTTTTAGGGAATGGGAATATGCTTTCTTGAACTTTGCACATCCCAAAGAACCTTTTCCAATAATACTTTACAGATTACGTATTTTGAGTTATCTGAGATTAATTATGAGTGATACTTTCTCAAATGGTACAGAAGAAATATCCTTCATACCTTTTTATTTTGCATGATTCTTACCTTCAAGGAAGATCTGTCCAATGACTGTCCTTACCTTGTTTTAGTATCCTTTGGGTACCAATGTTCTACTCAAACTCATTATTTGCTGTTTCTTGATTTTGTTAGGTGACTTTTCTTTTAGGTCATTAAGAAATATGTTTCTCAAGAATTTAGCTGTTCACTTGTTGACCTGAAATTTCTTTTGTGGCAGTGGGGGATGCTGGAGACATTCCAGTGTAGAGACTCCTTTTGTGTAGGACACTTTCAGGGTAGAAACTCCCTGCACCATCTTACTAGAATAGTTGTCATTATCTGCTTATACTAGTCAATATCCATAGCTTCAGAATGCAGGGACCTTGAAGATACTAACCATATACAAAACACTGAGCTAGGACCATGCCATACCTCCTGTCAGGAGTATCAGTGAAATTATGGAGAAGCTGGGGTTGAAAATTCAGTGGTTGAAGGATATGGCAGTTGGAGGACAGATACATAAGCAAGCTAGAACTCTAGTCATTTGACTGGCCAACTTTCTCTGCTAAGCTAACAAGACTTCAGTTATTTTTGTGTTTTATCTGATAGTATTGCTCTGATGCTACTCTGGCTCTACTATCAAGGTAAGAAGTATGGAAGAAGACAGTTCCCTTTCACTGTCTACCAGCCAAGCTTCCAAATACTTCATAGGACAATCTGAACCCAAATAAGAATCCATCATCTTTTTCTACTATGGAAGACAATTCAATATAGCATCCATTCCAAAATCCTTTTTTTTCTTACCTGCAATTCTGTATAAGTTATGAATAACTAGTGAATCAACTAGCAATATTTTTCTAAGTTATTTCAACTGGTTGTCTTCTAAAAAAATGTGTCCTTAGTAATCTTTTAATAACTGATGGCATTGGATTCTCAGCTATCTCCAAGAGGTTTTAGAACTTAAGGCCTATGGACTTCTGATGTTGAGGTCAGATATTCCTTTGGGAGGATGATGATGATGATGATGATATTAATAGTTATAATAGCATTCCTATAGCACTTCAAGGTTTTCCAAAGTCTTTGCAAAAAGTATCTCATTTTATCCTTAGATCAACCCTGAGGCTGGTGCTACCATTATCCTCATTTTACAGATGAGGACACTGAGGTAGATAGAGTGAAATGACTTGCTCAGGGTCACATAGCTAGTAGGCATGGGAAGCTAAATTTGAACTCAATCTTGCTTGACTCCAAGTTTGGCATTCTATCTATCTACTGTATAAGCTACCTGCCTGAAACAGAGATAAACTATCAACTCTGTGTGTGTGTGTGTTTACCATGACTATCATTTCATGACAACCTATTGAAATTCTGCTGAAGTTATATGGCCTGTTGCCCAGGGCACTGACAGGTTGTCATATGGTCAATACATGTCTTAGGAAGGACCTGAATCCAGGCCTTCCTTTCTCCAGCACCAGCTCTTTATTCAGCATTCCAAATAACCTCTCAATATGTGTTTTGGTGGTCATAATATCAAGGAAGACTGATGGGAAGATATTACAGTGAAGAATCAATGGAGATACAAAGGAAAAAAATAAACAAACAAAATATCTAAATAGACTGAGTCACAATGGTAGAGAAAATCATATCCATTTTAACCTTGATAGTTATGGTTGTCTGATTTCAGTGATCCTTTTCAGTTCATAATTAAAGATAACACTATAGTATTATATATTCCCATCTTAGGAATATGTTAGTTGATGTTTACTCTGTAGTTTACAAGTTCATTGGATTTAAAGGTAGAAGAGCTCTTAGAGATCACCTCCACTAAGCCCCTCATTTTATCCCATTCTGAAAATGTGAAAACTAATTTTTTAAAGAGAATATCACTTCAGATGTCAGACTCAGCTGGTTTTCCAGTTCCTTCTCCTACTTTTGGCCACTTTATAGAGCTACATTAGAGAGGTTGACTCTCTTATTATTGTCTTCCTTTCTATATAAATAAGGGCTTCAGACTGAGAAAATATATGGGCTCAATTCTCCTTAAACATTAAGAGTTGTAACAAGAAGGTGAATTTCAAGTCGTTGTCTTAGATCGAGAACTGGCAAACTTAGCCTTTATTCTTCTGATATCAGTCTCCTACATCCCACTGCTAATTCTAGGCTTTATGAAACACTAAGAACATTGTGGAGAGGGGGGAGGGGGGGAGGGAATGAATTCGTATGTGAACTCTCACCTGGGACCTCACTGGAAGAGGGAAGGGAATATCCTTCCTCCTTAGAGCAACTGGGCAGTAAACTAAGCATAGTGAACTCACATCTTAAATCTTCTGAAATCAAGATGCCTCTCCCACATCATATTACCACAAATACTTAGGAAAGAATGGAAAACCTTACAGGTTCTGAAAGGAAGGTTTGAACTTGAATTAAAAAGAGCCCACAAGGTTAAAGTTCAGGTGGAGTGGACAGAAATGTAGGAGCATTTTCAGATACTCATCTTCTTGTCTTTGCTCTATACAGAGCACCTGTGCTGCACCCATTCGGAGTACTTTGGGCAAGCATCACTGAGGAGAGGCCAGTGGCTGCAGCATGGGGAGTGAAATTTTAAAGGGGAATGCTATAGACAGTGCAGCGTAATGGACCAAAGAGAGACCTTGGAGTCCAGGACCTGAAATCAAAACCGAATTCGGCCACTTAGTAGCAAAGGGTAAATCACATCTCATCTCTGGCTCTCATTTCTTCCTCTGGAAAATGAGAGTATCAAAGCAAATGACATCAAAGGTCCCCTCCAGGTCTAGATAATATAAATACAGAAAATCTCTGTATGCCCAACTCCTAAGGGAAAATAAATCTGAAAACATTCACTCTAGAAGGAAAAAAGTAGATCTGAAGAGAGGGCACCATTTTTGAAACTAAAAAAGAAAACCAGTCTCTTAGGGATCAACACAAGACGGTATCCACCTTCTGGATGAACTCATTTCAGATCCACAGGGCAGCTTTTTTTTACAGTTCCATGAGGCATGCAGCATGTAGCTTCAGGGATTTGCCCATAGCACCATGCCTCTAGTATGTTTCAGGCCTAGAACTAGAACCCATATAACTTCTAAATCTGAGAAGAACATTATTTCTATCATACCATACAACTTCTCTAAGAATTCTCCACTTTCTTCCTGGTACTTTAGAACAAAAATCTACCAAAGTTTCACAAAAACCCTGGTGGCAAATAAGGGGTAAAGAATATAGATGAGCAAACTCATGTTCAAATCTAGCTTTCCACCTTGACGCTCACTAAGCAACAGAGAGAATGCTAGTAGTTTGTGTTCCATTTTAGTCAGAGGATCTGCTTTCATTTACACTTTGAATTCTCTTCAAAGGTAAACTTTATAAGCCTAAACCGGAAACATTATACTGGTGGTATCAGAAAGAACACTTGGTAGAGAAACTTTTTCTGTTCTCTTTTCCTTTTTCCCTTTGGTATTTGTTTGTGCATGTTCCCAGTGCCCTGCTTCCAACTTGTATCATGGTGTTTGATTACACGATCCAGACAGTTTTGCAATATTGTGGCATGTAACCTGACTGACCAGCTTGTTAACTCTCATGTGAGCATTACCAAGGGTACAGATTAGAAATGGGTCTTTTAACAGGCTATTTAAATGATGTACCAATGTTAATGCCAATGTAAGGAAAGTTTCTCCAGAAAAATAAAAAAAAATACTGGGAAAAGTAAAATGAGGCTGAGAAGGCTTAAGAATCATTTAATTTTCAAGCAGTAAATGACCTTAGAGATATGTAGTCCAATTCTCTCATTTTATACTCTAATAAACAGATCCCCAGTTTTCATACAGCTAGAGACCGTATTGCATATAATAATGGAGTTATAAAGAAAAGGAAAATAGCCACAGAGAAAAAAAAAGAACACAGAGATTCAGTTAATTTATTTCCAACTTGATGGAAGTTTGAATAGTGGCTAATTTTCTCTTTAGCCAATTAATGCTGAAAGAGTTTATGAATGGGAATGTGGAGCCCTGGATTCTAGTGTCTATTCTGATCCCCATTTTCTTTCTGTCTTTATCAGAGCATCAGTTTCTTCACCTGTAAAATGAAGATAAAAATACCTATCGCTTTTCTAAAAAGGTTGTTATGAAGATCAAATAGTACAATATGAAATTGCTTTGAAAAAGATAAATTGCCATGGTAAACAAAAGACAAAATTGTAAAATAGCCCAAAGTTTTTTTTCTTTTGTTTTTAATTCCACAGAATTCTCTCTTTGGGTTCTTTCCCCACTTACACAAGGCCTACTTTTTAACACAACCCTCAGAAAAATCAACATACACTCAGACCCCTCTTGTCCCTCCTTCCTATTCTCTATGAAATCCTGCCCTCAGGAAAGGCCCTGATATTAGATTTTTAGTACATTAATAATTCTCAAAGTCCAAATTTCTTAGCGTTACATTTAAAGGTCTTCACCAACCTAACCTTGCACCTGTATGTCACATTACTCCCTGTTATCCAGACAAACTGGACTTTTTACCCATGCCTTGAACACGTTTTTCTATCTCTGCACCCTTGCTCACAAAGTTGCCCATACCAAGACTGATCCATCCCTCCCCTTCTCCCTGACCTCATTCCATTACAATCTATTTAAATACTGATGAAGGTACTAGAAGACCTATCTCAAAAGCCACCTTTTGAATGAAGCATCATCTAACTCCCCACGGAAAGGAATGTTTTCTCCCATCTTATCTTGCCAGATCCTCAGGCCTACCATAGCACTTGCTGGTCATCCCCATGCCCCTGCCTTCTGGCCTCCACTAGCCACTGAAACTAAAGGAGCCACCCTGATGAGAGAGGGTTCTGATTGGTGATTTTTCCCTTTATTTCAGTTACTATAAACACTCTACTCCCAACCTTTTCCACCTCCAGCTTTGAAAAAAATTATCAGATCAACACCACTATTCTTGGCAAGAACACATCAAACATTTACTTCTAACATTTTTTCCAACTTCCCTGATCAAAATACTCCTACATAGCTATCACTCCAGATAGATTGTCTTTCTTTATTAGAATTTAAGCTCCCTGAGGGCAGAGACTACTTTACTTGATTGCTTTTGTATCACCAGGGCTCAGTATGGTAGCTGGCAGACAGAGAGAGGGACAGATAGATGGAGAGACAGACAGACACAGAGAGAGGCATATTTAGATATTAAACATTTTCTCTGTGCCAGGCTCTTTGCTAAATCTGGTGATAGAAATACAAGCCATCACAATGATTCTTCCTATTGAGGAGTTTAACTTCTTTTTATTTTATTTTGTTTTATTCTATACCCCCTCACCCAATCTGCTCTTTTCTATATCCTACCCCATACCACCTCTGACTTTCCAGTAGGGCAAGATGGATTTCTATATCCCAGTCCTGTATATCTTATTTCTCAGTTGCATGTAAAAATATAATAATAATATAGTTTTTTAAGCATTTGATTTTAAACTTTGAAATCCAGATTCTTTTCTTCCCTCCCTCATTACCCACCCTTACTGGGAAGATAAGCAATTCAATATAGGTTGTACATGTGTAGCTACATAAAACATTTCCATAGCGGATATATTGTGAAAGATTGACTATATTTCCCTTTGTCCTATCCCTACCCCCACTTGATCTATTCTCTACTTTGACCCTGTCCCTTTTGTTTTCTTTTTTTAAGCACCTGGGGTTAAGTAACTTGCTCAAGGTTACATGGCCAGTTATTTCTGGGTGTGGTGCTAAGTATCTAAGCCCAGATTCTATCCCAGGTCATTTTGACTCTGGAGCCAGTGCCCTTATTCACTGTGCTACCTGGCCACCCAACCCTGTCCCTTTTCAAAAGTGTGTGCTTCCAACTTCTCTCTCCCCCAACCTGCCCTCCCTTCCATCATTCCCCCTCTCATCCCCTTCCCCCCTACTCTCCTGTATGGTGAGATACCCTATTTAGTGTGTATGTCATTCCCTCCCTAAGACAAATCCAATGAGAGTAAGGTTGGCTCATTCCCTTTTGCCTTCCTGTTCTACCCCTCCATTGTAACAGTTTTCCCTTGCCCTCTTCTATGTGAGATAATATATCCCATTTTGTCTCTCCCCATCTCCTCTCATTGCATTCCTCTATCACCTCTCAATTTCACCTTTTAAATATCATCCACGTATACCTGTACACATATATACACACACTCACATATGTATTCATATGCCCATATACCCTCCTATATAGACATATATATGTATGTATATGTATATGTATACACACATTTATGTTCTCTTCAACTATTCTCATACTGAGAAAAGTTTCATAAGTTACAATTATCATTTTTCCATGTAGGAATGTAACTAGCTCAACTTTGATAAGTTCCTTATTATTTCTTTTCCCTGTTTACCTTCCCATGCTTCTCTTGCTTCTTGTATCTGAATGTTAAATTTTCTATTCAACTCTGTTTTTTTTTATCAATAATGCTTGAAAGTTCTCTATTTCATTGAATGCACATATTTTCCCCTGAAACATGATACTCAGTTTTGCTGGGTAGATGATTCTTGGTTTTATTCCCAGCTTCTTTGACCTCCGGAATATCATATTACAAGCCCTTCAATCCCTCAGTGTAGAAGCTGCCAGATCCTGTGTTATCCTGATTATGTTTTCACAGTATTCAGATTGTTCCTTCTTGGCTGCTTGTAATATTTTCTCCTTGATCTGGGAATTGAGGAACTTGGCTATAATATTCCTAAGGGTTTTCTTTTTGGGATCCTCTTCAAGAGGTGATTGGTGGATTCTTTCACCCTCTATTTTGCCCTCTGGTTCTAAAACGTCAGGACAATTTTCCTTGAGAATTTCTTGAAGGATGATTTCTAGGTTCTTTTTTTTGATCATGGCTTTCAGGTAGTCCAATAATTTTTAAATTATCTCTCCTGGATCTATTTTCTGGGTTAGTGGTTTTTCCAATGCAATATTTTACATTTCCTTCTATTTTTTCATTCTTTTGGATGTGTTTAATAGTATCTTTATTTCTCATAAAGTCATTAGCTTCCATTTGCTCCAATCTAATTAACTTTTAAGATTCTTTTCCATCTGACAAATTTGGCTTTTTAAGGCATTCTTCTCATTGGTTTTTTGAGTCTCTTTTTCCATGTGAGTTAGTCTATTTTTTAAGGTGTTATTTTCTTCAATCAGGTTGTTGACTCTCTTTTCCCAATTTTCTTCCATCATTCTCATTTTTCTTCCCAATTTTTCCTCCACTTCTCTTATTTGGTTTACAAAATCCTTCTTAAACTCCTCTATAGCCTGTAACCAATTCATATTTTTCTTGGAAGCTTTTGGTGCAGGAGCTCTGACTTCGTTGTCTTCCTCCTGCTCCATACTTTGATCCTTTTTGACACCAAAAAAGGAATTCAAAGCTGGATTGCTGTGCTTGCTTTGCTTCCTTTGTTTGCTCATATTGCCACTCAATTACTTGACTTTTGAGCTTTTTGCCACAGTAGAACTCTACTTCCAGAGAGGAGAGCTTTGTCTGAAATGTCTGGGGTTTTCTCAGCTGCCAGAGCTGTTATTTGGGTGCCTTATCAGAAGCCTCCACTGGCTCTGGTACATTAGTTATGCACCCCAAGACCTCCACCCTAGACAGCAATCCAGATCCAAGCAGGTTAAAGCAAGAGTGGTTACCCCTTAGATTTGTTGCTTGGTCCCCCTACAATCTGCAGGCCAGGAGCTCTGAAGTGGTCATGCAGCAGCTGCTGTGCCTGAAACACTTCTCCCTCTGGGATAGAGGCTGGATCACAATCCTGGACCCCCTGTTCCCACAAACTCCACACTGAACTCTCATTTTGTCTTTGGCATTTATGGGTTGATAATTCTGGAAATCACCATAGCTGCTGGTGATCCACTATTCAGAAGTCCCTCTGCCCAGGGCTGGTCAGGCTACCAGAGGCTAAAGCAACCTGCTGCAATGTACCCTTCCTGTTGGCTTGCCGGGCTGTCTTTAGCGGGAAGTTTGTTTCTCTCTCTCACTTTGTGGGTTCTGCAGCCCTAAAGTTTGTTTAGAGTCATTTTTATAAGTATTTGAGGTGGTAATGGAGGGGGAATACAGAGTTTTCCTGCTTCTAAGCTGCCATCTTGAGAAGTTCACTTTCTAAAAGCTAAAAATAATACTTAATGGAAAATTAGGAAGGGGCAGATTCTGCCTCTACAACATTCCCATTAATGATGCAGGTTGACTCATTCTTTGCATCAGATAGTCTTAGAAAGTTGCTTAGAGCAATGGAGTCAAACTCAAATAGAAACTCATCCCTGTAGCAGCACACTGTCTTAGAAAACCACAAATTAACATTGTTTATGTTGTATTGTATTTTTATCTGTTTTTTTTTAAAACACTTTCCAGTTATGTTTTAATCTAGTTCAGCTATACTGGGGAGTGTTGTAGGCCACTCCAGGATGATACCTCTGTGCTAGAGTATTGAGAACCCCAAGTTCATAAGGGTAACTTGTCTAAGAGGTCTTTGGGTCAGTTCTGTATCCATTAGATAAAGTCAGTTCTGTATCCATTAGACCATACTGTCACTTTTCCACTGCACTATTTCTAAATCTCTATTGTCCTTGAACCATCACCCTATGCTAAAAACAAATAAAAAACCTTCTCTGTGATTCCCCCTAGAATATTATCCCATCTTCTCAGCCTATACCTAATTCATTCCTCTTCATTGAATTCTTCTATGATGTTCTTTGTATTTCCCTACATTTTTGGTATTTTTCTGGGTCACTCTTTCCATGGCCTCACATGAGTTGAAACCTGGAAACCCACTGAGGGAACTACACTTCTGGAAGTCTTATTCGTCTACTTCTCTGTGACTTTAGTGGCAAAACTGGAAATTGTTAGACATATTTACAACCCCATCCACCTCTAGAACTTACCCACTATTTGATTCTGCCCTTTGGAGCTCTCTTTCCCTATTGTTAATGAATCTCCCTATTGTTAACAAATTAAGTTAACAAACTTAAGAGTCTGACTTTTAATATCTAGAGAAGAGAGTAGGATCATACATTTAAATCTGGAAAATATCTCAGAGATTGTCAGGTATAATGCACTCATTTTGTAGAGGATTGAGATCTAACCACTTCATTTGATAGATGAAGGAAAATTGAATCTTCTTCTTGTGTGGGGGCTCTCTCCTCCTTTAGTTTTTGTGACGCTATTCTCTCCTAGGTCTTTGCAGATTATGTGGCTAACCGTTCTCAATAACCTTTGCTGAATTATTATCCATTACTTGTCCAATGAATGTGTTGTTTGCTTTCCAAGCTTCACTCTGGACTTCATCTACCATACCCCAACTCTTGATCTGGAAGCCACAATCCAGCCCAGGAATTCACACATGAGAAGTAACCTCTAACTCTGTGGCCTCTCCATCTGTTTGAATGACTCCTTTCATATCTTTTGTTTAAGAAGGATGCCCAGCTGTGTGACCTTAGGCAAGTCACTTAACACCAATTTCCCTCCAAAAAAAAGCAAGAATTATGCCCAGGAGAGTCAGTCAGATTCCTCTCCAGACTTCACTCTACCATATATCTCCCCCACCTCTTTTCAGCTTCCTTTTATATATTCCTTTACCTCATAAATACCATCATCAATGACAGAGGTCACCTGAGAAAAGAAAAAAAATTAAATGTATGGTCCAGGACTGTGAGAAATAGAAGGCTAAAGATGAGAATCTGAGATAACAAGGCATCTTCCAAGAATTCACTTTAGTCTAATACTTTCAATATGAAGGCTACAGTGAAGGATGAGAAACTCCGAGGTAAAATTCATGATGAGGACAAACAAAATATCCTTGAAAATGTAATGAAATAATCAACTGGCTAAATAAGAATCAGATTGCTAAGAGAGAAGAATGTCACTGTAAGCAAAAAGAAATGAAGTTCTCCAATCCCCCCCATTATTAAATTGTACTAGAGTACAAGGGTCATTTCTAGGTAATAGAGTAGTCTTATCTGAAGGGTCTTCTTCTGGACCCACCATTTAAAAGGCTGATTAAATGCACTGGAAGAGACCATTCCACACAGCTTTCCAAATTTGAAGGACTCAAATTTGTAGCCAAGATGGAGTGCAGTGGCAGTTAAAAAAAAATTGAACTGCTGCGTAAATATAGGTATTCTTAATACTTGAATGATGCAGAAGGAGAGGAGTGAATAACATTGCATTTTATCAGTACTGTAAAAACAGAAATGATTCTTGTCCTGGAGAATTAAGCCTCGTTAAAATACTTCACATTTAAAAGAAAAAAAAAAGGAAAGCAAACTATATTCCTAAAGGGTGGTGAGTGGCTTGGGAAGAAATGTGAGTTACTAGGAAGTTTTTGCCTGGAAAAAGGGATCTCTTAGAAACAGACTCAATAGGTTTTCAGGCACAGTGGATGACTAACAGCTATACTGGCCTTACCAGAGTCACCCTATGCAAATGAAACTATATATAAAAAAATATATTTTTAAAAGGAATACAGAGTGGCTTTTAGAAGGGAGAATATTAATAACTGGAGGTTTCTAGAAAGGCTTCATCTTCTCAGCAATGCAAGGATCTAAGACAATTCCAAGACTCATGATGGAAAATGCTATCCACATCCAGAGAAAGAACTATGGAGTCTGAATGCAGATTGAAGCATATGATTTTGCTCTTTATTTTTTTCTTTTACATGGATTTCCCCTTTTGTTCTGATTCATCTTCCACAATATGACTAATGTCAAAATATGTTCAATATGATTATGCATATATAGCCTATATCTGATTGCATACCATTTTAGGGAGGGGGTAGGGGAGAGACAGGGAAAATTTAGTACTCAAAATTCTTATAAAAGTGAATGTTGAAAACTAAAAATAAATAAATTAATCTAAAAAAAAAGAAAGAAAGTCTTCATGAAGAAGGTGCCATATGAGTCAAGTTTTGGAGGAAGGTAGAGATTCAAAGAGGCAAAGGTATGGAAGGGGAACATTCCAGGTATGGAAGATAGTCAACATGATTGCACAGAGAGGGGAAATAGAGTGTGTATAAAGAAAAGCAAGTAAAGATAATGGGAGAAAAGAAGACAGAGACAGGAAGTCTGCAAAAAGAGAGACTAGTAGTGAAAAAAATAACAAAATGAAGTGCTATCCTTTCTGCATATCCTTGCCTCTCATGTAGGTCTCAAATGTACTGGCACATTAGGTATGCATATTTAATGCATATAAATAATCTTGTATGACACTTAATAATAATGTCACATTTATGTAGGTCTTAAGGTTTAGAAAGTGCTTTCCTCCCAATACCAATTTTTATTTTTAACATTTTTAAGATGAGGAAACTGTGGTTCACAAAATTCAAGTGATTTGCCCAAGTTTGCATAATTATGGAATGGCCTGAGCTCAATCCCACTCCTTTGGATTCGAATTTTCTAGGTCCCTTGAAGTATACAAGTATAGAAAATGCAGGATTGCCAAGATAAATATTTTCCTCTTTTTACAACTTAGAATGAATCACCAGTTCATATATAGCCAGAGTACAAGGGCATTGGGAACTCCATTAACTGTGCTCCAAAGAGAAGCATGAGAGATTGAAACAGCAGTTAGAATTTCTACTGGTTGACTTCTGTTAGAGAAATTAATAATAATAAAGGTTAGCTAGAGGCTACTAAGATGTAGGCTAAAGTTGGCCTAGGAACAGGAAGACAAGGGCAGGTCCACCTATATCCACCATAAAAATCTTGAGAGCTACGAGTCCTAGCAGGGAGTCAGGAAACATCAGGGTGACCTTTCCTCTTGATCTATTCCCAACAGTTTCATATGTACAAGTTGTCGATTAGAGACTCAGACATGAAATATCCTCTCACCCAGGGGACAGTGTAAGATTGTCCTAAAAATAGGAGTGATCAACATGCTTGAAAATGTTTTCTATACATTTTTTCTTTCATTTGTATTTTCTAAGCATCTGGTTTTCATGTTCATATCTTGACAGGAAGCATAGGGAAAATAGGTTACGTTTTTTTTCTGCCAGCATCTTCTGGGATTAATGAATCCCCCTAGTCTAAAATATTTTTTAATGTGCCTTTGTGATCACTCTTTGACTAAAAGTCTGTCTACCCCATCTCTCTAATAGTGGTGAAAGTTACCTCCTCCCAATATCCTTTAATTTTCTTATCAGGTGACTAGATGTAAAACAAACACCTGGTCAAGACCACTGTACCGTATATGTTTTTTAGTTCTTTGACATGAATGCTTGCTATAGTTAAAGATAATTAGAGTCATTTGGTAGTTAGAAAAGAAATCATGGATAAATGCCAAGCAATGTGTCATACCTCCTGATTACTGGACAAGTGATAGCAGAAGAAAAACAATCTTGTGGGAGATAAGATAACTCAGTTAAATCAAATCGTCCTTTGTCCATTGGAGAGGAAAGAAGACGGAGAAGTAAGGACAAATCTTGAAGCCAGGAACAATAGCTACTAAGCAAAGAATTAGCTATAAACACAAAATATATACACACATGCATACATATATACATATATTCAACTGTATAGGTGGAGAAAACTATTATTTTTTTCTGTTCCTATCTTTTACATTTAAAAACATAAATACTGCTCTCTGGGAGCACAGGGCTTAATATGGTATATGTTATTGAGAACTGTGTGAGGAACAGCAAGAAAGACAGTTTAGCTGAACCATAGAGTTTTCTTTTGTATTTTCCAGGATCCTGGGCACCTAGCACAGAACCTTGCATATGGCAGGTGCTTAAGAAATCCTTCCTCAGCATAGGATTTATAAGATGTACATGTACATGTATTAATTTATTTAAGCGGTATGTTGAAAATGTTTTTTAAAGAAAATTAAACATGGAATCTTTAGATAAAGTCCAACTCTTAACTGTATCAAAGAAAAGGTTATTTCTACAAATCAAATTATTTGAATGGAAAGGAAAAGTATTTACATAGTATAAAGATTGCATTTACTCTCTTGTGTAGACATTTTATGCCTCAAACACCTACTAACGTAAGCTTCTTGAGCTTTCGTTTTCGAAACATTTTTTTGAAACTATCCCCCAGTGTAAAGCTCAATTCCTCTCACTTACATAGCAGACAATGAGTAAATCAAATGGCATTTATTGAACACCTATGTGTTAGGCATTGTGCTTATCACTCAATATTTGGTTGAAGCCTTATCATAGGTGTAGAATCAGAAGAAATATTAGAGGTCATCTAATCAAAATGCTTCTTTTTTTTTCTTTTTGGAGTGCAATTGGGGTTTAGTGACTTGCCCAAAGTCACACGGCTACTTTTTGTGTTAAGTGTCTGAGGCTGGATTTAAAATGCTTCATTTTGAAGATGAGAAAACAGAGACCTAGAGAAGTTAAATGATTTGCCTAAGATCACACAGGTAACAGATGTCAGAGGAAGAATTTTCTGTCTCCAAATCTAACCTTCATAATTCCATTTTTATATTTTGCATATCAACACATTTTAAACTAAGATAGATTAAGTATTCTAAAGCACTAACTTCCAGATGTAACCCATGGACATGTCTTTCTAAACTTTGCTACATTTTTCATGATATTTAGGAAGGGGAGAGCAGTGAGTTGTACTCTTCTAGCAGCAAAATTTATTTTAAACACAATCGAGACTTAGGCTTTCATACCTTGTACCCTTCTTTCATTAAAAATAAATGAATAAATCTGAAATTCCTGGGGGCTGAGCATTTGTGCAAGATCACCTTACTCTTACTATCCAGGGAGCAGCATCAACAATGCAAAGAGAGGTGGGTTTTTGTTCCCCCTCCTTAATTTCTCTTTCTCTTGTTAGGCTAAGAGTTTTGAATAGATGCTCAGAAAGCAATGCTGAAACCCTAAGTCCCAATTTCAAGAGAAATCTATCACATTTCAGTAATTGACAGGAAAATATTTTCCCTTTCTGGCATATGTCTGAAGCAGTGCCAATATAGTGAATGTGATTCGTACAACCCAAGGTACTGGCAGCAGAAGGAAGATAATTAACAAGTCCTATTTATAAGAATGGTTGGTGTTTTGGTCCTTTGGGTCTATCTTCAACATAGCCTTCTTCCATTTGTAAGATATACTTCCCCAATTGCATTTAGGAGCCAAGCTGACTGAACAGCTTACTATTTTAGGTAGCCATCAGGAACTTGTTCATTAATGAGGAAAGAAAGGATGTATCCTGTAGAGTAGTGGTTTTTTTTGTGTGTTTATTTCTTCTCATGCTAATTACATTTCTAAGGGAAAGGTTGAAATGATTAGGTATTTTCACCATTGCCTACTCACTTGCAGAGGAGGCAATGTAGGAAATGACAGGTACAAAGGCATGTCTCTATCAGCAGGAATCGAGACAATCTAGAATAGGATGTTAATAGGGAAAGTCTCAGAGGATATTCAGGAATGTTCTTTTGTTTATTTTCTTTTGTGCCATTAAGTAAATGTTGTAAATTATAGGCCAGGGGTCCTGGAGTTTTTCCAAATGGCAACTCCCTTTCACACTGACTACAAATATGGTTAAAAAATACACACAGGTGGTAAGAATTCAGTATTTATAAAATAGAAAAATGTAGTGGCCGTGTTATTGTATTGATAAATGGGATATGAAAAAAATTCATAGGATTGTAGCTCTAGAAGAAACCTCAGAGGCCAACTAGTCTAAACTGCCTCATTTTATTTTATTTTATTTGCTTTTTGGAGGGGGGAAAGTAGGGCAATTGGGGTTAAGTGACTTGCCCAAGGTCACATGACAAGTTTATTTTTATGTAAGTGTCTGAGGCTGGCTTTAAACTCAGGTCCTCCTGACTCCAGGGCCAGTGCTCTATTCATTGCTCCACCTAGCCACCCTGACTGCCACATTTTATAAATGAGGAAATTGAGGTTCAAGGAAGTTAAATGACTAAATTCCAATTTGAGGAAAGGTACCGACCAATCCTCTTCAGGCTTTGGGGAAGTCATTTCTCTGAACCCTACTTTTCTCATCTATAAAAAAGGGAGAAAATTCTTGTACTAGCTATACTTAAACACTACTTAATTATCTGGTTATACATACTATTTTGTGTTTATAATAATCATTTTAAATGGCCCTAATATAACCTAATTTTTGTCAGTTTTGATTTGATTTTTTTTCTCATCCAATCCCATGGATTCAATTGTCATCTCTGTGAACATGATAATTAGTGAGATACCTGAAAAGACCTTAACCTCAAAGGGTCAGGGTCTCCCATTGCATCCTGGGTCATCTCCAGTCGTGCTGATGAATATCTGGCCACTAGACCCAGATGGTTCTGGAAGAGAATGTGAGGCTGGTGACCTTGCACAGCCCTCCTCACTCAAATCAAAGTCAATTGCAAGTCATGTCATCATTTCCCTGATGCCATGGTCCTCTTTGAGAATGAAGGACAAACACAGCAACAAGAAGATGATAGTCCAATCAATTTATCCAGCCCTAAGCTCTCTGATGTCCAGTCTCACATTTCCAACTGCTATTGTTCTTGATAACTTGATGTCCTATAGACACTTCAAGCTCAATTTGTCCAAAACTGAACTCACTATCTTTCCCCAAAAACATTTCTCTCTTCCTATGGTCCCTGTTGCTATGGAGGGTACCACTTTCCTTTCAGTAACCCATGCTCATGACCTAAGTGAAATCCTTGACTCTTCATTCTCCCCTACATAAAATCTATTGTTAAGTCTTGTTGCTGTTACTTCCATAACATCTCTCTCATATGTCCCCTTCTCTCCTTGGCATAGGAGGACAAAGACTGGCATAGGTCCTCATCACCTTACACCTAGGGCATTGTAGTAGCCTTCTAGTTGCTCTCCTTGTTTCATCTCTCCCCACTCCAGCTCCTCACATTCCCCCTGAAAAAGATCTTCCTAAATCACATGTCACACTGATCATGTCACTCACCCTCTACCCCTATTCAGCAAACCCCAGTGGTTCTCTACTACCTCCAGAGTCCTGTGGTCATTTTCAGGTAGGTGACATGTGGGCTGGGATAGTCATTCAATAAACATTTATTAAGTGCCTACTATGTACCAGGAATTGTACTAAGTGCTGGGGGTATAAATATAACAAAACAACATCTGCCACAAAGAGCTTACAATCTAATGGGAGAAGACAACACATAAAAGAAAGGTGAATCTGACTGGATTGATGTAGAGAAGTTATCCCTCCTTAAATGCAGGTACTAGAGGCCTTGACCCTGACCTTCAGTCAAAGGGAACAAGGGTACTTATGTGATGTGAGCACCAGGCAAATTCAATCCTGAAGAATAATGAAATTCTCAACAATGAGTTTCCTGGGGAAGGAAGGCATGAGGGGGTGGTTTAAAGAAGTCCAAAAGCGGGGTAACTGTTGGGAACTGTGGAGAAGACCATGTTGGACTCCTTCTTAAATGGAGGCCCTGGAGCCTATGGCCCTGCCCTCTAGTCAGAGGGTCCACTCAGGGGGTACTGATGAGACGTGAGTACCAAACAGATTTATTCTTTCAGGAAAGAGGGATTTCTGTTTCTAATACTGGATAAATGGACATTGCCTCATGCCTCATCACTGTCCTCTGCTTCTCTGACTGGAGATAAGAATAATGAACTCCAACATCACTATTTAGGGAGGGGGACCAAACCAGCCATCTCTTTTTTCCCACTCAGCTATACTCTTTTAGACTTCTTTGGACTTTGCCACCATGCCTTCCTTATATTTTTTCAGATTTTCATCTTCTTTTTGTGAACATTACATTAGATTTACTTGGAAGGGATGGATGATCTTTTCATATTTGTATCTCTAGCTTAACAAGGTGTCTGGAGCAAGGTAGGCAGAAGAAATATTAATAAATGTTTATTGACTGATATAATTGATGTTTATTGATATGATCACTATCCCATTCTCAGGATGTCAAAAGATTGCAAACAAAACCAAATTGGAATCTAAGTAAATTGTGTGAACTTTCAAGACAAAGAAATACATACTGAATCAGGAAATTCAAATAGTGTCCATTGACCAGATAAATTGAGGGGTCAGAGACACATTTAGAGACATTAAGTACCACTGTATCTTTGTTGTATATTCTTGCTAAGTTAGGACAAAGTAAATTTCCTTCTTTGTTAAATGTTCAGTGACATTTCATCCCAACATGGTGCCTGAACTAAGAGGGTACTGGCTAGAGCTATGCCTACAGCAGCCTTTGGTATTGAAGTAAATGACAGAGGATATCGCTGAACCTCTGTCACTGATCTTTGAAAAAAATCAGACAATTTTGGAGATACCACAGGATTGGTCCCCATTTCCAAAAACAAAAAAATTTGAAGTCTAAAAAATAGGTTAGTGAAGTTGATTTTGAATACTTGCAAAAATCAACATATTATTAGAGGGATGGTTAGTGAATATATATGTTAGTGATGGGCCTGACTCAGAATGGTACCCTATTAATTCTGCTTTGATGTTAAGACAAAATGAGCCCTTGTGGTTAGTTCAACATTTAACAAAATGGAAACTTACTTAGCCATGATATGGAAAGAATATTCAACAATGATCCTCTAGTCCTTGGCTTAACCCCACTCATCTAAATATGGAAATATAAAAATAACTAACATTTATATAATGCTGTAAGGTCTGCAGAGTTCTTTACAAATATTATCTCATTTCCCCCTATTTACAACACTGGGAAACAGATGCTATTATTATCCTTATTTTAGAGATGAAGAAACTGAGGTATACAAATGTTAAGTGACTTGCCTAGGTACAAAGCAACTTGGTACCTGAGGTTGAATTTGAACTCAGCTCTTTCTGATTCTAGCACTTTATCCATTGCAGCACCTAGTTTTATCTAATATAGAGCATTTTAAATATGTCTAGTCAGCAGGGTAATGTGTACACACTCATGACGTCTTTGTATGTCTATGGACCTTTAGGTGACTAAGTAAATAAGGGGCCATCAGAATACCCAGATAGGAACCCAAAGTCTGATAAACCTCCGGGCTTCCTTTTTTGATAGCGGGGAATGCATATGGAAGTATACTGTACTACTTCGCAGGTGAAAGCAGTATCAAACTAGCATCAGCTACCGAAACAGAGAAACAAGAATTGGAACAGTCAGTAATGCCATACTCCTCATCCTGGACCTGGGCTACTTGATCCTACAACATTGACAAGGTCAGGAATAGCTCTATGTTGTGCGTGATGTTGCTTAGCTCCCTGAAGTCCATGGTTAGCTGCTGGGTTCCATCTGCCTTCCTCACAGGCCAAACAAGAGGGTTTTTAAGGGAACCTGCTGTATCAAAATACTTCAACTTCATCTACATCACTTGAGAAGAAATATTTTTGACTGTTATTCCCATTACCTGGATTCTGAGGGACTCTATATTATTTTATACTATCTACATAGGATAATTTGGGAATTTCTAAGGGTTTTTATTTGATCCTACCCTACATAGGATAAATAACCTGCATCAAAGACTAGATGCTGACTTTCATGAGCTCATGGTGTCCCTTCCCTTTATTTTCTCTTCTGTAGCTAGCTGTCTTATTTCCCCTGCCACTCCTCCCTCCACAATGATCCAAATGGGGCAGAGACCTAGGAAAGGCCCTGGGTCTTGATGGGTCTGAAGGGCTCCTACAGACCTAGTGCTCAATTCCATTATGTAGTTTTTACAAGAACCACTATATGGTGGCCATCAATTTCCTACTTATAGACTCTATATTTCTGAAACCACATCCAAATCTACCTCTAGGATAGGGTGTCATCACCCTCTGTCCGCCTGTTTTACTGACAGTAGTATTTACCTAGGTCACAGCTCCCGCTCAAATTTCATCAGTTGGTCAGCCCACACCTGTGTTGTTGTGTGTCTAGGGAGACCCATATTTAAAGCCATTCAAGTTGGACTTCACCCAGAAGGTGAGATCTAATTGCTCCCAAATCATGCTGGTCATAGGATATGGCAAGTGGGAGTACATACATAAAATCTATTAAATCATTGCTTTTAGGAACTTCATAATCTCCCTTGAAGATCCCTATTAGGAAGTAGGCTGCAATGGAAACTCATCTTTATAGTATCTATAATGCCTTTTCTTAGATATCTAAAAAAAGGGATAGAGCTCATACTGTAGGCAGTGCACATAGCTTATTCAACTGGCTTTGCAATAATAAAAATTGTAACAGAGCTCCCCAAGTGTGGAAAAGTCTGCTGTGGAAAGAGTTTCTGCGCTGCTTCCATTAGACCATGCTCCCCACAGCTACTGCTCCAATTACTTTGAAGGTTGCTATTTGAATATTTCTTGCAACAACCCATTTCTTTAGTGGGAAAAGTTCCGTTCCTTGCTCCCTCTGTGGAAGCATCCATCCTTTTTAGGAGTAATATTAGGATAAGCAAGGGTTTTTTTTTTTTATCAAGGGTCCAACTCTCACTCTCCTCTCTATGTGATGCAGTGAAGTCAATGAATTGGAAACTGGATGCCCCTCTCAAAGCCTGCTCCTTGGCTGAAGCCAACTAACTGAGGGCCCCATCCATAGAGCTTGCTTTATTTGTGCTGTTAGTTGATCTTAGACTTCCACTGAATAGCCCTAAAACTCTGAGAGTTCTATCTCTAGTTGCCAAATGTGCTGGGGTTGTTTACTTTCAAAATTTTTATGCTATCAGTCTACTTTCTGCAGGATGGTCAACAATAATCTGATGTTAGATAAATTTTAGAGCCCATTATCTTCCTTTCTTATAAAGGGGACCAATGCTGTACTACTTTTCCCATTTCTGAAAATTTTCAGAGAACACTGACAGTGATTCAACAAACCTATCTATTTCCTATAATACCTAACTATGTAGTTCATCTAGGACAGGGAATTTTAACTCAGCCAAGGGATCCACTTGACTTGTATCATATCAGCTACCCACTGAATCCATGCCTCCCATACCCAGGGCTTTTTCCACTGAAAACGAGGCATCATCACCCCAACTGGATTCCTATGCCTCTTGCCTCCTTCCTGGTAGGCCTTTTAGGATCTGACAGTATTAGAACATTACCATCTGCCACAAGAAAAGACCTCAGGCTAATCACATGCTTCCTTAATGGACCTCTTTCCAAACACTGATACATTACTTGGATATATTTCTTAGACCTTTACACACTTCCAAGCATTATATGCTCCCCATCGCAATGGCTCTGTGGAGGTAGAAACCCCATTCTTTGTTCTTATATGCATATGCATCCTAACCGTGATCAACAAATACCTTCTTGGAGATAGCTTTGCCTTCCACTGTGCCTTCTTAGATGTCTACTCCATAAATAACAGACTTCCTTCCATCTTAAACCTCTTCTTCTTCTTCTTTAACTACTTCCATCTTCTGATGCTCACTAACCCTGATTCTTCCCTGATGACATTGCTTACCTCAACACCCTTTCTAATTCTGGTTACACTTTCTTTCATTTGATTCAACTTGCTGGTCATGATGGTATAGTCAGTCAGAATATTCCTTGCTCCCCATTACTGTGGTGTCTATCACCACAACTAAGCAATCCTCTTTTGAATTTCACACTAAACACATTTATTCCATAATATATTTCCTGGTGGTCCTTATCTATCAGTCTCCAAGACATTCTCCTTTTTTTTTTTCAATTATTGCAGAGACTGGCTCAATCTTTCTCTAGTCCTCAAATCCTGTATCCTCTCTCTCTCTCTCTCTCTCTCTCTCTCTCTCTCTCTCTCTCTCTC
>NW_027186540.1:16622356-16727992 GCF_028583685.1 Petaurus breviceps papuanus
TCTCTCTCTCTCTCTCTCTCTCTCTCTCTCTCTCTCTCTCTCTCTCTTTTTCTCTCGATTAGATATAGTTACACATAGATATGAATTTCTTTAGCTCTCTAGATAGATCAATAGAAATGAACTTTATAATGGTCTTGGAGATAATAAGGAGATTTCTCAGAAGGGGGTGACATAGTTAGACATATCATTTTGGCAATTGAGTGAAAGTGGATTGGAGTCAGGAGAGAGTTGATGAAGGGAGACCAATTAGAAGGGGATCAAAGTAGTCCCATGGCCTATATGTATGTGTTTTTGTACATATGTGCACACACACTATAAATGTAGATAGAGATGTATAGATACATATATACATACCTACACACACTATATATATAGAGAGAGAGACAGTGTGTGTATGTGTAGGTATGTATGGTGAGTGTAAGAATTCAAGCGTGACTTAGTCCTCCACTCCACATCATTAACACACAAACATGGTCATACTTTAGATCTTCCATTACCCACAAGTGTTCTACTACTGCATTCAAAAATGCTGACATTCCTTTATCAGATCATAATTTTTGGCAGAATCAGGAGAATAACATTTCCTTTTGCCTTATGACTCTTAATCATGTTCTTCATTTTAATAGTGACTCACTTTCACCACACATCAGTTCTTTGCCAGGCTATTGCCTCTATATTTGCTACTCTCAGTTCTGCTCTCCATCTTTACCCTTTGGTGGATCAATTCAACTTTACACTGTTTATCACTCTCACATGCTTTGACTCTTCATGCTGCCAATCACAGCTTGCTAAACCCAGTCCTAGGTTACTCCCTGCATTACTACATCCTTCTCTCCAATTACATGTCATCAAATTGAAGGAAATCATAAAATCATGTTTACTAGATCCAATGCAAATTCACATTATCAAATGTGACTGCAGCAAGATAATTATTTGATTCCTTCCTTATCAGTTTGCTATTCTGCTCTCCACAGCAGCTCTTGGAAACCTCTTGTCAAGCTTCTTTCTTCCCCTTCTTTCACCCTCTTAGCTGAAGTTCTTTGTACTTCACTTCCTTCAAATTAAGGTCATTTGCTTTCCTTTCTTCCTGAACCAATTTTCCTTTCCCAGTATTTGTGTTCCCTCCATCAAACTGAGACCTGGAAAAGATGTTAGCTTAAAAAGGGCAAGGTTTCAGGGGCAGCCAGGTAGCACAGCAAATAAGAGCACCGGGCCCAGAGTCGGGATGACCTGGGATCGTATCTGGGCTCAGACACTTAGCACCCACCCAGAAACACCTGGCCGTGTAACCTTGAGCAAGTTAACCCCAATTGCTTAGGGGTGGCCAGGTGGCACAGTGAGTAATAGTACTGGCCCCAGAGTCGGGATGACCTGGGATAGAATCTGGATTCTGATACTTAGCACCACACCCAGAAATAACTGTCCATGTAACCTTGAATAAGTTACTTAACCTCAATTGCTTTAAAAAACAAAAGGGCAAGGTTTTCCACTACATCCAGAGTCATCTCTGGTTATCCTGATCTATATCTTGCCAGTGGACCCAGATGGCTCCTGGAGGAGAGAGTGAGGCTGGTGACTTTGCACAGTCCTCCCTCACTTAAATCCAATTCACTTGCAAGTCATGGTATCACTTTGCTAATGCCATGGTCCTCTTTGAAAATTAAGGACAAAGAACAACAATTTGTGATACGACCCTCTCCTAGTTCTCTTCCTTTCTATCTCTAAATGCTTCTTCTTAGTCTTTGCTTCTACTTTACTTTTACTAGCCATGGATGGCCCCCAAAGCTCTGACTTAAGCACTCTTATCTTTTCTTTACATGTTCTCTTAGTGATCTCATCTACCCCCAAGGATTCAGTTATTATTTTATGCAGATGAATTCTAGATCTATATATCTAGCCCAAGTATCTCTTCTAAGCTAGAACATCAACCATTGCTTTTTTGGTTGACTTGTAGGCATCTGGAACTCAACATGTCTAAAGTAGAATTAGTTTTATTCCTCTTCCCCAAAATCCTCCCCTCTTCAGAAATTCTTTCTTCCAATTGAGAGCACCACCATCTTCTTAATCTCCCATACTCTAAACCTTGGCATCACCCTTGAATTCTTACACTCACCATACATAACTAATCTGTAGTCAAACTTGAAATTTCTACTATTACAACATCTCTCAAATACCTCCCCTTCTCTTCCATGCACACAACCATGATCCTGGTACAGATCTTCTATACCATTCCCTGAATATTTCAATAGCCTTGTAATTGATTTCCCTGAATCAATTCTCTACTGACTCCAATATTTTTTCCACTCAATTGTCAAAGTGATATTTTGAACACATGGGCCTGATTATGTCACAAACACTCCCCATCAGTAAACACCAATGCCTCCTTATTACCTCCAAGATCATTTGTAAAGCCTTTCATAATCTGTCCCTTTCCTATATTTTCAACCTTCTTACCTTCACTCCCCTGCGTGTGCTACATGATCCAGCAACACTAACCTGCTTGCTGTTTCTTAAACACATCAATCTCTCCCATCTCTGTCTCTTTGTACTGTTTGTCCACTATATCTGCAATATTCTTCTTCCTTACCTCTGCCTCTTATTTACCCAGGTTTACTTCAAAACCCTGCTTAAATCCCTCCTTGCTCCTCTCTGACTGCTAATGTGTTCTCTGAGATTGGCTTCCATTTGTTCTGTTTATAACCCAGTTAATTACAGGTTGTCTCTCACATTAGAATGTGAACTCCCTGAGAGTAGTTGCTGGTTTTGCCTTTCTTTTTGTCTCAAGTACTAGTATATAACAAGCACTTAATAAATGTTTTGTTTTGTTTTTCCATTTGACTTGGGCCCATTAAAAACAGATGAAAAAGCAAGAAGCTATGAAAGAGTTGCAGAGAGACCTGGGAAAATTTGTAAGAACTGATACAGAGTGAAGTGAACAGAAACTGGAAAATAATTTATACACTAATAATGATATTTTAAATAAGAATGATTTTGAAAGACTGAAGAATTCTGACTAATGCAATAGCTTATCATGTCTCCAGAGGATGAGACATGTTACTCCCCTCCTGACAGAGACTCAGTGATGGATTCAATGTATAGAATGAGCCATATGTGTTTAGAAATGGCAAATACATGAATCTATTTTGCTTGACTGTGCTTATTTATTTTTAATGGATATGAGAATTTTACTGTTATCATTTACATTTAAATTCTTCACAGTATAATTTGATCTTTAAAAATGTTTTATTCACTTCAGTTTAAAAATAAAAAGTTATAAACAAATTTTCATATACATAGCATAAAGAGGGTTTATTACAAAACCATGAATTTCCATTTTAGACTATTTACTTAAAAAACAATTATGTAATAAATACTGCATATTGTTTTCAAAATTACTCTGCTTTCCTTTGATTCCTTCCAAGTTTTCTTTTGTCCTATGCTATGTATTTTCTTTACTCCTTACCCCACTCTAAGTAAGGCTACAATCAAATACAAATAAGCATGTATATGTGTGTATATGTATATAAAAAAGTACTCATCCTGTATATGTATATATGTAAAACTATATAAGTAAGATGATACTATATTCACTTCTATTTACCAATTCCTTCTCTGGAGGTGGGAGAGTATTTTCCTTTGTAGGTCCTTTGTAGTTGTTTTGAGTATTTATGATACTCAAGATGCATTAGTCATTCAAAATTATTCTTAAGACAATACTTCTATTACTATTTACAACATTCTCTTGCTACTGCTCATTTCATTGTTCATTATTTCATGCAAATATTTTCACATTTTTCTAACATCAACCAGCTCATCATTTCTTATCGCATAGTAGTATTCTGAATATGCTTATTTGTTAGAGGAAGTGTGTTTATCTTTTTCTTTTTTCACTTGAGCAGTAGGGTTTTGAAGGTGGGAGCTACTGAAAGGCCACAAGAAAAAGAAGAGTAATATAAGAGGCTTGCTAAAGGATTAAAAATGCATAGAACAGAACAGAACAGAATGTTCCTCAATAGAATATATTCTCTCTGAGGGTAGAGGCTGTATTATTTTTGTTTTTTATCTCCGACTAGCACAGTGCATAATAGGTACTGGTACATAGTAAGCCTTTATTGAATACTTACTGATTGATTGATTTAGTAATATAGCAACAATAATTATATTGGTAGTATGTATTTTTCTGCTCTTTCCTTCCTGTGCTGACTGGTTTGATTCTGTTTATAAAAAAGAGCAATGTAGTGCTGATCTTTTAAAATCAGAGCATAGATTTCAGATTTGAAAACTGCTATTTAACCAAGTTGCAAGATATTCAGATTAACTCATTAGTGCTCATGAATTGACTTTGTAAAATAATTATTTAGCTCAGGAAAACAACAACAGCAACAAGGAATGTGGTTCTAAGCTCCTAAGAATATTTGTTAATGGTGAGAATTTCAGACATTCAGATTGGTTAGGGTGATATTTCAGGGGTGGTGTCATTTTTGATGACATTCAAATCACTCAAGGCTGCAGGTGACCTCATCTTTGAGGACTTTATGTACAATAGCATATTGTGGTGGATGAAGGAAGGAAACAGATTAAGATTAGGTTGCTGGTGTACAGTGAAATTGGACAAAGAGTAATTGCATAGCATTCTTAGTAATAACTGAGGGGAAAATTAAATACTAGAAGAAACATTCTTCTCCTTAACCTCCCATCCTCCCAACCACAAGAATCAAGGCCAAAAAAGGAAAGCATATCATTTAAGAAAACAACTTTTCTCTAAGTGAATGATATAAATGCTGAAAGAAACCATATTTAAGAGACAACATTAAAATGATGAAGTCTTGAAATTTTACCAGAATTTTACTATACGTACAGCTGGAAAAACATATGAGCATACAAATAATTAATTAAACCTTGTTGCAAGCTTATGGACAGTAAGGTTTATTCTAACTCTAAATCTGCAATCCTATTTTATATCTGTCAGGCTGTCAGGGAATTAAACTTTTCAAGGTCAAGTATTTAAAAGAAAAAGAAAATTCTGGCCACATGGAACTAAATGTTAGGACTGAACTCATCACTATTTTTGTTGAAAGTATTTGCAAAATTTAGAATAAGAGGGAAAAAATCCTCAGTCTCAAGAGATAATAACAGCAATAACAACAGCTTGAATTGATATAACACTATTAAACACATTTCAGAAATCTTATTTATCCTTACAGATTTCTACTGGATGAAAATAAAGGTTCCATATAGAGCATCTCAGAACATTAAAATGAAGCAGGTAAAGCTGTGGTATATGTTATTATACTAATTTTGTTGCTGGGAAATCTGAAATATAAATAATTCATAAAGTTGAACGTACAATCCAGATCTTCCCATTTCTAGCCTAGTGTTTTAACCATTTAAACATTAGCTTCTTTTTAAATCCCAATCTGTATTTGCCTGAATTATGCAATGGAGCAAAGCATTATGAGGCATATGTTAATTAATATTAATTTAATTCTTATCAAAATCTTTGACTCAACTAGTCCCTATAATCAAGACTGCACATCCAATAGGATTTGCCTCTTACCTCCAGTATCAAATATAAATCTTCAGTTTGGCTTTTAAAGACCTTTATAATCAATTGCCTTCTTACCTTTCCAGTCTATTTTTAATTTTTTAAAAAAAATTATGTAATAAAACAAGAATTTCCATAACATAATACAATAAAAAAGATGATTGCACATGAAACTGAAAATCTACTATGTACAACTGTCTAATCCTTTCAAATATACTACAATATTATCATGTAAATTTGTTTTTCTTTTTTTCTTCTCCTTCTCTCTGTCCTAGAAATAGCTACCAGTTGTTCTATACATACTTCTACTTATCAGTTCTTTCTCTGTATGCAGATAGTGCCTTTCTTTATATGTCCTTTACAGTTAATTTGGCTATTTAAAAAATAGTCAAAACAACTTATTCACTCAAAGTCATTCTTCAAACAATATTGTTGTTACTGTATGCAATGTTTCCTTGGTTCTGCTCATTTTACTCTTCATGGTTTTGTGTAAGTCTTTCCATGATTTTCTTTTCCCTTTCCCCTCCTACTTCCTTATAAGGTAAAATAAATTTCTATACTCAATTGAATGTGTATTTTATTCCCTCTTTGAGCCAAATCAGATGAGAGTAAGGTTCAAACAATACTCCACCCCTTTTATTTCCCTCTGTTGTAATAGGTCTTTTGAACTTCTTCAGGTGATGTAATTTACCCAATTCTGCCTCTCTCTTTCCTCTTCTCCAAAGACAATCCTTTTTTACCTCTTAACTTTTTTATATGTATAATCAAACCAAAGTCAAGTCATACTGACACCCTCTATTTATACTCCTTTCAATTGCTCTAACAAAAATAGAGTTCTCAAGTGTTGCAAGTATCATCTTCCCAAGTAGGGAAAACAGTTAAAATCTTATTGAAAAATGTGTTTTTTTTCTCTTTCCTGTTTACCTTTTCATGCTTTTTTTGAGTCTTATATTTGAAGATCAATTTTTTTTTTTGCTCAGCTCTGGTATTTTCATCAGGAAAATTTGAAAATTCTCTATTTCATTGAATATCCATCTTTTCCCCTGAAAGACTATGTTCCATTTTGCAGGATAGTTGATTCTTTGTTGTAATCCAAGCTCCTTTGTCTTCTGGAATATCATATTCCAAACCCTCTTATCCTTTAATGTAGAAGCTGCAAGTCCTGTGTGATACTGACGGTGGCTCCCTGATATTTGAATTATTTCTTTATGGCTGCTTGCAGTACTTTTATCTGGACCGGATAATTCTGGCATTTAGCTGAAATATTCCTTGGAGTTTTTATTTTGGGATCTCTTTCTGGAGGTGATTGGTGGATTTTTTCAATGACTATTTTATCCTCTGGCTCTAGGATGTCAGGGCATTTTTCTTTGATGATTTCTTGAAAAATGCTGTCCAGGCTCTTTTTTTTTTGTCATGGCACTCAGGTAGTCCAATAATTCTTAAATTATCTTTCCTGGATTTATTTCTCAGGTCACTTGTTTTTTTTTTTTCCAACAAGGCATCTTACATTTTCTTTTGAATGATGCTTCTGAGGGAAACTGGGGAGAGCTCAGGCAACTACTTGGCTTCTTTCCACCATCTTGGCTCTGCCCTTCCCCTTCCCCCCGATGTTTTTCTAAAATCATTGAACTAATCACTTCTTATAGCACAGTAATATTCCATCACAATCATATTCCACAACTTGTTCAACCATTCCACAATTGATGGGCATCTCTGTAATTTCCAGTTCTTTACCACCACTAAAAGAGCTGCTACAAACATTTAAAAACATATAAATTCTTTTCTTTTTCCCTAATCATCTTTGGAAATAAACCAAATAGTAGTATTGCTGGGTCAAAGGTTATAGATAGTTTAATAATTCTTTGGATATAATTCTAGATTATTTTCCAAAATGGTTGGATCAGTTCATAATTCCATCAAGAATGAATTAGTGTCCCAATTTTTCCACATCTCCTTCAACATGTCACTTTCCCCTTCTATTGTTTTAGGCAATCTGGTAGGCAAAAATGATATCTCAAGGCTGTTTTAATTTTTATTTCTCTAATCAATAAACATTTAGAGCATTTTTAATATGACTATAAATTATTTTGATTTCTTGGTGGGGAAACTACCTGCTCCTATCCCTTTGACCATTTATCAATTGAGGAATGATTACTCATATGCTTATAGATTTGTCAAAGTTATTTTTATATTTTAGATATGAGACTTTTATCTGATAAACTGTCTATAAAATTTTCCCCAATTTTATGCTTTCCTGACTACATTTGTTTCATTTGTACAAAAACTTTCCTTTTATTTAATGTAATCAAAATTATCCATTTTACAACTAACTTTGCTCTCTATCTCTTTGTTTATTCATAAATAGTTCACATGTCCATAAGTGGGATAAGTAATGTTCTGTGTTCTTCTAATTTTCTTGTAAAATATCTCTTTTATTTCTAGATCAGATTTTCATTTTGACTAATCTCAGTAAATGGTGTAAGAAATTGGTCTATGACCAGTTCCTGCCATAGTGCTTTGCAGTTTTACCAACAATTGTTTGACAAATAATGAATTCTTTTCCCAATATCTTGTCTTTACACTTGTCATATACAAGGTTATGTTTACTTGCTACTGTAAATTGTATGTCTACTCTATTCTATTTATCTACCTTTCTATTTCTTTTTTCTCTTTTTTATATCATTCATTTCCACAAGATTTTGAGTTACAGATTTTCTCCCCAATTTCCCCTACCAACCACCCCAAAACAGCATTCCCACTGAATATCCCCTCCCCTAATCTGCTCTCTCCCATATCTTCCCCCATGCCCCTTCAACTTTCCAGTAGGGCACAGTGGATCTCTATGTCCCAGTGCCTGTATATCTCCTTTCCCAGTTACATGTGAAATAATAATTTTATATATATATATATATATATATATATATATATATATATATATGTATGTATTTAAACATTTTATTTTAAAACTTTGGATTCCAGATTCTTTCCCCTCCTCCCTCATCACACACTCTCACCAGGAAGATAAGCAATTCAATATAAGTTGTACATATGTAGCTAATGCAAAACATTTCCATAGTGGATATATTGGGAAAGACTGACTATATGTCCCTCTATCCTATCCCACCCTCACTTGTTCTATTCTCTATGTTGATCCTGTCCTTTTTCAAAAGTGGGTGCTTCCACCTTTCCTCCCCCCCTAGCCTGCTCTCCCTTCCATTATACCCCCTCCCTTCCCCTTCTCCTCTACTCTCCTATAGAGTGAGATGCCCTATTTAGTATGTATGTCTTTCCCTCCCTAAACCAAATTCAATGAGAACAATTCATTTTCTTTGGCCTTCCTGCTCTTCCCCTCCATTGTAACAATTTTCTCTTGCCTCTTCTATATGAGAAAATTTACCCAATTCTGTCTCTCCCCATCTCCTCTCATTATATTCCTCTCTCACCTCTTAATTTCAACATTTAAGTATCATCCCTTCCTATTAAATTGTTCCTGTGCCCTCTGTCTATGTATACCTGTAGACATATATGCAAACACTCACATATGTATTCATAAGCCCATATAGCCTCTTATATAGACACATATATGTATGTATACATACACACACAAAAACATTTTATACACACACACACACACACACACATACATTTCTTTTCCCTTCAACTATTCTCATACTGAGAAAAGTTTAATAAGTTACAATTATCATTTTTCCATGTAGGAATATAAGTAGTTCAAATTTGATAAGTTCTTTTATGATTTCTTTTCCCTGTTTACCTTCTCAAGCTTCTCTTGTTTCTTATTTCTGAATGTCAAATTTTCTATTCAACTCTGGTTTTTTCATCAAGAATGCTTGAAAGTCCTCTATTCCACTGAATGACCATATTTTCCCCTGAAACATGATACTCCGTTTTGTTGGGTAGGTGATTCTTGGTTTTAATCCCAGATCTTTTGACCTTCAGAATATCATATTCCAAGCCCTTCGATTCCTCAATATAGAAGCTGCCAGGTCTTGAGTTATCCTGATTGTGTTTCCACAAGGTTCAAATTGTTTCTTCCTGGCTGCTTGTAATATTTTCTCCTTGATATGGGAATTCCAGAATCTGGCTATAATATTCATAGGAGTTTTCTTTTGGGGATCCTTTTCAGGGAGTGATTGGTGGACTCTTTCAACCTCTATTTTGCCCTCTGGTTCTAAATCATCAGGGCAATTTTCCTTGAGAATTTCTTGAAAGATGATTTCTAGATTCTTTCTTTGATCATGGCTTTCAGGTAGTCCTATAATTTTTAAATTATCTCTCCTGGATCTATTTTCCAGGTCAATGGTTTTCCCAGTGAGATATTTCACATTGTCTTCTATTTTTTTTCATTTGTTTGAATCTGTTTAATAGTACCTTGATTTCTCATGAAGTCACTAGCTTCCATTTGCTCCTATCTAATTCTGAAGGGATGATTATCTTCAGTGAGCTTTTGAGATTCTTTTTCCATCTGGCAAATTTGGCTTTTTAAGGCATTCTTCTCCTCATTGCCTTTTTGAGCCTCTTTTGCCATCTAAGTGTGTCTATTTTTTAAGGTGTTATTTTCTTCAGTCAGGTTTTTGACTCTCTTTCCATAATTTTCTTTAAGGCTATCATTTCTCTTCCAATTTTTCCTCCACTTCTCTTATTTGTTTTTAAAAATCCTTCTCAAGCTCCTCTATGGCCCATAAACAGATCATATTTTTCTTGGAAGCTTTTGGTGCAGGAGTTCTGACTTTGTTGTCTTCCTCCTTTTCCATGCTTTGATCCTTTTTGTCCCCAAAATAGGAGTGTAAATTTGGATTGCTCTGTTTGCCTTGCTTCCTTTGCTTGCTCATGTTGCCACTCAATTACTTGACTTTTGAGCTTTTTGCCACAGTAGAACTCTGCTACCAGAAATGGGAGCTTTATCCCAAATGCTGGGGTTTTTGCAGTTGCTGGAGGAATTAATTTGATGCCCTTTCTGAAGCCTCCACATGCTCTGGCAGATTGCTCACACACCCCAAGACCTCCACCCTGGACAGCAATTCAGATCCAAGCAGGTTAAAGCAAGAGCAATTACCCCTGAGACTGGTTGCTTGGTGCCCCTACAATCTGCAGACTAGGAGCTCTGAAGCAACCACAAGGTGGCAGCTGCATGACCCATGGTGCCTCAGCTGCTTATTGCCCCAGGGGCAAAGGCCAGATTGCACTCCAAATTCCCAGGTCCCAAAGTCCACACTGCACTGACTTCTCACTTTGTCCTTGGAATCTATGGGTTGATAATTCTGGAGACTGCCACAGCTGCTGGTGATCTGAAGTCCCTCCAGCTGGCAGCTGGTCAGGCCCGCCCTGATGTAAAGCCGAGGTGCTGGGGCAGGGCTGGGCTCAGCTCCCAGAGCACTGTGCTGGCCACTTGATGATAGCCTGCTGGGCTGTCCTCAGCTGGGGGTTAGGTTCTCTGTGTCATTTTGTGGGTTCTGTAGCTCCAAAGTTTGTCTAGAGCTATTTTTTTTACATGAATTGGAGGAGGTGAGAGCAGGAGCTGTGGGAAGTCCTGTTTCTGCTCTGCCATATTGACTCCACCTACCTTTCTATTTGTTAACAAGTACCAGATAGTTATGATAAATACTACCTAATAAGATGGTTTAAGATCTGGTACTGCTAAACCTACTTCCTTTATATTTTTTTTTCATATTTCCTTTGATATTCTTTTTTTGTTGTTGTTTTCCTAAATGATTTTTATTTTCATTCTAAAAAAGGCAATTTAATTGGGACGGCATATCATCATATTTATTATATTGGCACTGCCTACCCAGGAATAATTAATATTTCTCCAATTATTTGAATTTGATTTTTTTTGTATAAAAAGGTTTTTTAATCATTTTTGTTTATATACTTCTTGGGTTAGTTTTGGCAGGTACACTCCCAACGTTAACTTCTAGAGAATAAAAACTTTCCCAAAAGCTTAGTTTCCTTAAATATACCTTGTCAGAATCATCAGTTAGATGACCAATTGTGATTATCTTTTTTAGAGATCTCTAAAGATACTTCCAAAGATACTAATAAATACAATTTAACAACCACACTACTATTATGAATTACTAGATAAATAGAAATGTACCATGTAATACACTTCATTTCCCTGGAAGAAGCTAACCCCAACAACAGCCATATGGTGTCCTGGGTTCTATAGCTTCTTGCACTGGGCAGTGCCCAGTCTTTCTTCCCACTGAATGTCAGTTGCACATTATGGGACTTCCAGGGCTTTCCTTAGTAGTGAATAGTTCTGGTTATTGCTATGAAGCTTTGGGAAGAAGGAAAAGTAAGCTTAGGTTGGGAAGAGGCTCAGTCAATGACTGCTATAGCAACAGAACCCCCAGAACAGAAGTAGACTCAAACAGAATCAGAATATAAATCATAGGCAGACCAATGGGAGGAACAGGCATGTGGATTCAGGCAGGGAGAACTTTCTGGCCACTACTAGGCAGGTAGCAATTTAGGTTATTTTTTTGTTTACCTTAGAGTGGGACCATGTTATTTCTCAGAATATGCTCCCTTCCCCCAACAGTAATGAGTCACCTATGTCTGACAAATATACATCATTTTTAACAGAGATCAAAGCTTTCAGATTGAAAGAAATTCCTGTAGTAAAAATTCCATGTAAAACTCTTTACTTAGGAAAAGAGTACTATTTTTTATCAGGAGAAATCTGAAATCACACTATCAAGGAGATTATTTACTTGACTAAGTACACAGACCTGTCTCTAAATTAGATTTTTGGTTGAAGGTAGAAACTGATGCAATACAACATTTATGTAAGTATGAAATAAATAGGAATCCAGTAATTCATTTATTGTCAAAAATAGAAAATAATAGTTTTATCTTTGTTTAAAAATGGGTTGGCCTCTTTCAGGATCTGTGTCCCCACCTGGTCAGGGGTGTTCCCAAAAAGATTCTTTCCTGAAGGGAACCCTTTGCACAAACACAGAACATAGAACATTAGGATTTTGAACAAGAAGGTACGTGGAATCTATCAAGTCCAGCTCCTTTTTGTTACAGACAAGAAAACTGAGAAACTGAGCAAAGAACCTGAAAACAAGGGCTTCTCTCTCCATGTTGAGTATTAATGTCATTTTATACCATACTTCTTTCAAATTCTTAACCACAGTCTTCATACTCCAGGTAAATCTTCTTACTGAACTTCTACATGAATTTTGTTCATTTTTGCCACTGAGCCTTTGTCCTTTTATTAATTATCTTCCTATGAATTTATCATATGAATGTCAAAGAAGTCTTCCAAATCCTATTCAAGATGATAGATTAATGCTTAAAAAGGTTAAAAAAAAGCCTAGTCTTCCCTTGTAACTTCCAACCCAATTCAATATGAAACTTTTATCCTAAAGCCCATAAAAATTCATGTATACACCCAGAGAAAGAATTACAAGCTAAATTAACTGACAGTGTTTTTATACTCCACAGGGCCTTCTTCCTTCATAGCAAGTACTCAAGATATCTTGATTAAATGAGCAAGCAAAAAAAGCCTTTACAAAGCATTCTACCTCACACACTCCACAGAGAATAAATACATTGAACAGATAAAATTCAACAATAAAGTTACAAACATTTGACAAAAATATAATCAAGTCTTAGAGGTGACTAAGCTGTAGAGATCTGTGTTCATATATTAAATATATACTATCTTATAATACATGACAATATATAATATATACGCACATATATACACAAATACATGTATCATGTGTGCATATTATATGTTATAGACACGTACATATTATGGTACACATATGATGTGCATATATTTTCATCTACATCATCCACATGCATTTGCTACATACACATATACGTGGGTATAGAATGTAACTTTGCTCTGAATGACCTTGTAATCTAATGACATATGTTGAGGGGGCCATGAAAGAAAAGACTACATGAATAAATATGATTCAAGGAGCTAAGTGCAAAAGAGAAATTTGGACTAAATGATATAAGAAATTTTGAGGAAAGTTCAATTAAATCTAAAGGAGGAGAAGTGGGAAAGGCATCATAAATGTCTTAATAAATGAAATAGTACCTGAATTGGTTCTTGTAGGAAAGAAGGGTTTTTAAAAGATGGAGATTATAGCAGCAGGTTAAGAATAATTTTAAGGAAAGTCTATTCTGAACATAGGAGATGGAAAGAGAAACTGCATGAGAAAGGGAAACGGTGCCATACAAATGGCCTGAAAAATGCAGATGTACCAGGGACAAGCCCATGGGACTTTCCATCTGGCTCCTAGCTAAAGGATGTTCCCATCCAGGATTTCCTGGTTGGCCCCCTTAATCCTCTACAACCTTAGATGTGGTAGTGGGTGAACAGGGTAGTGATCCTGTACCAAAGAAGATTGGCCACAGCTTCATGATGACCTTTGTCCTATATATGCAAAGGTAAGAGAGTGAGGAGAAAAATGTTCTTCTTTCAAAGTGGTCTCTGTGTTGGGACATCGCCAATGCCAAATGTCCCTATGATTTTCAGTAAGAAGAAAAGTGACTCTTTTTGGTCAGTACTGCAGACTCATAGAATCCTATAGATCAATATCTATAGAACATCTTTGTTGTTCCCTGACTTGGGCCATTACTCTCCTCATCTTAGAGCCATCTCTGGAAGTTCTGATGTTTTTTTTCTTTTTTTTTTTGTTTTTTTGGAGGGCAGTTGAGGTTAAGTGACTTGCCCAAGGTCACATACATGGCTAGTTTTTTGTGTTAAGTGTCTGAAGCTGGATTTGAATTCAGGTCCTCCTGAATCTAGGGCTGGTGCTCTATTCACTGAGCCACCTTGCTGTACCATTCAGATGTTTTTTCCCAGTAGCCACTGAACCTCCTAATGCCCGCCTTCTCCTCTTCCCATAAGTCCTTTCCTGTTTAAAGTCAGAAGCTGACCGTGGAACTTGGTACTGCTGGGTAAACTGTCCAGCTAACAAGTCGATTCCACTTACTTCAAGGCTTTCAACTTACTGCCTCTGTGGTTAGGGCCAAAAATGGAGTTACATAGTCTATTTAAATGGGAGTAGGCTGACATAATTTTATTCTTCCTTGCATCTCTGATGCCATGTTGATACTTCCCCCAGAAATGAAGATTGCAATCTCTTTTATTTGCCTCTCCAAAGAGAAAATATGATTCAGGTTTTCTCAGATGCTTATTAGCTGTGTGACTTGGGAAGAGTTCTTTGACTTCTTTCTATCTCAGTTTCCTTAACTGTCAAATGAGGATAATCATAGCACCTATCTCCCAGGATTGTTGTGAGGATCAAATGAGATATATGTAAAATACTTAGCATAGTACCTAGCAAAGAATATGCACTTAATCAATGTTTGTTTTTGTTTTCTAATCACTCACAGAAAAAATTTCAAGGGAGCATAATTGGAATCAATTTTCATTTTCATTTCTTCTGCTAACTAGCAGAATTAACTGAAGGGCAAATCACAGCCTTGCCGAACCTCAATACTTCATCTGTAAAATGTAGGAGTTGGACAAGAAGGTCTCTAATTTCTCTCCTATTTCTAAAGTTCTATGATTCAGTATATACATAGACTTGTGAATCAGTGGGTTCTTTTCTTTAAAGAGAAGGAAAAGAGCCATAAAGAGAGAAAAGCAGAAGCATGGAAGCAATGTACAAGAGGGAGGAGAATGATGAGTCATCCAAAAATAGCTGTGACATTGAGACAGCAGTTGAGGTTGATTAATCTGAAGGTGACATATCACTTTTCAAAAGCAAAGACATCAAGACCTTAACATTTTCTTTATTGTTGCTTCCAGTCAAGCAGGCATATATCTGTGTTTTAAGTATGTATCAAAGCAGTCTTGAATATGAGTACTGGCACCAAAAATCAGTTTTCTCATTGGCTGGGCTATATGGGAACAAGAACAAAAAAATCTAGATAATCTATACTTAGCTTCTAATGAGCTCACAGCAACTAGCATGTATATACCTCTGTGAGGTTTGCAAAACACTTCACAGATATTATCTCCTTTTATCCTCATGACAATCCCAATGGGTAAGTTTTATTATTATCCTCCTACCACAGATGAGGAACCTCAGACAAAAAGGGTTAAGTGACTTGCCCAGTGCCACACAAAGTGTCTAGGACTGAATCTATATTCAGGTCTTTCTGACTCCAGGTCCAACACAGGTTGAAAAATGCAGGGGTGGAGAGTAGGAAGGTGGGGCAAGGGAAGGGAGACAGAAAACTTGAATTTAAAATTGTGCTATGACCATGATAGGGAAAAGAGAGCAATATATATACATATATATATATGTAATATTAATGGAATATGATATCTTCCCTGTCCATTAATAGGCCTATGTTACCACGTGTTCCCTCTTCCTTGGAACAGGAATCATATTCCTAGATTTAAAGGTATAAAGATATTTCAGTCATGGATGTCTTGCTGCTTTCACAACTGTGATACATCCTGAGTCACATAGCGCCCATTGTGGGAGAAATTTGCATAAGGAAGAACTTGCTTAGGGGGAGGCTTGCTTACAAGGAGGCTTGCTTATAGGATGGCTATCACACCTTTTGGTACTGAGTCATGAGGGTTGTGGTGCCTTCTGGCTATTAGTTGAAAACTATATGTACTAGGAGGTTGGTATTTTGCTTTGGGGGCTTGCTCATGAGAAGGACTTTTTGATTCCCTGGACAGGACTCTGAGTAGCGGTTTATTAAGAGCCAGAGCCCCATGACTACATGAATGCTGGTGGTCTCCCAGTCTGGTGGTGTATGTAGGTGGTTGTATTAATCTGTTTAGTCAGTTGGAACCCTGTCTATTGGATTCTTTCTTGGATACTCACTTCTTTATACTTATCTATACTTATCTGTCTGCTAATTAAGGTAAGATCTTTAACCCTTTTAAAACTGTCTTTCCTTTAGAAAAGCAGATCAAAGAACCCGTGTTAACAGGCCATCCTGGATGTGCTAATGGCACATACAACATAAAACATGAATTCTGCAAAATGAGAAGAAAAATATGATTTAAAAAGTTCTCAATGATTTTATCATAAAAGAAAAATACTAAGGAAAAATCCAAAGAACACATGTATATGCACATGTTAAGTGATCCCATTTTTTAAACATTGTCCTTAGTGAATAGTTTTGTAGTCTTGTTTTGAAGAATTTTTGCATATATACATATATATATATATATATATATATGCTATATATATAGTGCTATGTTCCAGGAAGAGTGCTATGTTTTGGGAATACAAATACAACTAAAAAGAGTCCTTGCTCTCAAGGAACTTCCTTTTTAATGAAATAAAGAATAGAGCAAGTTAAGGTAGTAATGAGGAGCTAAGAAGAAGGAATGAGGCCAGAGGTGCTTGGAGGAGGGGGACAATGCAGGGCTGAGTCTTAAAAAGAAACAGAACTCTGACATGTTTTAGGGTGGAGAAGAGGTAAAGATATTTGAAGATATATGTGTGGAGGGAAATCAATCAATTAATCAATCAGCAAACATTGATTAAACACCTACTATGTGTTTAGAACTATGTTAAATGGCTGGGAAATACAAACAACATGAAAGTCTCTGCCTTCAAGCAAATTGTGTTCTATCTGGAGAAAGAAACAACACAAGTAAGTATTTTATACTTACATAAGTAAATAGATATATAGATGTGTGTTTGTGTATGTATGTGAATGTATGTTATTGTTTGTCATTTCAATTGCATTTGACTCTTCATGAATTCATTTTGGGGTTTTCTTGGCAAGGATACTGGGGGTGGTTTGCCATTTCTCTAGTTCATTTTTATAGATGAAGGAACTGAGGCAAACAGGGTTAAGGGATTTGCCCACACAGCTAGTAAGTGGCTGAGGTTGGATTTGAACTCATGAAGATGAATCTTCTTGACTCCAAGTCCAATTCACTGTGTCATGTCACCTAGCTACCCCATATGCATGCATATACATACATATATACATACATGTTTGTGTGTACTTGTGTCTATGTATATATACATGCATTGTGAAGAATTTGGAGAGGTTAGTGGAGCACTAGGAACTCAGAAGATGAGGAAGACCTTATGTAGAATGTAGTCCTTGACAGAACTAAGGGATTCTAAGAATCCAAGGAAATCAGTGCTTTAATAGGCATTTTGGACTACCTTTGTAAAAGCACGAAGATGAGAAAGGCAGTGTGGTCCATGATAAATAGCAAGAAAGCCTGTTTGGCACAAATAGATAATAATAAAAGCCAGCAGGCTTTAAGGTTTACAAAGTGCCTTACAAATGTAATTTCATTTAATCCTCACAATAATCCCAGGAGGTAAGTGCTGTTATTATACCCATTTTGCATTAGGAAATTGAGACAGATAAAGATTAAGTGACTTGCTCAGGGCCACACAGCTTTTATGTTCCTGATATTGGATGCAAATTCAATTTTTCCTGACTTCAGGCCCTGCACTATACTCACTGTATCACTTTTCTGCCTCTAAACAAAAATAGTAATAAACTTTATCCAAGGATAATACACAGAATAGGTAGGCTGGATCAGAGGTTTCATAGATGGAAATAGTTTACCAGAGCCTTATAAAATTTTGTTTAGCAAGAATGGATGTTACACTCCAACTACACAGAATTCTTTATTTTATAGTTGATGAAACCATTCCATAGAGTTTATGTGAGTTACACAACAAGGAACACAGCTAGTTAGACACAGTCAGGACTAGAACCCAGGTTTTCTGATGATCAAAAACAATGTTCTTTTCATTACATTATAAATCAATGGTGGAAAAGGTCACAAAGGCATCAAGTTGTGGTGGGACTTGAATGAAAGATCAATAACATTTTGAATTATGTAGTATAAGAAATAAGGAGCCTTTGAAGATTCTCAAAGGGGAAAGACATCCATTAAACATTTATGGTTGAAGGAATTGCATCTATTAACAGAAGTCAGGTGCTTCATTTTCTTTCTTTGTTGTCTTTATACTTTAATTTTATTTTTTCCAATTACATGTAAAACAGTTTTAACATTCATATTTTTCTTTTACAATTTTGAGTTCTAAATTCTCTCCCTCCCTCTCTCACTTCCCCCTGATTGAGAAAGCAAGAAATTTAATAAAGGCTATCTATATATACAGTCATGCAAAACATATTTCTATATTAGCCAAGCTGTGAAAGCAAACATAGGTCTCTCCCTAAAAAATACACACAAATATAAAGAAAATATTTAAAAATAGCATACTTTGATCTACATTCAGACTCCATCACTTCTTTATCTAGAGGTAGATAGGAATTTTCATTATAAATCCTTTAAAATTGTCTTGGATCTTTGTATTGCTAAGAATAGCTAAGCCATTCACAATTAATCTTCAGACAATATTGCTTTTACTACGCACAGTGTTATCTTGGTTCTGCTCAATTCACTTTGCATCAGTTCATGTAAGACTTTCCAAGGTTTTTTCGGAAAGCATCCTACTCATTGTTTCTGATAACACAATAGTATTCCATCACAATCATATACCAAAACTTGTTTAGCCATTCCTCATTTGATGTGCATGCCCTCTATTTACAATCCTTTGCCACCACAAGAAGAGCTGTTGTAAATATGTTTGTACATATGGGTCCTTTTCCTTTTTGTGTGTTTTTTTGAATCTCTTTGGGATACAGACTTAGTAGTGATTGTTGTTGTTTGTCCTTCATCCTTTTTTTAAATTAAATTTTATATTTATTTTTAGTTTACATCATTCATTTCCACAAGATTTTTAGTTACAAATTTTCTCCTTGTCTTTCCTCTACCCACCACCCCATGTCCTTCATTCTTGAAGAGGTCCATGACAACGGGGAGATGCAGTGAATTAGATTAAAATGAGGGAGGACTATGCAAAGTCACCAGATTCACCTTCTCTTCTAAAGTCATCTGGGTGCAGTGGCAAGACATAGATCAAAACAACTGAAGATGGCCCAGGATGCAGTGGGAGACCGTGACTTTTTAAGCCAAGATTTTTAACAATTCTCAGTTTGACTGAGGCACAGCCCATTCAGTGATTGTGGCTAGCTAAGAAATGAGGCAGAGAATGAACTTTTTACTTAGGAAAAGAAAAAAAACTAGCTGGTAGGGGAAAGACCCTTGGGTTTCTGGCCAAAACAGAAACAATTGATATATACATTCACTCTGAGAGAATTAGGGCCCAAACAATGACCAAGTGGGTCTTATATTGGGACCTGCAGTTGGCTAGTCAATGACAGGCAAAGTGATTTGGGTTTAAGGAATATACTTATATAGTTATATGATCTCTTTGAGCATTTGCCCCTCAAATTATACAAAACAGGGCTTGGTTTATTGTTTTGTTTATTGTCTTTTTGTTTTGTTTTGTTTCCATTTTTCAAATGATTTATAAACTTCTGATTTACATCATTCATTTCCGCCAGATTTTGAATTACAAATTTTCTCCCCGTTTTTCCCCTACCCACTGCCCCAAAATAGCACTCCCACTGGATATCCCCTCCTCCAATCTGCTCTCTCCCATATCTTCTCCCATACCCCCTCTGACTTTTCCAGTAGGGCACGGTGGATCTCTATGCCCCAATACCTGTATATCTTATTTCCCAATTACATGTAAAATAGTATTAATAATAGTGTATATATATACATGTATGTGTGTATATATATATATATATATGTATATTTAAACATTTGATTTTAAAACTTTGAATTCCAAGTCCATTCCCTTCCTCTCTTGTCACCCACCCTTACTGGGAAGATAAGCAGTTCAGTATAGGTTGTACATGTGTAGCTAATGCAAAACATTAACATAGTAGATATATTGTAAAAAACTGACTATATTTCCTTCCCTCCTCTCCCACCTCCCACTTGTTCTATTCTCTACTTTGATCCCGTCCCTTTTCAAAAGTGGGTGTTTCCAACTTCCCTCCCCCCATCCTGCCCTCCCTTCCTTCATCCCCCCTTTCATTCCCTTCCCCCCTACTCTCCTGTAGGGTGAGATACCATGTTTAGTGTGTATTTCATTCCCTCCCTGAGCCAAATTCAATGAGAATAAGGTTGAGCCATTCTCTTTTGCCTTCCTATTCTTCCCCTCCATTGTAACCATTTTCCCTTGCCTCTTCTATATGAGACAGTTTACGCCATTCTATCTCTCCCCATCTCCTCTCATTATATTGCTCTCTCCCCTCTTAATTTCAACTTTTAAGTATCATCCCTTCCTATTAAATTGGTCCTGTGCCCTCTATCTATGTATACCTGTATACATATATACACACATTCACATATGTATTCATATACCTGTATACCCTCTGACATATATATATATATATATATTTCTATTCCTTTCAACTATTTTCATACTGAGAAAAGTTTCATCATTTACAATTATCATTTTTCCACGTAGGAATGTTAATAGTTCAACTTTGACAAGATCCTAATGATTTCTTTTCCCTGTTTACCATCTCATGCTTCTCTTGCTTCTTATATCTGTATGTCAAATTTTCTATTCAACTCTGTTTTTTTCATCAAGAATCCTTGAAAGTCCTCTATTCCACTGAATGACCATATATTCCCCTCAAACATGATACTCAGTTTTGCTGGGTAGGTGATTCTTTGTTTTAATCCCAGCTCCTTTCCCTCCAGAATATCATATTCCAAGCCATTTGATCCCTCAATGTAGAAGCTGCCAGATCCTGAGTTATCCTGATTGTGTTTCCACAATATTCAATTTTTTTCTTCCTGGCTGCTTGTAATATTCTCTTCTTGATCTGGGAATTTTGGAACCTGGCTACAATATTCCTAGGAGTTTTCTTTTTGGGATCTTTTTCAAAAGGTGATTGGTGAATTCTTTCAACCTCTATTTTGCCCTCTGGTTCTAAAACATCAGGACAGTTTTCTTTGAGAATTTCTTGGAGGATGATTTCTAGGTTCTTTCTTTGATTATGGCTTTCAGGGAGTCCAATAATTTTTAAGTTATCTCTCCTGTATCTCTTTTCCAGGTCAGTGGTTTTTCCAATGAGATATTTCACTTTGCCTTCTATTCTTTCATTTGTTTGTATCTGTTTAAAAGCATCTTGATTTCTTCTAAAGTCATTAGTTTCCATTTGCTCCAATCTAATTCTGACAAAATGATTATCTTCAGTGAGCTTTTGAGATTATTTTTCCATCTGGCAAATTCAGCTTTTGAAGGCATTCTCCTCATTACCTTTTGTAGCCTCTTTTGCCATTTGAGTTAGTCTATTTTTAAGTTGTTATTTTCCTCAGTCAGGCTGTGTTGACTGCCATTTCATAATTTTCTTGCATTGTAATTTCTTTTCCCAATTTTTCCTCCATTTCTCTTATCTGCTTTGTAAGGTCCTCTATGGATGGTAACCAGCTCGTATTTTCCTTTGAAGCTTTTGGTGCAGGAGTTCTGACTTCACTGTCTTCCTCCTGTTCCATGCTTTGCTCCTTTTTGTCCCCAAAATAGGAGTCTAATGTTGGATTCTTCTATTTGCTTTGCTTCCTTTGCCTGGTCATGTTGCCACTCAATTATTTGACTTTTGGGCTTTTTGCCACAGTAGGACTCTGCTTCCAAACAGGGGAGCTTTTTACCAAACTCTGGGGCTTTCTCAACTGCCAGAGCTTTTAGTTGGGTGCCCTCTCTGAAGCCTCCACATGCTCTGGCAAGCTGGTCACACACCCCAGGACCTCCGCCCTAAACTGCAATCCAGATCCAAGCAGGTTAAAGCAAGAGCGATTACCCCTCAGACTGGGTGCTTGGTCCCCCTACACTCTTCAGGGCAGGAGCTGAAGCTGCCACATGAGGGTGGCTGAGCCAACCCTCAGCAGCTTCTCGCCCTGAGGGCAAAAGCCAATACACTCCCAACAACTGGGTCCCAAAGTCCACACTACACTGACCTCTCCCTTTGTCCTTAGCATCTATGTGTTGATAATTCTGGATCGCCACAGCTGTAGGTGATCTGGGGTCCTTCCAGTTGGCAGCATGAGCTAGGCTTGGCTCACAGAGCGCTGTGCTGCCAATTCCTTCTGGTCTGCCAGGCTGTCCTCAAAGGAAGGTTATCTTCTCTGTGTCATTTTGTGGGTTCTGTAGCTCCAAATTTTGTTCAGAGTCCCCTTTACACATGGATGTCCTGTTTCTACTCTGCAATCTTGACTCTGCCCACGGTTTTGTTTATTGTTCAGACCTAAGAAAGTAATGAAGAAAATTTTAATAATTTAAATAAAACTTAAATGTGGGTCTGGGACCCTTTTTCTGGAGGGCTGTTTGTTAAAATACTTACAAGTATTTTATATTATATTATATCATACTTACAATACCTTTGAAGCAAAGGTACCATGAGGGGAGTAAAGTACTGGAAAAGGGACATGAACTTTCACATGAAATTCTTTCTTAGGTCTACCCCACCTACCTCTCCCCCCACTCCACCTCACAAAACAAAAACTACCCAGAGCAAAGAGATCCCACCATTTAGGATATCACCTAGTTGAAATGAAGTCAAGGATTAAATAGAGCTGGAGGTTTCCTACCTCTGACCTAAAGTCAGAGAACACCTAGATATCCTTCTTGGTCTTTGCAGTATTCTATGGTTATGTCCTGATTATTTTTACTTACTCCCTCCAATAGAAAAGTGTTAGGATTACTTGGTTTTGCTTTTTAAAAATAATAATTTATAGATCCTTTTTATTTTTTTTTTTTTACCACATAGCCATTTCCAGAAATACTCATACCCAATGGGCTCACCTTGTAAATAAGAAAAACTGTGAAGAGTAACTGAATCAGTGACTATAACTGGCCTGCAGTTCTCTAATTAAAGGAGGAAGGTACGTTTCCTTTTCCCTATGATGCTATGGTTGGTTATTACTCAATCTTGGCTTTGTTTTGCATTACTTTAGTCCATGTATATATTTTTTCTTTGTTCTGCTCTCTTAACAACCTAGAAAACCTGGTCCCAACTTATCTTTCCAATCTCACTTGGAGGGAAGGAATAAGCATTTCTATAACATCTATGTATATATATATATCTAATATTATATATAATATCTATATATAAAGCCTATGTACAAGGCTCTTGCTAAACACTTTATGAATATTATCTCATTTTATCCTCACAATAACCCTGGTAAGTAAGTGCTATTATCATCCCCGTTTTGTAGTTGAGGAAATTGAAGCAAAGAGAAGAAAGCTGGCTTGTCCAGAGTCACACAGTATGTGTCTGAGGCAGGATTTGAACCCCTCTTCTTGACTCCAAGTCTAGCACTCTGTCCACTGTGGAACCTAGCTGCCTCCAATTGGGCTTCACAACTACTTTCACACAATGAGACCCAGACCAACTGGCCTTCTCACACATAACACTCCGTCTTCTACCTGTGTCTCTGTCTGGAATTCATTCCCTCCTTACCTCTGCCTTGCTGAGTTCCTCTCTTCCCTCAAGATACAGCTCAAGCACCATCTTTTGCATGAAGCTTTTCCCAATCCACTAATTGATGTGCCTTCCTTTGTAAACTACCTTATATTTAACTAATTCACATATAGTTGCATTTACTAGTTTCATATGTATACTGTATTTTTACATGCACTTGTTTTATCCCCCATTAGAATGTAAGCTCATTGGGAGTAGGTATTGTTTCATTCTTTGTTCTTGTATGCCCTCTATCATAGTTCTTTCCACATAGTAGGTACCTAAAATGTTTGTTAATTGATTCACTCAAACATTTGATAATTTATTACTTGTCATGCTTTTAAATTTTTGTTGTATTTGTCATATGCCATGATTTATTATTCTAACACTACCCACTTGATGGGCACTATTTTTTTTTGCTTCCCTCAAAAGTACTACTATGAATATTTTATTTCTGTTCTTGTGTTTTATGGGCAATATCATAATAGCCTGAATTTTTATTATAGTTTAAGAATTGCAAATGAGTCACATATGTTATCTGATACAATCTTCACAACAACACTGTGAAATAGGTACTATTATTATCCCCATTATACACATAAGGAAATTGAGACTTGGAGCAATTCAGGGACTTGTCCATAGCTTCACAACTAGTAAGTAATTTGGAGGGATATGAACTCAGGTATTCCTGATTCTAATTCCAGTACTCTATCCAAGATACTACTTAACTCCAGTGTCATCATAGGTCAAGTAACTGGATAACTGGGTCAAAGAACATCTTGTAGTATTAACAATGTATGTATGTGATAGATATAGAACAGGAAGATCAAGCTAATCCTTGTTTGATGAACATATGACCTAAATATATTAAATCAAAGCTTATTTAATAAGATATTTTATTTATTCATTTTAATGTCTTGACCTAGATATCTCTACCAATTTTAAGGGGAAATAATTATGCACTGATATTTTGGACATGATGAGCATTCCTCTCTTCCACAAAAGAATGAAGTTGGTGCCTCATTGTTCATCAAGGTAATGCTGGATTCTTGAAAGCTATGTTCTTACAGATCCTATGTTGCTAAAAAGGACTAAAGTAAGGACCTGGCAATGGATAGTATGCTTTTTATCTGAGGACCTGCCTTGAAAAACTTAAATGAAGTTATCAACAGTGTTTTAAAGCTCATTAAGTGTTAAGTTCCTCCTCCATCTTCCCTCACTCTATCCCCCTTCATCCAAGCAACTCACAAAGAAATGGGGAGGTTACAATCTGTGTCAGCTGATAGAATACACAAATTGACAAAAAAAATATTGAAGTGATAGACAAAAGACAGATGCTCAGTTTAAAATATCATCAATTCAATAACAGTACCTTGAAAGGATAAACTCATTTCAAAATTCTAATTCAGAGATATTAGAAATTCTCTGCTGTTTCAGAATTTTTTTCTGCTAACTACAATATCATCAGTAGCAATTAGAAAATTTAAACTTCTTTACATCCTTTTCTCTTCCTACCTTTCCAGTCTATTCCTCATCTGTATTTTGAACACATGGGACTCTGTCTTCTACCTTTGTTCATTTGTAATGTCTATCCTTCATACTCTCTCTCCAAACATTTACCTCCCACCCTCCTAAGTTTCCTTCAAGACTCAGTCAAGTGACACCTTTTACATGAATCCTACATTCCTCTTTCAGACATATAAAATTCTTTGAAATCATGCAAGCTAAGTTCTCTGTCCTAACTATTCATTTTATTTTAACAAACTGCCTACAATATGCATTGCAAGGATAACAGTAAAGCAGTTCTTCCCCTCAAGGAGCTTTCATTCTCTTGTGGGGATAAAACAAGTATTCAGATAAACAAATACAAGGTTACTTGAGGAGAGTTAACTCATAATGGTGGAAAGAGGGTCCAGGAAAGCTTCCTGGAGCCAGAATATATGGTACTTTACTGGCTCTTTTGTTTCAGATAATTTATCCTATTATACCTCTCTCTTTTCCCTTATCATGGAACATTCCTTTTTCACCCCTCATTTTCATTTTTTTAATATAATCATCCTATCAATAACATTCAAGTCACACCTATGCCCTCTGTCTATGTAACTACCCTAATAATAAGGAAGTTTTTAGGAGTTACTAGTATCATTTTCCCACATAAGAATATAAACAGTTTAACCTTATTGAATCCCTTATGATTTCTCTTCCCTGTTTACCTTTTTTATGCTTCTTTTGAATCTTGTATTTGAAAGTCAAATTTTCTATTCAGTTCTGGTCTTTTCATCAGGAATGCTTGAAAGTCCTCAATTTCCTTGAATATCCATTTTTCTCCCTGAAGGATTATACATAGTTTTTCTGTATAGGTGATTCTTGGTTGTAATCCTAGCTCTTTTGCCCTATGTGACATCATATGCCTAGTCTTCTGATCCTTTAATATAGAACTTGCTAAATTTTGTGCTATACGGACTTTGGCTTTATATTTGAATTGTTTCTTTTTGACCTCTTACAATATTTTCTCCTTGATCTGGGAGCTCTGTAACTTGAATATAATATTCTTTGGAGTTTTCATTTAGGGATCTATTTTAAGATATGATCAGTAGATTCTTTCAATTTCTATTTTACCCACTGGTTATAGAATATTAGAGCAGCTTTCCTTGATAATTTCTTAAAAATGATGTCTAGGCTCCTTTTTTGATCATGATTTTAGGTACTCCAATAATTCTTATATTATCTCTCCTAGATCTATTTTCTAGGTCAGTTGTTTTCCCAATGAGATATTTTATATTTTCTTCTAATTTTTCATTCTTTTGACTTTGTTTTATTGTTTCTTGATGCTTCACAAAGTCATTAGCTTCCACTTGTGCAATTCTAGTTTTTAAGGCAGTATTTTCTTCTGTGACTTTTGTGTCTCTTTTTCTATTTGGCCAGTTCCACTTTTTAAGGGGTTCTTTTCTTCAGTGTATTTTTATATATCTTTTTTAATCTGGCCAATTCTGTTTTTCAAGGCATTCTTCTCTTCATTTGGATTTTTTGAGCCTCTTTTACCATTTGACCTATTCTCTTTTTAAAGGTGTTATTTTCTTCAGCAATTTTTGATGCCTCCTTTACAAAGCTATTGAATCTTTTTTTGAATCACTCTCATTTCTTTCCCCAATTTTTCCTCTACATCTCTTACTTAATCATTAAAATTATTTTTCAGCTCTTCTGTATCCTGGAGCCAATTTAGTTTTCTTTGAGTTTTTGGATATAGATGTTTTGACTTTGTTGTCTTATTCTGAGTTTGTGTTCTGATTATCTTTTTTTACCATAGTAACTTTATATAGTCAGAATTTTTCTGCCATTTGTTCATTTTTCAGCTTATTTCTTGATTTTTACCTCTATGCTAAAGGGGGGCTCTGCTTTCAGAGTGGTAGGGTACCATCCCAATCTTCAGGTTGTTTTGTGCAGCTCTTTTCTGAGGTAATTCTGAGAAACTATAAATTTTTGATTCTTCCAAGGTGATATCATCTAGGAAGAGATGTGTTACCTACTCTTGTGTACTGTGCAGTGGTCTATGAGTAACCACAAGCACTCTTTTTCACCATGGAACTGTGACTAGGGTCCTTTCTCCCTTGTGACCTCAAGTTCTAGTGTATTAGTGCTCCTCCTAACCCTGGGACTGAGGTCCTGGACTGGGACCCAGATCCCAGTGTGATCAGTATAACAGTTCTGCCCCTGGTGTTGGCAAAGGGGCCCCTGTAATCTCCTTCTGACCAGTTGTTCAACTCACTTGCTATCTGTTGTCTGAAAGGTCTGGAAAATACCACTGATTCAGTGGCCCCCAAGGCCTGCTTCTGGTTTGCTAGGATTTGGTCTGCCCTGGCACCTTCTGCACTTGGCTGACTTCTACTCTCAACCCACGCAACAGACCTTTCCTGCTGACGTTCTAAGTTGTCTTGGGCTAGAAAATTGTTTCACCCCATCTATTTTTATTTGGTTCTGCCACTCTAGTATATATTTGGGGGCATTATTTAAAGGTGTTTGGCGGGGTTGAGGGGAGAGCTGAGGCAAATCCCTGACTTTTCTCTGGCATCTTTGCTCTGCCCCTGAACTATGTTTTTGAGAGCATTTTAACCTATAGAATACCATGAATCCAGGATAATAATGTGTGTGAGATCCTCTCTGAGTCTGATACACACACACACACAATTTGTAGATATTTACATACTACATTTTGTTTATGTTCCCTAAAATCCAATTAGCTTTTAACTTTCCACATCACAAATGAAATAAGCTTGAAGTCTGCTAAATTATTCAGAGATTTATGTGTATGTGCCTGATCTTGTATTTGTACTGTCAATTTTTTTACATATATTATTTAGGATAATATGAAGTATTACATCTTCTGTAAGGATAAGTCTATTTGTACTCTAAGTTAAGCATCAGCTATGATGGTAATGAAAACCTACAAAGAGTTTGTACTATCCTTTTTATGTGACTCACACATGTCACATAACAATTCTTGGCCTCAGTTTCACAATTAGGAGATTAGGCTTGATGGCATTCAAGGCTCCTTCCAACTCTAAAATGAATACCTTATGTTTTAATTAACATAAATAATGTGAAGGTCATTAAGGAGTTATTTCAATGATTATACTTATCAAAAATACCTTGGAATGGTAGAAAGACAAATAGCTTCAAACTCAGGAAGATATATGTTCAAATCTTTCTTCTGTGCCCATGGTAAAAGTCATTTTACCTTTGCCAAGGAATTTCTAGAAAACTGTAAGTTGCAGGTTTGTGAGAAGAGGATTTATTTTTTTAAAACCAAGAGTTTTATGCCTGAATGAAATTAGAAATTTGTATGTATATATATATATCTCAAAGCATTTTGTATTATCTTCACATAATGCATTAGAGTTTTTTGTAAGAGAGCTTTTAAGGTTGCGGTTTGCTCTACCACATGAGATGTTTTGTTTTGTTCTGTAGTATATAAACAATAAATACAGAAGCATCTGGTGTTTTTTGCACCTTGATGTCAATTGTCTGAGTGTAAAGATATGATATGTCAAAAATCATTTATGAAAGCTTGCCTACTTCCTTTTCACATTTTCACCAGACATCATTGACATTTTGATGATTTTCATAAAGATTTTGTGAAGATGATAAATTAACCACATGAGAATGTAATCTCTTGGATCCCTTGATTCTGCCCTAAGAGTATTGTCATAGAAAAGTGGTCAAATAGATTCTCTTCTTGATCTTTTTGAACTTGTCTTGGATATTTTTGGTAAGAGCGTCACTGAAGAGATTTTATCATACAATACCATGTGGGAAGGAAATGAAAGTTGGGAGCAACTAACTGTGTCTGATCTCTGGATGTGAGCTCCCAGTCTCCCATACTCTAGCCTCTGGGGCTCTGGTAGGCTGGAGAGACAGTGCAGGGATAATGTGAAAAGTGAGGTGCTTGCTACCTGACCCACTTATTCCTTACTCTTTTAGGAAGAATAAGAGAAAAGATGGAACAGAAAGATGGCCCTTCTGGCTACTAGGAAAAAACAAATACATGCCCCCCGCCAAAGCAGTGTTTACTGATGCTGTTTATGGGTCTCCTGTCACATATCATATAAGTCTATATGTCTGGTTATAAAGGAAAAACCTAGCAACTACATACAATCTTGTTTGGTCATTAATGCCCAGAGATTCAGGGATTTGGGAAAGGTTTTTATCATTTTAAGGAGAAACTATACATATTTCAGCATGAGCTGAGTCAGATGAGGACTGGATGCAAATCTAATATGGTTTTTCCATTAGGATAGAGATATTCCATAATCGTATTTCCCAGATCAGGAGTTAATAAGCTTTTTGAGTATCATGGGCTCTTGGCAATCTGGTAAAACCCATGGACCCCTTATGAGAATTATGTTTTTACTACAAAAAAATCCATGTAGGTTTATAAAGGAAATAAATTATATTGAAATACAGTAATGAAAAAATATGAATATAAACATGTATGTATATGTGTATGTACACACACACACACCTTGTTCTGGGCAGAAACAAGTTTCTCAGAAATAGCATAGCATATAAATATATACCATGATGTTTTAAACCCCTAGTTCTTGAGAAAATTGAGAGCTGGGGCAGGAAAATTTTCTTGTGAGGTGAGGTGTTATCTTGGTACTGATTAGGGAGATCCCTTTCTCTGTTATACCTCAACACCTATTACCTCATCACTCATTAGAGGAAGTCAGATGGCATGGTGGTTAGAAAGTTGAGCCTGGAATAAGGAAGACTTGAGTTCAGATCCAACCTTAGATATTTACTAACTGTTTGACCCTGGCAAGTCACTTAACTTCTGTCTACCTCAGTTTCCTCATCTGTTGAATGGGGATAATAATATTACCTACCTCACAAGGTTGTTGTGAGGATAAAAATGTGATATATTTTTTGTAATGCACCTTACAAACTCAAAGTGATATATAAACACTAACTATTATGCTTATCACAAAGACTTCATAGGACAACTATTATAGGTAAAGGGTTATTAATGTTCTTTTATTCCCTTCTTTTCAATAATAATATCTACCATGAAATTTATTCTTTTGATGTCTTCTCCCTAAGGTATCTTTACATAAACCTCAATGTTTGCAAGGTTGAACATTCTCCAGAAAGCGCTTTTTTAGTTTATACTTGACTTTGGCTCAGATACTTTTCCCCACTGTCTCTTTAAATGCTAGATTTTAGAGTTCAAATACAATGATTTCGTTGCCATTGGAGATGATAAAACATGTCACATGGATAATGGCAATGAACTATATATTCTGTCTTTCAGCTATCCAGGCTCTTTGTTTGGTTTTAAATTGTTTTGTTCTTTTAGTTTTATTAATGAGTAGCTTTGGTTGATGTGTCTCAGTCAGATTTTGTGTCCTCTCCATTTTTATGTTCCTTTATGAGGTGATAGGATTCAATTTTTATTGTGTCAATATTAAATTTCATTCTACTACCAAACACTTGAGATTTTTTATAATCACAGATCACAATTCAGGCTTTCAATGTATTAACTAACCCTCATGCTTCTGAGTCTTTGGGCTTATTTCCTAATCTAGGCCTTCATCCAAGTCATCAATAAACATGTTTAGCAGAACTGGGCCAAGGATGGAGCCCTGTATCTTTCCTCCAGAGATCCTTCTCTATGTTTACATCCATCCATTAACAAACTCTCATTATGTTTGGTTGTTCAGCTTCTTTGAAATCCACTTAGCTGCCCCATCAATTCAGTCCACATTTTTGGTATCTCCTTAACAATGATGTCCATGAACAGCTTTGTCAAATGCCTTATGAAGATCCAGGTATAGTATACCTATGGCATTTCAATGATGTACCACTAGAGTCTAAGATTACTTAATTCTAGTCCTCTTTGGTTCAATGTCATGAAAAATACCAGAGAATTAAAACCTGTTTAAAACAGCATGTTAGCATTAAAGACATTTAAAAACATCCTAACTAGTAAAATTTGAAATTAGTATATTGTCTTAATGGGCCAACTTAAAACCAGGAATAAATGTCTTGTATTATTCCTTAAAGATAAATGAAGAATTCTCTGGGAACCCTGCCTGGCAATAGCCCCCTGGAGAAAAGGTCCTACTATTGACTCCCAGGAGTGCATATTTGAGAACCATTAACACAGGTTTGCTGGTTCATCTCAACTGTCCCAAGAGTACTCAGGGATAAAGATGATCACTAAGGTAGCCAGAGTCCAAAACACTCAGGCCCTTAAAGACTGGAGTCAACATTTTCAGTTTCTGAAAGAAAATTAGTTACCAAAGCAGAATATAAACCATTACTATCAGTCATACCTAAAGACAGAACAATGGGGGCTTTACCTCAGTATGCCCAAATGTAGAGGAAACTTAAAACACATGCAGTCCTTAAACAATATAGAAACAAGTTAACTTAGTAGTATCTGTTAATCAATCAAGAAGCATTTATTAAGTGCTTACTATGTAGACACTGCATTGAAGTTCTGGGGGTACAAATACAATGAATGGAATAACTGATCTTGAGGGCCTTACAGTATAAAAGGGGAGAAAAAACAATTCAATTCAGTTCAGTTCAGTCATTTTCAGTCATGGGTGACTCTTCATGACCCCATTTGGGATTTTCTTGACAGAGATACTGGAGTGATTTGCCATTTCTTTCTCCAGCTCATTTTACAGATGAAAAAATGGAAGCAAACAGGATTAAGTGACTTACCCAAGGTCACACAGCTAGTAAATGTCTGAGGCCAGATTTGAACTCACAAAGACACATCTTTCTGACTCCTGGTCTGGCACTTTATCCACTGTGCCAGAAATAGAAAATGGTAAATTTAAACAAATACCGGGTATTCAAGGAGCAATATGGGGATAGGGGAGGATTAGAAAAGACTTAATGGGTAAAGTGGTACTCAAACTGAATCTTTAAAGGACAGGGACATGCTATGTCCTGAAGGTGAGGACAGAGTGTATTCCAAGTATGAAAGATGGAAAAGGCAAAGAGATGGATAGGAGATGGAGAGCAGATTATAAAAAAGAAAATTAAAACAAAACCCTGAATATTGGAAATGGGCTATAATAAAATGAAGCTGAGAATTTTGTTTTGGGCCATCTTTTGGAGGACTTCAAAAGCTAAGCAAGTGACTCTATATTTTATCCTAAGGGGAAAAGGTGGCCAATGGAGATAATTGAGTAGGCTAATTATATGATGAGATCTCCAGTTAAGGGAATTCTCCTTGGCAGTTTTGTGGAGGATGGAATGAACTGAGGAGAGAATTGAGTTATGGAAACCAATTTAAAGGCAATTGAAACAACCTAGGTCAGAGGTCATAAGGGCCTAAATAGAGGTAGTAGTTATGTGACTATAGAAAGAGATGTTGTGGAGGTAGAAATGATAATATTTGGTAATTGATTTGATATGTGGGGCAAGGAAGAGTAAGGAGTTGAGGAAGTCGAAGTTAAAAACCTAGAAAATTGGAATAATCGTAGTACCTTTGGCAGAAATTAGGAAGTTTGGAAGAGTGGTCAATCTGGAAAGAAAGAAAATATATTCCATTTTTCACATCTTGAGTCTGAGCTATTTTAGGGACATCCAGTTTGAATGCATAATAGTGAGGCAGATCTGAAGTTCAGGGAAGAGATTGAGACTGAATTTATAGACCTATCCATCAACAGCATAGATGATGATTAAGCCCATGGGAGCTGAGGAGGTGTAATGGTAATGGGAATTTGAAGACCTTCCCTGATTTGAAGATATACTCTACTTCATAATAGGCTGAATGTAATCACATGAAGCCTGTGGTGGGAAGAGTTTGCTGAAGGGTGGAGCAGAGGTCACAGGAAGCTGGGAGTGAGAGCAGTTAGAGATAGAGGGAGGAGAGGATGCACCCAGGAAGACAATTAGACTTGTGAGTAAAAGTTGGTTTGTGGGAAGGCTAGAGGATGGTATGGCTCTCTGTGCTGTTATGGATTATTAACTTCTCTATGATGGATTAGGCTTTCTGGTTTGGGGATTTGGTTTTTTGGTATCTGAATAAATGTTTTACTTCTGTCTTCTGTATTGAGTCTGTTTTATTTTGTGATTGAGCACTATGCTGCATACGCTGTGAATACTGCATTGGTGCTATTGGAGGTCAACAAGAGAGGATACAGAGAGAGAAGAGAGCCCAGAACAGGGTCTTGGAAAACACCCATATTGAAAGGGTGTCAAATGGATGATGATTAAGTGAAGAATACTAAGAAGAAGTGGTCAGACTGATAGGAAGACAATCAGAAGGGCAGGTTGTTAAAACCCAGAGAGGAGAAAGTGTCCAGGCATGAGAACATGGTCACCAATGTCAAATTCTGCAAAGAGGTCAAGAAGAATAAGACTTAAGGAAAGACCTATTTTAGCAAGTAAGAGATTATTGATAACTTAGAGAAAGCATTTTCAGTTGACCTGATGGTCAGAAGTCAAATTGCAAAGGTTTAAGGTACAAGTGAGAGGAAAAGTTAGAGGTGGTGTTTATGTAGAGCTTTTGTGAGGATTTTTTATCTAAAAAGAAGATACATATAGAATGACAACTTGAGGCAGTGGTAGTTCTAGGGCAAGCTTTTTTAAGGACAGAAGAAACTGGCATATTTGAAGGCAGTAGGGAAAGAACCAATAGAAGACCAGGAGTGTGTGTGAGTGAGGGAATAATCTGCTGGAAGACATAGAAGCAGATATTAAGAAGGGCAGATTTAGAGGGGTGTAGCAGCAAGCACCCCAGTGTCCCCAGGTGCCTGCTCACACAGGTTCTTGGATCTGCTTTGTTAAAGGAAAGCAACTCAAAATGGGTTAACAAGCTTACTTTAATCAGTCAGACATATATCATTTACCTTGTTCAGGAGAAAAGGTCAGCACCCTGAACCTCAAAGTATACAGGCAGAATTATCAAGACAGAAACATCAAGTAGACAGATTTCCAAACTGTCCAACCATTACATCCATACCCAGTCAACATCTGGGTTTCCACATTCTGGGTTTTTCAAAGCCGGGGGACTCTCAACAACGGCTTCCCAAAATTCAGATCAAATTACAGAACACTTCTCAAAGTGAGTCCCAAAACAAAGCTACACATCAGGGCTTATATAGCCTTCTCCTGGCTCAGAGAATGTAACAACCTTATTGACTCACTGGCCAATCAAGAAATATCTACTGAAAAACAAGCCTCCCTCCCCAGGCTTCTGGTGCACTTTAGCCTAGGGGCAGGGAAGATCTTCCAAATTTGCATTCCCATTACAAGGGGCTGCACTTCACAAGGAAGACTGGAAAAAGGAGTAAAGAATAGATAATCATTTTTGAGAGCTTCTGAGATAAAGAAAAGGGGGAAAGAGGAAGGTCATGGAAAATTATCTGCCTTTTCTTGGTAAAATATAAGTCCTCAGCTGGAGGAAGTGAGTGGGAAAGAAGTAGAGAAGGAATGAGAATTTCTGTGAGGACAAGATGGGTTCAATCAAGGAGAAATAACAAGGCATTGCTTTGCTGCAAGGGTCCAGTCAAAAATGAATGAAATGAATTTTAATCTACTCAGTCATAGTAGTGACTTTCTCCACCTCCATTCATCCACACATGATTAGGAGCAGAAAAGACAGATATGTGCATGGCGGTGGTGGGGTTGGGGGGGTAGATCTAAGATTAGTATCTGGCAAATAATAAGCAGTAATAGGACAATTAGGACAAGAAAATAGAAGAATTCAAGGGTAAAAGACGATGTACTCCTGAATTTGCTAACTCTCGAGTTGAGATTGGGAAGGAAAAAAGTGAAGGTGGATGTGGAGTAATGGTATGAGAAAATACTGAAGTGTAAAAGTATTGGAGTGTGTGATACAGTTGAAAAATGTATTCAGGAGGGGTGAGGCATGGGGAGAGATGGAGTGATAGGTTGTGTTCAGATAGAGGATTTGTCAACATGTTTATTAAAGAAATGAGAAATGGTGAAATCCAGAGTATGGATTTCTCAATTTCCAATTCTTTGCCACTACAAAAGCTATAAGTATTTTTGTGCATGTGGTTCCTTTTTCCTTCTTATGATCTCTTTGGGATACAGACATCTTTTAGCTTTAATAATAATTAGTTAAAATAGGAATCTCCCCATTGGTGACTGACCCAAATAACTTCTTCCACTGGTTCATTTGAAGAAAAAGCTCTGTCATCTCTGCTTCCTCTGTATTCACTTGTTCCTAAACCTTTTGCAATTTGCCTTCTGGCCCCCAGTGCACTAAAATTATGTTTTCCAAGTTACCAATGATTCCTAAAGTGTCTAATCTTTGTCTCTCTTAAGTCCTTCTCCTTTTGACTTCTTTGACACATTTGACAGTTGTCCTGGGTATTTTCTTCTCTCTGGATTTTCATCACACTGCCTTGAATCTTGCTTTCTTAGCAATTGTTGAGGTTGCCTTCTGTGCCATTCTCTTGGGGCTTGGTCTTGTGCTATGTATCCAAGGTAAAAAAGTTAGGTTAACTTCCAAAAAAGCAACTCCCCATTTTCCCTGCTCTCAAGAACTAAGCTTCTCTATACTAGTTGAGAGCCAGTAACTAGTTTTCAAAATTAGATCTTAGCAGAACCGACATTCCCCTCTCTGCTTATACAGTAGATGTAAAAATGCAACACAGTTTAACAATCCATTAGAAGTAATATTCTAAAAGGCCACAAGATGGGAATGTTATTCCATAAAAGCCTATCTATGTGACTGTCTTCATTTTTTCTTTTTTGTGGGAATATTTGATTTTTGTTGTGGGTCTATGTGGATTTGTGTCTCACTACAAATTTGTGTCTCCATGAATATTTGTATCTGTGTCTTGTTTCTAGGCATTTACATATATCATATAGTGCCTCCCTGTCTACCAACTTGACTTTTCTTATCCTGAATATTTTCTCAAGTCTAAAATGAGAGAGATGGACTCGATGAAGTTTTCTTCCAGATTTCTCTTTTTCTCCTTTTTTCATTCTCTCTGAATTAGTTGCACATAATATGAAAATGAAAAGATTTAAAATGTGAATTACATATAATTTTAATATAATATGATATATAACATGACATTTATTGCAATATAATATATGTTATAGTATAGCATTATGTGATAATATAACAATACAATATGACATGACATTATGTAACAAGATATAGAGTTATCATTTTCTTTTTCAAAATTAAAAAGTGATGAATAGAACATTTACTATTTTAGTCTCTATAAAACAAAAGCAAAACACTAAATTCAGTTGCTTTTTCTTGTATCTTCCTCCAGAGGTTTCTTATGTGGGCAGCTAGTTGGTACAGTGAATAGAGTGTTGGACTTGGAGTCAAGAAGCAAATTCTGACTCACACACTTATTAGTTGTATGACCCTGGGAAAGTCACATCACCTTTGTCTGCTTCAAACTCCTCATCTATAAAATAAAGTCTCCTAAGTCTTTGTATTGTTGTGAGGACAAATGAGATAATATTTGTGAAGCCCTTTTACAAACTTTAAAGCACTATATAAATGTTAGCTAAGCTATCCCATGCTGTGCAGTATAGTGGCTACATTGCAGGTTGAGCAGGGTGATAGTGGAAATTCTTTTCTTTATCTTGAGAGATTGAGGTTGAGGGGGGTGGAGATTATAGAAAGTGAATTTAGGGGTATTGAGATCAATAGTTTAATCCATCCAAGGCAAAATGATTGCCCTGATGCAGACTCAAAAAAGTTGACTTTAGCTATCCATATAAATGAATCAAAGTAAACACTTTTAAAAAGTTGGTTTGGAAATTTTCTCATATCTCATCTTCTGTGTGTGTGTGTGTGTGTTTGCCCAGACATTCTTGGTCACAGCTTATAAGCTTTCAGGAAGAAGTTTTCATTAAGATTGTTCATTACTCTTTTGGAGAACTAGTGTATTGAGAGTGACCAAGCATAACGTGCCTTCTAATGGGAAACAGGGATATATTTGAGCATGTGAAAGACAAATATTCTGGCTAAATATCAGTCAATCAAGCAGAATTCGATTCAATTCAGTAAATACTCATTAAGCAGCTAATGAATTCAGAACAGAGGAAGCTGTGGATAAAGAATAGTTCTCTGAGTCAGAAAGACCTGTGTTCAAGTCCTGCCTCTTAGGCATAGTGGCTGAATGATTCTAAGCAAAATACTTAGCCTCTCAATGTCCCAGGCAATATTCTAAGTTTCTTACTTGCATTGGTAGGGGGTTTCTTCACTGGGAATTGCCAATACCAATGGAAGCCCAGTTCTGGTTTACCCTTCCAAATATGTGTATACCCACACACATGCATGTATATATATGAGCATATAAACATATTCATGTGTATATATACACATATATGTATATATTTTCAGACTATTAATTTAGGTACTAGAGGAAAATACAAAAATAAATAAGTCACAGTTCCCTATTCTCTGGGACTTTATAACTAATGAAGAAGTAGATATTAAAACTTTATAAAGTAAGGTACTTCCAAATCTAAATGAACAGTAATAAATTAATTATAAACTCTATTGTTCTCACCTTACCCTAGCACTGTGAACCATGTAATTAAGATACAATGCAAGGTATTAGAGAAGACAATAGATCTGTAAATAAGCATTTATTCAGTACCAATTATGTGCCAGTGCTAAGCACTGGGAAACAAAGGATTCTCAAGGAGTCTACAATCAGATGGGAAAGACAACATGCAGAAGCAAACTATCTATCTCCCTGTCTCTCTCTTTCTCTCTCTCTGTCTCTGTCTCTCTCCTCTCTCTCATTCTCTCTTGTTCTCTTTCTCATTCTCTCTTGCTCTCCATCTCTCACAGTCTCTCTCTCTCTCTGTATATGCACATATGCACATGTATGTTTATATTTAATTAATTGGAGATAATCGATAAAAGGAAGTTTCTAGCATTAAGGGAGATCAGGAAAGGCTTCCTGTAAAAGATGGGGTGGAAGATGGGTCTGGAAGAAAACCGGGAAAGTCAAGAGGCAGAAATGAGGAAGAAGAACATTCCAGGGGTGGGGAACTTGTGGCCTCAAGGCCACACATGGCCCTCCAGGTCTTCAAGTGTGGCCCTTTCACTGAATCTGTGAGTTCTGTGAAGTTTAGTCTCAGTGGCCTCAAGGCTGCAGCTTTTCCACCCCTGGGCATTGGAATTACACCTGGTAAAAATGACCAGAGTCAGGAGATGACATATCTAGTTTGAGGAAGAACAAGGAGGCCAGCATCGCTGAATTATAGAGGACATTGTGGGGAGTAAGGTATAAGAATGTTGAATGCCAAACAGATAGTTTTATAGTTGATCCATATATATATATATCCTGGGCTTCACTGGCATTTACTGAATACAAGGTGATATGGTCATATCTGTGTTTTAGGAAGGCTAATTTGGCAGCTGAGTGGGATGGACAAGAGTTGGGAGACAGTTGAGGCAAAGAGTCTAGCAATAGGAGTATTATAGAAGTCCAGGTATAAGGTGCTGAATGCCTGTACCACTATGGTGGCAGTGTCAGAGAAGAGAAGAAAGCAAATATGAGAGATACTAGGAGGTAAAATTGACAGAACTTGGTCAAAGATTGGATATGGGTAGTTAAAGAGACTGAAGAGTCAAGTATGACACCTAGGTTGTGAGCCACTGTGAGTTCAAAGGTGGTGGTACTGATGGGATCCTAATAAAGCTGCCCCCAGCCCCAATATTCTGACTTCATTATAGGCCTGGCTCCACTGAACAGCAGGCCCACTGTACCTACCTGTCCCCTCCAATGTCCTAACTTCACTGCTCACTGGAACAACAGGTGTGTCCCTGAACTCTTGGTTCCCACAGAAACAGCAGGTGTGTCCATATGATGGGAACCTAGCTACTTCCTTTACCTGGTCACTGTCCCCAGAACCCATTTACACAGAAACAGGTGTGTTATTGTATTCCATCACAATCACATCATCCATCTAGCCCAAGACAAGACCATAATACCTAACTATTTGTCTTAACCAGACAGGACCACAATAACTAGGCAGTTGGAGGGCAGAATGACCAGAATGTTTAACCACCAAACCATAGGTGGGACCCCTTGTCCATTACCTAATCTCTTAAGAAACTCCTCCTGCCTTTTTAATATTAATGATATTCCCCTATTCTATGTAGGTTTCTGTTATGTAATTGCATCTTTACCCTATAAAAATCCATCTTGCTTTCTGTAAAGTTGCTGGTTCCTCTTGGAATTTAGCCTGCTTCAGGAGAGGCATCAATCTCAATAAATGCCTATACTTAGATTAGAGGTGGTCTGACTGAATTCTTTGAGATGGTTCCACCACAACATATAAAGAAAACACAAGTTTTAGGGTAGGCAGAGACCCCACCTCAACAGTTTTTGGCATCCCTGGATTTAAACTACAACAGTACCTTCAACACAAATAGGGAAGTTCAGAAGGTAGAGGGTGTTTGGGGGACAAGCTAGTGATTTCAATTTTGGTAATGTTGAGTTTTAGATGTCTACAGAATATCCATTTCAAGATGTCAAAAAGGTAGTTGGAGATTAGAGTCTGGAAACCAACAGGGAGATTATGGCTGGTAAGTACATAAGAATTATCAGCAGAGATATTAATTGAATCCATGGAACTTGATGAGATAATGCAGTGAAATAATACGGAGGGGAAGAGAAGAGGACACAGAACAGAGGTCCATGGAACACTCATGGTAAGGGTACCTGACATGCATAGTAGACTAAGAAGGAGCTATCAGACATATAGGAGGAGAAGTGAGACACAGCAACGTCATGAAAACATACAGAGAAAAGAACATCACAATAGAGTGATCAGCAGTGTCAAAGTCTGCTGATAAGTCAAGAGGGACACGAACTGAGAAAATATCATCACATTTGGCATTTAAGAGATTAGTGACTTTGAAGAGAGAAGTTTCTGTTGAATAATGAGGTCAGAAGTTGGATTGTAGACTGAGAAGAAAGAAAGTGGTGACAGGATAAGAGATCACAGTGTGGATGAAGACAAGGGTTTGATTAATAAGGCATAAAGGGTGGTGGAAAAACAATAGACTGGTCAAATGAGAGAATTTCTGAGTCCATAAACATGAAAGTGGAACATTTGTGAGTAATGGAAAAATCAAGAGCATGAGCATTTCTGAGTGTAGCTGAGATGGGGTGTGGGAAGAGGTCATGAAAAGTTGAGGAACTGGAGGCAGGCCCAGAAGGCAAGCAGCGTGCAGAGGCAGGCCCGCAGGCCTGGAAGAAGCCTGATCAACTCGGTTACAACCAAGGATCACATACCCAGCGAGACTGAACATATTCTTCCAGGCAAAGAGATGATCATTCAATGATATAACAGAGTTCCAGACCTTCCTGATGAAAAAGCCAGAGCTCAATGGAAAATTCAACCTCCAATTACAAGATGCAAGAGTAACATAGAAAGGTAAACAAGGAAAACACACACACACACACACAAACACATACACACACCCTGCTATTTAATAAGAGCAAACTGTTTATAGACAAGTAGAGAGTATGAGTACAAAATACACAAAATGATGATTAAAAAAATCTTATTAAGGGATACAAAGGGACTGTAATGGAAGAGTGAGAATCAGATGAAATGACTGAGAAACGGAAAGATTAAAAAGGAAGTCAATTTGGAAGCTATGGAGGACATTATTCACAGAGCACAGTGGAAGGGTAAGCACCTTTAGTATGTGACATTGGGAAGGTAGTGCTGAGAGGATACAGTTAGGAAATGGGCCCTGCAGTGGTGAATAGTACTTCTGTAGCACCCAGAGCCACAGGATCTGAGATTTTGAAGTTATTACTGACTGGGAGTTTTTAATTGTTGCTGAATAAAATCAGGAGGATTATGAACATCACTTAGGGTTCAGTCCTAAATTGGTGTCCTCCCAGCGTGTTTGGAAGCTCAGACAATGAGATGAGTACTGGATAGGGGCAATGGCATAGGATTTCTCTTCCATCCTGGCAGGTGGCCCAGGCCAGGACAGAAAGACAGGCAGAGGAAGGTAGAAGGAATAACATCTCTCTGATCATCTGCTGGAAGAAGGAGGTCAGATTAACACGACAAAGTTGTTGGAAGTGAAAAGTAAAAACCAAGTGGATGAAAAGTGTCTTTACCAGTACAAGACCCTTGAATGATAGTGTGTCCTTACTGAAGAGGTACAACACATTTACCTAAATGAACATTATTTGATTTTTGCCATGCCCAACTATTCCTAATAGTATAAGCATATACCTGTTTGTATGTATGGCTAGTGAACTGAATAAATGAATCTGACCTTTTGGCATCTAACAGCAATGCCACAAAATTTGTGCTTTTGAGGTCATAGATTTAGAGTAGGAAGCAAATGAATGAATTTATCTATCCAGATAACTGGATAGATAAATGGATAGTTGGCTGGATGAATGAATGGAAAGACATTTATTAAATCTTCTTATGTGCCAGACACTGTGCTAAGGTATTAAATATTATTATTTAATATTAGGTATTAATATAGTGGTTCACATTATAGAAGGGGAGAAAATAATTATAAGTTTCAACGTCAAATTGTGTGGAAAGGCCCCATAGTCTTTGTAACTCAGTCCCATCATATATGATCATTTTACAGGTATAATTATTCCCTTATTTTAAAGATGAGAAAAGTGAGACTAAGAGAATATAATTACAAAATTATTATGAGAGGCAGGATTTGCACCTTAGACTTATGATTCCAAGTCAATCACTATGTGTGCTGTACCGTGTTGTCACCCAGTCAAATTAACAGTGTAATTAATATTTTAAGGTTGATTGACCAGTCAAATGAGTGAAAATAGTCAGGTATATTCTGTGTCTATACAAAACAACTGGTAGCATAGACAACCGAAGGGCTAATTATCTATGTTGTATTAGTTAGGTGTTGGGCATGGAGTCAGTAGTTCAAATCCTACCTTAGACACTTCTTCTGTGACCCTAAGCAAGTCACTCTCAGGGTCCTTATTTGTAAAGTGGGTATAATAGTACCACCTATTTTACAGGATTATTGTGAAGATCAAATAAGATAATAGATATAAAGTGCTGTATAAATTCTTATTGTTGTGATGTTGATCCTGCAAATGGATTCTCTGCTCCATTATCATGGAGCAAGGGCTGGGGGATGAGCTTCATTAGCAAACTATATCCTGAACTCACACTTATAAAACATTTCAGTGAAGGAAAGCAATGAAGTAAAGAGGTATAACCCATTTTAGAGCTAAGGAGAAATATTGGCTATTGGACTGATGTGTGTGGCTAATAGGAATCGACCTTCCCTAGGTAATGCCTCCTCTTTTATACTGTGTACTCTATTATTTCTTGCACATAGATAATCATATTGTATTGTGCCAGTTTACTATCACTTAATTAGGATATACCCCCCCCCCAGCAAGATTTGCACTCTTTTCTTCAATTCCAAGTATTCACCAATTTTTAGTGCTCTTATTCCTATATCCAAGTAAAACAATATGGCTTCCTCTCTTCTTGGTACGCGCCTTCTTTTTTCTTTTAACTTTAGGGTGTGTTGTATGGGCATTAATGAAACTCTTTCAATGTGTTCAGTCTTATGTAATCTGAGTTATCAGAATTTACTATGTATATTTGTCTGTTTGCTTACACATTTCTTTGTGGAATCAGGTGCTCAGTTCCAACAGGTGGGCTTTTGCATATTCACATTGCAAGAAAATATGGTGCCAAGTTAAATACACTTTCCTATTTTGTTTTTTTTTTTGTTTTTCCAAATGAAATTATTAGGCTGAGTGTATATGGCCATTGCCTGAAACATTTTTGTTCTTGTCAATCAATAGAAATGTCAAGATATTTTTAAGATGTGGAAAGGAATATATATATATATATATATATATATATATATTAAATCAATGTAAGTATATGTGAGTATATGGTTATATATGTATTAGGTATGTGTAGGTATGTCTGTGTATTTCTATATGTGTACATACATGTGAGTACTATGTGTATATATACATAGCCACACACATATATGTATATATAGCTATATGATATCCATGTGAAGCATGACATGCTAAAATCCCAGATGAAAATCTAGACAATTATAGTTCATATCCTTCCTCAGAAATTTGCTAATATTGCAACTGCAAGCCATATATCCTCTGTCAATTATTTTTACCATCTGTAAAATAAGGGGGTAAAAATATCTATAGCAAATATGTCACAGGGTCGTGTGACAATACTATGAGATAATGTATGTAAAGCATTTTACAAACTTTAAAGTGCTATGCCAATTAAGTATTTATGTATGTACTTATATAGATACACATTTACACATATATAAATATATATGGTACATATATAGTTATATACATAAATATTTTCTGTATATGTACATATATGTCTGTGTTTTCCAAATCATCCAACTTTATGTGTATGAAGTGGCAAACTTTGGGTTAAATAAGCATCAGCTTATTTTTAGGAAAATTTCTTCTGTTTTAAATATTAAGTCCATGTGAACTAGATTTTCAATTTCTATTTAAATCTATGTGGTATAATATGGGAAGCCATATTATATGAAAAGATACACATGACTACATTGTGTTTTTACCTATAAGAAAGAATTATCCAGATACATTATATTTCCCACACCATTTGGCTCCAATTAAGGAAATATCTCATCCAGTGTAGCAACTGGTGCTTCAGTGCCTGTTAGAATTAATGTACTCCCCAAAGTGAGTAATAGTCCCATGTTCTAGACACAATTGACATTCAATGAATGTTAATGAGCTGACTTTCCCAGAAACAGTGATAGACTCAACTGGTACAGATGGATCTTTTAAACACAAAAATCAAGAATTTAGTAGCCCCAACTAGTGAATACTATATTTGAAGCAATTAAGAACCACATAAAAATATAAGAACTATACTCCTATTTTTCCTACATGTTTAAGTGATAGATGCAATGAAGTCTGAGAAATTTAAAAGAAAAACAACATATAATTTTTCAGGAATTAGAAACTAATAAGCTGGCATGATGTGTTTATGAAACCTAAATGTACATAAATACTAAAATCTTCAAAAATATGTGTAACAATATAATTATTTTCATAGAATAAATCTCTGTTGCTTTACAAAGCAACAACAAATCTTTTTCTAGTCATGGGATAATAGGTTCATACATTTTGACCTAAAAAGGAACTAGCCCAACCCCTTCATTTTACAAATGACAAAACAGAAGTTTAGGAAAGTTGATTGACTTTCCCAAGGTCACCCAAATACTATGTGGTAGAGCTAGATCCAAACCTAGCTCTTCTTTTTTTTTCCCCTTTTGGAGGGCAGTTAGGATTAAGTACCTTGCCCAATGTTACACGGCTAGTGTTTTTGTGTGGGTGTTAAGTGTCTGAGGCCAGAACTGAATTCGGGTCCTCCTGACTCTGGGGCCTGCACTTTACTCTCTGCGCCACCCAACCCGATCCACTGCTTTTTGGAGTTTCCATTTCACTCTGAAAAGAAAGAAAGAAGTGAACCACTTAAATAGGAAACACTTTTCCATCTCTAAAGCTCTTTCACATTTGAGGCTCATTTTAAAAGTTGTCCTATCCAGATTCTGCATACTTTCTTTTAATGGATATAATTAGTCCTCTCTCCATCAACCCTCACCCTCAAAGACATATCTCCAGAGGATCACTAAGGTGCCATGTAATTTGAAAGCCTAATGAATTTCCCCTTCAGATTCCCTGGATCAGGTGACAGACTGGAAAGCAATTCCTTAGTCAAAACAGAACCTATAGATAGATGATTGGAGAGACAGTTTGAGACTTCTGCATAGCACTCTTCTCACGCTGTATATTTCACCTACAACTGTGCAACTGTTGTAATATTTTATTTTTAAAGAATAAACTGATTATCCAACAATTCAACATGGGGAGTGGAATAAGTTCTGAGAGTAAGGAATCAGCCAAAAGATCAAAAGAACTTGAAAAAAAACTTCAGGAAGATGCAGAGCGAGATGCCCGAACTGTAAAGCTTCTCCTACTGGGTAATATTTCTTTTCATTCATATTAAGATTAATTTCCATGTTTTAAACTTAGTTCTAAAGGTAGAAATTTTTGGAAGTTTTACATAAAAATATTAAGGCCAATTCTCAAATATATATCATACATTCTTTGCAAAATATGAAAAATCATATTTTCTATTATTGTATTCCTGGTACTTTTAAAAAATATAGCCTAAATTGTCTAGAAAGCTAAAACAGTAATATTAGAATAACTTAAATGTTTTTTTCTCAATTTAGTTTAGAGACTTTAGAAGGCATATTTGAATTTTAAATTTTTGAACAAATATCAACAGACCAACAATAAACACAGACACAGTTAAGAGTATCTATCCACTGAAAAAAATATAGTCACAATTTTCACTTTGAGAATTTCCCCCATTCACTTCATTCTCTATTGGTCAGATTTTAGAAGCTGAAAATCAAAGGAACAAACATATTGCACTGTAGTGTGCGTGTGTGTGTATGTGTGTGTGTGTGTTTATAATGCTCTATAAATAAAATGTTGATTTTTTTGGACATAACTCAACACACTTAATAAAGTTTTAGGACTATGTACTTCCTTAGTGAAAACTGAATTTTCTAGGGAAAATATAGTGTTACTTAAGTATACTCTTTAATAACAATAATAGCACTTACATTTCACTTTAAGGGTTGCAAAAGCAGTATATGTATGTTATCTTATTTAATCATTTCAATCTATGATGCTCTATAAGTAAAACGATATTTCTCAAATTAAGTTTTGTTACATTTGTAATATGTCTTTAATATAATGCTATCAACACAATGTACAATTTAATGGAAGTTTGAACAGAAATCTTTGCAGGGAACTAGCCAAGAAGCATTAAAATGAATGTATTTTAAATTCATCTCCTTATAGTTATTCTGTGTTAATTGTCTTACTGAAAAATAAAATCATTTTATTATTCTTTATTTATTACTCGAGCCTTGAAAGAAAAAAAAAACAACTAAGAAAGTCTTATTTGTATGAGCTATACACTGTGTAACTTTTTTCCTGAATCTTAAACATTTCACTTCAATGGTCAAAAATGATAAATCCTTGGTATTAAATATCTATGATGAAAAGATTTCCAAAATTAGAATTCTGATATAAGAAGTGGAGTTGATTTATCCCTTCCCAAGATATGTATTAAAAGAAGTGGGGGAGTGGGAGGGTGGAGAGAAAAGAGGCAAATAGTACTGCTTAGTGAGATTTTAGGTAATAGAACGCTGAATTTTTCATTTAAATTAAAAAATTGGGACATTTTACACCAACAATGCTATATGTATGTGAGTGTGTATATACATGTAATATATATATATATATATATACACACACACAGATGTATACTCACATACATATAATATATATTAGTATACATTCCTGTGAGTGTATGTATAATTGTGCCCAGTTCTACTCCTGACTAATGATTAGGTTACTTTAAAATCATCCAAAGAAACTGTGGTTTGTAAAATCAAAGAAAATATTTTATCTTTCTCTCAATGTGGATTCTTTGATTGTGAGTGCTATCACAACACTAACTTGTATTCGTTTCTTTATTTAATCAATATTTATTAAGGGCCTGTATTGTACAAGGATGCAGTATTTATTAACAGACCCGTCTGGACTGGTGGAGAGAAAGCTGGTCAAGAATAAGGAAAATCTGTGTCCAAATTCCCCTTTTATCACCAACTGACTATATGTCCCTGGGTGAGCCATTTGCCCTGTTGGGTAAAGAACAAACTAGGTTACACTAGGTAAGCTCTAAGACAGATACAGAACTGGTGCTGATTTGTGCTGGTGAAGGAGTGCCCTTAAGAGTTTACTTCAGTGGTGAAATTACAAGTCTGGACGAATTTTTACAAAATGAGATAGTGTACTAAGTGCTCTAGGGATACAAAAGGAAAATGACTCAGACCCTTCCCTCAAGGACTTTGCATTCAGTTGAATGCATCAGTGGAGATACTAATGACAGGTGCATACATATGTGTAATGTCAGATAGAACGGGAGAAAAGGTGAGCTTCAGAGTGCTCTAGAAAAACCTAAGGGGGAAAAAACAATTAAAAACAACAACACACTCACATGTTAGAGTAGACTAGAAGACCAGCAATCTCACCCTTCTAATGTACCCCTAAAGGGTATTTTTAGAGGTAGTTCTGCCTGCCTGTCTCACTTTCCATAGCTATAAAATGGGGGTAATAATAATACCTACCTTCCAGGGTTGTTCCGAATATCACATTAAATACTATTGAAAAGAGCTTAGTATAGTGCCTGGCACATAGTAGCTGCTTCATAAATGTGTTTTTTTTTCCCTTTCTTGTGTGTTTTTTCACTATGAACAAACAACAATATGCATAAAACCCATATTTATATTTGTTTCTTAAGGCTAAATCTCCATTACTCCTTTTGTAGTCACAAGTTTCTTTTTACCTGCGTAGAATCTTACCAAATAGCTGAATATATCAGGACAAAATTCAACTCTTTTATAGAAAGTGGACAAATGAAAAGTCTATAGAGCTGAATAATCTTTCCCCCACACCAGTCCTTCTCTCTCTCCATCCGTGTGTGCGTGCACATGTACATGTGTATGCATGTGTAAGCATGTGTGCATATGTGTGAGTGTACATGTGTGTCTATGTGTGCGTGTACATGTGGGTGTGTTATTTGCATGTGAGAATAGAGCACAGGACTTGGATTCAGAAAAACCTGAGTTTGAATCCAGCCTCAGACACTTACTAGCTCAGCAAATCATTAACCTCTTTGGGCCTTGGTTTTCTCATCAACAAAATGATAGTACTGGTCTCAATTGCATTTAAGGGTCTACATAGTTCTAAATCTATGATCCTATGTTACTATGTATATTTTAAAAACATCTGCCCAATATTATCCTTTCTAAAAATCAAATAGCCCAAGTGCTTGCTGTGTGCAAAGTAATATGTTTGGTGCTGTGGAACAAACGAAAATAAATCACATAGAGTTCCTGCCTACTGAACTAAATGAATCCAGACCCTTTATTCTTTATTCATAGTGGCTATTCACCCTAACACAATGGATTGTGATGGATTATATTGCTCTACTCAGGATCCAGTCTGTTTTTTTTTTGTCATGCTTCTGTAGCCAAGAACAAACCAGCAAAGTATCCTAAGACAGTTCTTAAGTGATGTCAAGAATGAGTAGAGAATTATTTCTCTCATGTGTACAAATATTATGATTCCTATTCTACATTGCCCATTACTTGTGTGTGTGTGTGTGTGTGTGTGTTTGGGGGGTGGGAGTGGGCTAAGGTGATGAGAGGAGGGTGTAGGTAGGACACAAATATTACTCAAGATGGTTTTTTTTTTACTTCTTGCCAATCTTGTTCTACCAAAGGCATAGTTGTGCAACTGACTTATATAACTTAATTAAGTGCAACTAAATGGTTTATAACCATATACATTACATTCTTGGACTGTTTATTTTTAATTGGGGTCTAATTCTTCATGATCCATGTGATTTGGCTTAAGCATTCAATGTAAGATGTCTTCTCTCTATATTATGAACAAATACATCATTTAAATGTAAGACATGCTTACAATATACCACCTCCCTGTGGGGATCTGTTCAGCTTGCCCTTATCATGCTTATGCTGACTTGTGGATAGTTAATGGGCACTGATAGCAGAATGACCCTGACCCCCTTCTTCAATTTTCTTATTGTATCATGAGAAATTGATGATCAGACTTACTTGTGTTGAAACACGTAATTCTGTTCCTTCCTTCTACTCATAGCTACAAATCATATTAAGTTCGCAAGAATGTAGTTTTCCCTGCATCATGCCTACACAAAGTCCTCAGATATTTAAAAATCTTCACATCCTGGCTCTTTCCTTTCTCTCAGCTCTTCCTGCATTCTACCTGCCTCTATACATTCAGTGATGATCCAAGTAAAATGGGCTCCTTTCTCTTCCTTGTATGTATTACTCCATCTCTGATCACTATGCCTTTTTATTGTTTATCTCGCATGCCAGGAATCCTCTCTCCTTCCCACTATCTCATACTTTCCCTGGCTTCTTTGGAGTCTCACCTTCAACAGGAGGCATTTCCTGGGCCCTATAGGCAATAGCACTTTCCCCCTGAGATTATGCTTCTTCCATTTACTCTTCTGTGTCTGTACACACACATATGTGTATGCATATACATATATGTATATATTTATGTGTGTATACACACAGTTTGTTATTTACATATATTGTATACTTAATTGATATGTGAACTCCTTAAACAAAGGAACTTTTTTACTTTGTTTTGTCTTGGGGTTTTTTTTTTTTTGTATGTCCAATTTTCCTTAGCACACTACCTGGCACATAATATACTCTTAATAAATTTTGTTTTATTGATATTATCCTCAGTAGCTTGCAATTATCTATATATTTAAATATAGGGTATGTACAATGCTTCACCTATAACAGACACTGAAGTATGCAGATATACCTTCAAAGGACACAGCACCATTCAGCAATAGTGAACAGCATCTGCATGTTTACCTTCAAAGAGCCATCAAAACCTTTCTCTCATAATCAAAAGATTATCTTGCAGACAGGTACCTGTTGTATCACTTTTAAAGATTGTGTATAATATTAAAAAGCAGATGTCACTTTCTTCAGCAAGAGATAGTTTGTTAGTATATACTAAACAAGAAATTTATATTTTGAAGCACCTTAGAACTGCCATTAAATTTCTGATGGCATGTGATTAAAAAATCAACCCATAGTTATCATAAACAAAGATACATTTGAACAATATACTTAATGTTAAATGCACAAATTGTTTTAAATGTAGATTTGGGGGCAGTAGGTAACTGCCAAATTTAAAAGAATTGATGAATTTCCTTTTTTGTTTTCTTTAAGTTCTATCTACTAACAAATTACTTATTGTTTATCCAAGGGTTATTTTGATGAGTTTCACTATACTTGTATATTTTGCATAAGGTCACTCTTTTTTTGCCTATCCTGCTTTGAATTTCATATAGATGTTGGTCCCTTCCCCACCCAGCAAGCCATTCTTTGTAATACAGAATAACAACAAGAGCCATAATAATGAAAACAAAGCAGCTCAGGAAATCCAACCAATATATCAATTAAGTCTCTCGGTCTATTCAGTATTCCCAATGTAGCATCCCACCTCTGCAAAGAAGGAAAGGAAGTGTATTTCCTCACTTTTTCCTTTGGGACCTGATTTCTTTACTTTAAAGATTTTACTAAACTAAAAAACTAAATATTTTTTCTAAACTATTTCTTTACTTTAAAGATTTTGTTCTAGTTATTCAGAAAATAGAGTCATGATTCAGTATATTTTATAAGAATGAAAAAATTATATGATCAATCCTTCATTACCTTAAGCATCTGTGATTTTTATCAGCATGGATATTACCTTTATTTAATTAGGTCACAATTCATCTGTGTCAGTTGTCATTGAGAGCTACTTTGGAAAGATGTTTCGTTACACTATAGCTTACCTGTTTGGTGATGGACTTCTTTGGGCCCTTTGGACAATAGACCACAGTTTGTAACTGTACCTACACCCTAAGTGTTTCAATACTATAGGTCCTGCCTCAAGCTGAGGTCCAACAGCATTGCCTTAAAGAATCTTTCGACTACATGTCATGATGAGATGCTGAAGTAATATTTTAATGGAAGATATGATAAATAGCATAGGCTTATTGAATTAGAGTTATAAAAGACACCAGAAAGTCATCAAATCCAACCCTGTCATTTTACAGGTGAGGAAATGAAGTCCCAAACAAGTTCTGTGACTCACCCAAGATCACATAGGCAGTAATCGGCAGAGTGGGAATTAGAACCCAGATCCTCTGTCCAGAACTCCAAGCCTTTTCCAATGTAACTACCTCTCAAATATATTACAAAGTATATATCTTAGCCATTATTTTAAATTTTCTAAATTATTCCTTGATCAACAATCACTCTAAACCTAATTATAAATATTCAGAAGTATATGAACATACATGCAAGCATTGGAATGTATGTTTCCACTCGTTAGGTCAGGTTATACAGAGAAGCACCTTCATAGTCATAGTATATTTCAGTGTTCAACTGTTAGCTGTGAAGCATTGTAGGTCCATACCTTTGGAGTATATATGAAACTAAGGTGAATCACAAAGATACAGTAGCCCTGGTTTTGCCCTCAAATGCACTTTGGAATTATGCAAGGAAAATTACAAAATTCTTCTAACTCTTTTGCCCAGGCAGCCTCTATGTATCTGATCTATATCTCTGAAAGAGATCATTGAAAACAAGAAAAGAAACATCTGTATGTAAATATTTATAGCAACACTATTTCAAATAGCAAAAAGTTGAAAAGGAACTATGCCAAGTGGTTGAAAAAATATGGTATAGGAATTGCTCTACCTTAAGGAACAACGAATATGAAGAATTCTAAGAAATATGGGAAGATTTGTCAGTTGCGATAGAGGGTGAACAAAGCAGAATCAAATGAACAATATATGTGATTATGACAATGATATTAACAAAGACAATTTTCACTGGTTAACAAAACTCATATATGGGGGCGGCTAGGTGGCACAGTAAGTACAGCGCTGGCCCCAGAGTCAGAAGGACCAGAGTTCGGTTCCAGCCTCAGACACTGAACAGTCACACTAAAAACTAGCTGTGTAACCTTGGGCAAGTTACTTAACCCCAATTGCCCTCCAAAAAGCAAAAACAAAACAAAACAAAACAAAACTCATATAAAAATATTAGATGATGTTTGTGTTGACTTAGAACAGTGCCTGGCACATAGAAGGTACTTGATAAATGTTGACTTCATGACTTTTATTTAGCTGTTTTCAGGGATTCAAACATTGTATTTGAGTTTATATATGAAATGTCAGAAAAAATTCCAGTGAAAAGAAATATTTAATAGATGGGAGACCGTCATTTTGGTTCTAAAAACCCAGGATACCATCGAATTAGAAAATATTTCCCAGAATCCCTTGAAGCATACCAAGAGAGAGGCAGAGTCTCTCTCTCTCATACCACCCTTCAGAAAATATTGAAGACTCCATCCAGATCCAAAATTTCAGATATTACTAAACTAGACTTTGTAACTTGGAGTCTAAACCCCTCAAGGGGGATAAAGAATGAGAGAAAAAATGAAAGACTCCTGTGCAAAAAAAAAATTTACATAAAATATGATTTGCTGCTTATGAAACAGAATCTAAATACGTTTTCAAATAACTCAAATGCTGAAAATATAAGATCATTGCTAGATTTTTACAGTTCCAATGAGAATTTTTATGTTTTTTTTCCTTCCCTAGGTACCATGAATCCATATTAAAATTAAAAGAAAATAAAATTCCCTTTGGGTAGATAATTATAAGTAAATAGATTAATTTTAATTAATTATTTATTAAATTAATTAATTAATTATAAGTAAATAGATTAACAGATTTCTAGTTTAATAGAAATTAGTATATTCAGTAATTTATTGAACAAATATTCATATTGAGCATTTTATGTAGATAGATGAAAAGTCCTCTGACCTCTAAGTGTTTGGAAAAAAAAAAGGTACAGATCTCAGCCCTTGGTATGTACTTAATAAATATTAATTGATTAAAATCACATATTTTAATGTGTTTATCACTATACCTCATTTACAAATTAATACTTTCAAATGTTAAAATAATTTAAAGAAAATTGTATATACAAACACATCAATGCATGAATATTTAAGACAGTTTAAATTATAGTACTATTCATTATTTATTGCAGTAACTTTCATTGGAGCATGTCTATACAAGAAATTCTACACAGATGGAACTTCAGAAATAGTTATTGGGGCACATGAAAATGCAACTGGGAATGTGGAAAATAGGAACTAGGCCTAGACACTCTTAAATGGATAATGCCTCGAAATGAACTAATGTTAAGACACTGATTGGTTGCCAAATACTAAGGGTGGTAAGATTGAGAAGAAATTTCTGGTCTGAATGGTGGAGGAAATGGAGAAGAAATGGCTTCTTACCCTTCTGGTACTTGCTCATAGATGCATAGAAATGAGCTTTATAGCAAAACAAAACAAAAACAAAACAAAAAATCTAGATATGAGAGTTCCCCAGTAATAATGATAGCTATACTACTTCATTTGGTTCTCATTGTAGTCACATGATATAGACATAGACATCATTGCTCCCAGTTTAGAGAAAAATCTGTTATTCATAGAGGTTAAGACCTTGCCCAAGATCACACAATTTTTAAGTGGTAGAGGCCTAGATTTCACCTCATTCCAAGTCTAGCACTAATTCTACTCTATTGCTTCAATGCATCTAGAAACATTATAAAAATCTTCACTTATTTCTGCCTGCTTTGTGATCTTATAGGGCTCATAGAATATTTTCATGGGGTAGTGGACACACAGAGAAAATAATGGAGTGACTGATGATATTCTTCTTTCCCCTATCTTGAAAATTTCATTCTGAATCACTATGTCTGTCTCTAGGTAATATAATTTTTGCTTCTACCTCTCACTGTGAAAAATATTTGATAGAATAATCCCCTCAGTACTAGGGAACACACCTTCCTGAGGGGAAGGAGGGAGAAAATCTTCCTTAATTCTCTCCTTGGAATCATCCACCTGGACAAAAATGAGAATCTTCTTTATCTTCCAGGGTTTCAGACTTAGCACAGTGGTGGCACATAGTAGGCATTTAGTAAATGCTTGTTGATTTAACTTCAATGGCACCCAACTTCTGGCATAAGCAATCAGGAAAAGCAATCAAAAGAATCATGAGCTACTATAATTACTAGTCCAGGTTCTGCCATTCCTACTTTTGACTGATGCAGTCTGAGACAGCATTGCCTTGATTTTTAGCTTCTTTGTATGGGAGGAGGAAAAATTATGAATGGAATGGAATTCAACAAACATTGGTTAAATACCTACTATCAACAAGTTGGTAAGCTAGTTTCTGGGAAGACCAAGTGAAAAAAAGAATATTCAATTCCCTTACCTCAAAGGAGCTTACAGTGTAAGAAAGTAGCTATAGAAAATATACAAATAATTATGACACAAGATAGAATGTGAAAAGGCAAAGGACAAATAAGTCAAAATAAATGCCTTAAGAAAATTTGAAAAGGAGAAATTATTTTCTCTGTGGAATGTGTAGGTAGAAAAGTTCTTAGAAGAGGTAGCACCTGGTTTGGGTCTTGAAATTTGAAAAAAAATTCATCAATATAAAGAAAGCCTCTTGACCCTACTTTTAGGTAGTGATAAATTGGAAAAAATGTGTTTAGTTATGTACAAATATTATGTGCTGTGCTGTGCAAAATATAAATGCCTTTCTTGTTGTTTGAGTTGTGAAATATAATTTCCATGCTTTTTAATGTCTATAATCTCTGACCCAGAAATTTTTATTTCCTGATCTTTTGGAGTGTATTTTATTGGAAAAGTTCTGTTTAAAATATACTGTAAAAAAATCAGACTGCCTTGGTAAATATGAGTTATATGATATGTCATACTTATGAGGTTTTCCAGTGATACTACTTGCATTTTAGAGTAGCTGCTATAAGATTGCTTTAAAATCACCTAAGGAACTGAGTTTCTGCCTCCTAGATGTAGGTTTTTCCCAAGGGTATTTTCTGTTCCTTCTCTTTTCACTTGCTATTCTCTTTCCTGGTAATCTCATCCACTCCCATGGATTTAACTAGTCCCTCTTTGCAGATGACTCCCAAATCTATATCTTTTTCTCAAGTTTCACTTTTGAATCACTAACTGCCTATCAGACATTTCGAAGCGGATGTCCCAGAGATATCTTAAATTCAACATGTTTAAAACTGAATTCATGATCATTCTTCCTAATCCCCCTTCTCTTCCACACTTGCCTGTTTTTTTTAAACATCACCATGCTTGTGTTTGTACATCTTGGCGATATCCTTGGCTCCTCCCTATCTCTCTCTCCACATATCTAATCAGTTGACAAATCTTGCTATTTCTACATTCACAAAGTGTCTTGCATCTCACCCCTTCTCTACTCTCATTCAGCTGCCATTTAAGTTCACGCTCATTACTTCTTGCCTAGATTATTTCAACATCCTTCTATTTTGTCTCCTGCCTCAAGTCTCTTCCTCCTCCAATCCATCCTACACACTGCTGCTAAAATAATTTTCCTTAAGGGCAGATTTAACCACATGACTCTTACTCAAATAAATTCCATTAGTTTCCTGTTCTCTCTGGGATACCATATAAACTACTATGTTTAGCTTTTAAGGCTCTACAGAACCTGGCCCCAACCTATCTTTCTAGCCTCACTGTCACTGAACATTACTCTCCTTCCCATATTCTATACTCCAGGTAAACTGACCTCTTTTCCTGACACAGGATATTCCATCCCCTGTCTCCATAACTTTTCTCTGGGTATACTCTGGGCCTGGAATGTTCCCCCTCCTTTTACTGCATCTCAGAAATCCTCTCTTCCTTAAAGATATCTTTCACCGTCATTGATGTTAATTAACTTACCATAATTTCTAGTTTAAAATGTCATTTAAATCAGCTACCTGATCTTATCTAGTACATGGTGCTTTTGCCTACTTGTATAAACTATCGTGTCATAAAGGAAGATAGTTTTAAGACCATGTTACATAAAACTAAGTATCTCCCCTGGAGTATATTTTCTTTTTGGACTTCTAACCTACATGCTTTACTTCAAGATGAGAGAAATGTATTAGATAAACTCTGAGGTCTCTTACAATTAGAGATTTCTATCCTTTTCACTCCCCCTTGGATGAATTGCAATTTTAATTTCTAGTTTCATAATTTAAAGCCATCTAGCATCAACAGAAGAATAATGGTAACAAGTTGTGTTTTTATGATAGGGAGAAAGATGGAATCATTAAAAACACTACACAATTTCTCAAAAGGAATTCAGCTCACCCACCTTCTTTTATTCAATACAGGGCCCATAACATTATCTATCTGCAATCTATATTGCCAAATCACCTATATGTCACAATCTGAGCAATTTGCATTCCTTACCCCACCTTCACCCTTCCCCTTTATTTGGAATGCTAGGTTATTATTTTTATTTTCAGTGACTATTGGTCTCATTGAGGAATACTATAATATTTTCAGGCTTGATGCCATGAGTACGATGTTATCTGAAAGTTCATGTGTGTGGAGAATCTCATCATCCATCTATTAAGAAACAGTCCTCGGGGGCAGCTAGTTGTTGCAGTGAATAAAGCACTAGCCCTGGAGCCAGGAGGACTTGAGTTCAAATCCAGTCTCAAACACTTGACACACTTACTAGCTGTGTGACCTTGGGCAAGTTGCTTAACCACAATTGCTCTGCCTTCTCCCCTCCAAAAAAAAAAAAAGGACAAAAAAAAAACCCAATCCTCCATTTCAACTTTCATGATAGTTGAAAAATATTTGATAACCATATATCTCTAATTTATGGTTTGATTAATAATGTTCATAAGATCACTGAATAAATTTATATCTGTAGTTGCAGTTACTAATAATAATACTTTAATGACTAATGTGAAAATATGTTTAATAGGAATGTTTAAGTAGAGTCTGCATCAGATTGCACACCATCTTGTGGAGGGGGGAGAAGAGGAAAAGGGGGGAAATTTAAAACTCAAAATGTTATGGAAGTGAATGTTGAAAACTAAAAATAAATTATATTTAAAAAATAATGATAGTCTTTTTTTCTGATCCCGAGTGACATGAAAAGTATCTTGTTAATAATGTGAACATTCATCATAATGACACCAATGTTTATCATCCTTTTTTGTCTGTTTTTCAGAATTTCAAAGGAGTATTTTCTTTTAAGGTTATTCTTTATTCTAGGATCATAAATATTTCAACCTTTTGTCAAATTTTGGGCAGATTTCTTTTTAATAGAAATAGCTTTATTTAAACTTTTTGTTTTGTTTTGGAGCAAAACAGATACAGACATAGAATAGATTTCTTTTAATAGAAATAGCTTTATTTAAAATTTTTGTTTTGTTTTGTTTTGGAGCAAAACAGATACAGACAATAGGACAGAGAGCCAAACACTTGGAGAATATTACAATATCCCATAGTGTAATGGCCTATTTGCAACGTACAAATTTGCAAGTTCCAGATGCAAAACTAATTATTTACAAAGTTGCAATTATTTACAAAGGATACCAGATGGCAGATCAAATAGTTTTGCATAATATGGGGTATTTTTTTAACCCAACCTGGTAAAGGCATAATGTTTTTTAAAACTAACATGATGAAATTCAGAGAACTGTTTTGCATAAATTTTATTGTTTGTTTTTGATTTATTTGCTTAAATTAATCAGTTCCACTTACACAATATTAGCTTAACAAAATGCATTCTGAGCTAAAGTAGAATCCATTGATTATGTTATAATATCTTGCCTCCTCCAATAGATCCTACTAAGTTTTGCCACATAAAGACTGCAATTTTATGGGGTAATTTACATATTTCCATTGAAAATGTTTAGATTCCTTTGTTCACTCCAAAGCCTGAACTAAGTTGTTTGCAATTTGCCACTTTACAGATTTATAATCACTTATTGTATATACAAACCATAAGTATGGCTGGAAATTACCAGATTTTTGAGGAAGTGGAGTAAGGAGTGGGGGAGAAAGAAACCAGGGAACATTGTTGCTGTTGTTGTTACATTGTTTCAGTCTTGTCCAATTCTGTGACCCCATTTGAGGTTTTCTTGGCATAGATACTGGAGGGCTTTGCCATTTCCTTCTCTAGCTTCTTTCACAGATGAGGAAACTGAGGCAAAAAAGGGTGAAGTGACTTGCCCAGAGTCACATAGCTACTAAGTGTCTAAGGCCAAATTTGAACTCAGGAAGAGGAATCTTCCTGACTCCACCCACTGTACCACCTAGCTGCCCGGGCATTAATATAAATAATAAGGTGACTGTTAACTAGAGAATCAAAGTGGTTTGGGCCTAGAATGATTCATTTTGGCCTTTTGCCTAGATCAAACTCACAAGGATTGCTCAACCCCTTCCTACACTTTGCTCTTTTGGATCAAGTCTATGTCAACATGCTAACAAATGAACATTGGAAAATGAAAATATCCAAATCAAATTTCACTTGTCTGACATAAAAAACAATTGAACACTTTATTGTCATCTGATCAAAATATTGCTAGTCTACTCTCAATTGAGTGATTGCCCAGCTTTGTCAATAATAGCCCCTCAAAGGGAAAAGAACCTATTTGGCCACTTTTGCTTTCAAAGTCATTTGTTCCAGTTATTGACTTATAGGCGATGTGATAAAAAATCATTTCCCCTGGAAACTGGTTTATCTCTCTTTGTTTTGTGGGGTTTATTTGATTTTACCTGGAGGGAAAAATGCTTTCTCCTCTCTGGATTTGTTTGTTTTGAAGTCAATACTTCAAAGAGAGAGAGGACTACCGATTACTTATTGATTTGCCTGGCTTGGTCATGTAAGTAGATCATCTTTCACTGCCCTTTAGGGAAGAAATTTAGAATTTGTTTACAAATAGGGCATGGTGTCATGCATGACTAAATCCTCTGAGAGGGGATCTAAAAGAATAGGAATAGTTCCATCTGTCTGCCCTACATCAGCTTGCAAACTCACACAATTGCCCATTTTTGCTTTTATTTTTATTGTTGTTGTTGTTCAGTCTTTTCAGTCATATCTGACTCTTTGTGACTCCATTTAGCGTTTTTTTGGCAACAGCGGTTTGCCATTTCCTTCTCTAGCTCATTTTACAGATGGGGAAACTGACACAAACAAGTTTAAGTGACATGCCCAGAGTCACAAAGTTAGTAAGTGTCTATCATTGGATTTGAACTTGGGAAGATGAGTCTTCCTGAGTTCAGGCCTGGCACTCTATCCACTGTGCCACCTAGCTTGGAATTTGGACAATTTCAATTCAAAACAACAGCAACAATGTCTGCTAGCATTCTGCTAAGATCCAAATTAGATACCATCTCCATGAAATTTTAAATAATTCCTCATACCTTTTTTTTTTTTAAGCAATCAGGGTTAAGTAACTTGCTCAAGGTTACACGGCCAGTTATTTCTGGTGTGGTGCTGAGTGTCTGAGCCCGGGATTTGATCTCCAGGTCATCCCGACACTGGAGCCAGTGCTCTTACTCACTGAGCCACCTGGCCGCCCCTCCTCATACCTTTTGAAAGCAATTTCATTTTCAAATTTATCATATCATTTTCTTTGGACCTCTTAGCATATTGCATTCTATATTATTTTATTATTATTGGTGTATATATGTTTCCCTCAACCAGACTGCAATCTTCTTGGAGAAATGAACTGTCTTCTTTTAGCTTTATCTTACTTAGTGTTATTTAATTGAATATTCAAAGTAAATTAAAAAAAAAACTATGAAGTCTTTTCATATTTTGTGTGGGTATTTTAAATAACCTATTGCTAAAGATCACCAGCCATGCCACCAGTTGAACAAAGAATTTTTATCAGAGATTTGCTATCAATATGGTGATAAATATTTAGTGCTACAGAAGTTGGGAGAGGAGTCTTTTTGTGGCCTTGTCCTGTTCAACATTTTTATTGCAAGAATTGGATAGCATGAACTAAGCCACAGAAAACAGACATTAAATTTGTAGATGGGCGTAAAGCTATAGAGGATAGATAACATATCAGTAAATTGAATTTAGATTTAGCTTAACAGATTAACAATTCATGAATAAAAAATATGTGGGAGTTTAAACATATCAAATTGGGATCATTTGAAAGAAATGGGAATATTGAGCCTAGAAAAAAAAAAGTTGTTGTAGAGGGCAGAAGAGATGTCTTCAAATATCTAAACAACTTCCGTGTGAAAGAGCAAATAGTTTATTCTGTGTGGCTCCTTAAGAGAGCTAGGACCATTGAGTTTAAGTCACAGGAAGGCTGCTAACTGATCAATGTATTTAGGTAGGATTCCTCACACTAGATCTAGGTAACAGTGGAACTGCCACAGCAGAGCTGACTATTTATTGCCAAAGTATCTCGAAAATGAGGTGAGATTAGATAGGTCCTTGCCAATTATAAAAATGTGTTATTTACACAGAAAAATCTGAAGAATTTGTTCATTATTCAAATAATTCAGTTGATCCCTTTTCCTCCTCCTTAGAAAAAGAAAAAGAGAAAAGAAAAAAAAAGAAAAAACCCTTTATGATGTAAATGTCTCTGGAAAAATCAAGGATTATTCAGACCTATGGTCTATAATTATTAACTTTATCAAAAATATTAAAATCTATGATTTGTTTATTCAGAAGGGAGACTTTATATTATTAAAAATTTAAAACAAATTATCTAACTGGCAAAATGATTTTTAAAATTATTGAATATTTCAAATACTGAAAACTTGTGGATATTTTAAGAGTATGAGGCACATGCCACAGCATATGTAGCCTATGACAAATATTAGCCATGTGACCTTAAGTGAATCACTTGTTCTTTCAGTGTCTTAAGGAATCTCCAGGGCTATAGACTGAAAAGAATGTGCTGATCTGTACTCATTAAGGAAGTTCCTGATGTTGGAGTTTTCAAAAAAGAAGATGCTAGTCTCTGCATAAGTGATTAAGTATGATCTGAAAGCCTTAACTATTCTAATTTGAAAAAAAAAAAGAAAATGAAAACTGGACCACAACTCATTGGATTCCATAAATTCTAATTTATTGGGGTTTTTTTGAAACTTGAATATTTTATTTGAGATCTTCCTAAATTTCTCATAGTATTTTGGGTCTGGGAGAGACCTTTGAGAGCATCTAGTACAATGGCCTTATTTTCCAGATGAATAGTAGGAACTTGAAATGTTAAATAGCCTGCTGATAAAAGGGACAGATCTAATTAGTAGCAGATTCAAGCACAGAAACCAGTCCTCCTGATTCCCGATCCAATACTCTTTCCAATACATCATACTGAAGGATGTTTTGTCTCTTTTCTCTATGGATTCACCCTCCTTCCCATGTTAGAGAAGTATTGGAATTTAAGAATACCCCCAAGAACCAAGCTGCAAAAACTGATGCACTGATTTTTTTTTTATCCCTGAGGGAAAGTAAATATAGTATAATATTTTCTATTTCAAAGCAAAAATATAATATCTCATAATTATTTCTATTGAAAATACATTTACACAAAAGGAAAACTACAGTGACATAGTAAAATTATTATTTAAAAATTTGTGTCAACTGATATTCTTGGTCTTTCTAGTATTAAGGAGATATGCCCAATAAGAACTGAATATTGAATTATATAGAGAGATAGAAATGCATTTTTTGTTGTTGCTGTTGTTTAGTTGTTCCAATTGTATCTAACTCTTTATGATGCCATTTGGGGTTTTCTTGGCAAAGATACTTGAGTGGTTTCCCATTACCTTTTCCAGCTCATTTTACCGAGGAAGAAATTGAGCCAAACAGAGCAAAGTGGCAGCTAGTAAGTGTCTAAGCCAGATTTGAACTCCTGAAGATGTCTTCTTGATTCTGGGTCTAGCACACTTATCCCTATACCACTTGCCTGACCATACACATGCATAAATACATGCATACATGTGTATATCTACATATATATGGATATTAATATACAGAATAAGTGTATGATAATATACCTATTGTGTAGTCACATGCATATATGCATATTTGTGTGTATGCATACATATTTATATGGAGACAGACTGACAGAATTTGTGACAGAGGTTGAGACAGAGACACACAGAAAGAAAGAGAAATACAGGGAGAGACAGATATGATACAGAAGGAAGAAATAGAGACACAAATAAGATGTGTCGTGGCTTTAGAAGTAATTTTCAGTTTCTCCGCATGGAAACTGGTATGAAAATTCCTACTGTTTATAGCTGTTTAAGTATGTGATAATAAGGGAGACATCCTTTAAGTTCTGTAAAAAAATAAATTCATGACAAAACATTGGGGAAAATCACATAAATGAAAATGATAAATGGAGGCAATGCTAAAATGTTCCGTGTTCTCTGACCCAGAAAATCTTTTCAGCAATGCATTTACAATTTGGCAGGGCAGAGGCCATCTCAGGACATCCTTATGTACATGTGAACATGCTCTTAGTAGCTATATTTGGCCTAGTAACATGATCTAATGCTACAAGAACGGAATTGTCCCTGTGAACTAAGCCCTATGGTTATTGAAGAAAGGCAGTCATTTTCACTCTCAAATATATTCAAAACAGAATCTCAGACCAAAAATTCATCTATCTTTTAGAAACACCATTTTGCTTTTCTTCAGGGTTTGTCTTTTGATCACATTATTGAATATACTATTTATTCAAATTGAAAATTAAAATAATAGATTTTAAGCAAGTTCTCTCTCAATGCCTTTTTTTTTCCTAAAGGGAGTTTCACATACAATAAAGTCCATATCATTATCAAGCCGGATTATTCGACTGTGTTATGGGTAAATGAGAAATATTTGTGTAATTCAGGAAGATTTATTTCCAAAGAATTGTAGTACCAAAAAGTAGGCTTAACACTTAGGCCATACTGAGTGTGATTTCTACTTTCATGCTTCATAAGGCACTTTAGGATTTTGCCTCACCTTGAAGTTTTCAATATGGCTATTCATCTCAGGCTACCATCTCACCTATAGCTAGGCTACCAGATAGCACTAACTAGAATTTTTACATTTACTCTCTCCCAGTTCCAATCTATAGAATATATTGCCCCCAACTTAATTGGTTCAAGGCATAGATCTAATCAATTCCTCAATATTTACTCTCTGTATCAGTCTCTATTGATAGAAAAATGATATACAAATGTGTGTATGTGTATACACATGCACATGTATATAAATACACACATACACACACATATATGTCTATACATATTCATAGACACCTGACAGAGGTGTCTATCTTTTCCTTCAGTTCCATATTCTAAATCAACTGGACTACTCTCACAGAGGGTAAAGAATTACACCTGGGGTCAGGAAGAAATAGATTATAATCATGCCACCACTACCACCATGCCCCAACACTGAGAGATTATGGGCAAATCATTTAGCCTTAGAGCTTCAGTTTTTCTCTCCTTTAAAAATGGAAATAATGACATGTAATGTACCTGCTTGACAGGATTGTTGTAAAGTGCAATGGAGATAATGCATTACAGTGCTTTTTATACCCTAAAAGCATTATATGTCAGCTATTACTATATAGCTTCCTGTACCCAACATGCCTATCCCCTTTTAATCATGTTTTGGTTCACACTGTTCCTATGCCTGCCTCCTAATAAATAACACATAGACATTCAAATTGCTCTGAAACTCCAATAAACCTCATACTGGAAGGGGAATGGTTAAAGGTGATGGACTCAATTAGGATTAGAATCATTATAGGAAGGTTACAAGAAATTCACATGAACAAAAAAGAACACATCTTTAGGATATCACTGAAATCTTTTCAATTCAAAATCACTGCATCAGGGAATACCATAATAACACAGTTATTCAAAGGACAAAAAAAGCAGAATATAGTGTAGAGTTCACTGATTTGCCTTTTTTAGGTCTCACAATAATCGTAGCACTCTATCATTCAAAAGAATACTTCATTGCTCTTTGAAAATGAGCAAAGTAGTATTCAAAGCATTTCATGCTTGAAACTTGGCAACTTCTTGCACGTGAAATAATTAGATGGAGAAACTGTCATTGACCCATTATAAAACAAAATCTCACTTTTATTTTACTTTTAAAAATTAAATATTGCGTAGCATATTGAAGAGTTTTATGTCTTATTACCCTGTCCAGGGATATTTCAGTCATATCTGATTCTTTGTGATTCCATTTGGGGTTTTCTTCGCAAAGATACAGGAATGATTTGCCATTTATTTCTCCAGCTCTTCTTACAGGTGAGAAACGGAGGCAAATAGGGTTAAATGACTTGCCCAGAGTCACACAGCTGCTAAATGTCTGAGGTTGGATTTGAACTCATGAAGAAGAGACTTCCTAACTTCAGGTCCATCACTCTATCCACTGGGTGACCGTATGCAATAGCCAATTGTAAATTCAGAGTCCCTAGTGTTTCAGGAGGAAAAGAGATTACTTATCACCTCCAGGCAGAAGCAGATTATTTCTCTTCTGAACTGTCCCACTCATAGTGCAGTTCATAGAAGGATTCTTATTTCATAGAGTTCTAAAATATGAGTTTTGAGAGGTCTTCAGGATCATCTAGTTAGGAACTGGGGATGTAAGTGTTTCTGACAAGGGAGGCTACATTGTACCTGGGCCTCATAAGCACCCACCATTGTGGGTGGGAAACTGAGGCAAACAGGGTTAAGTGACTTGCCCTAATTTCTCACCTAATATCATCATTGTGATGATCATATTAAGGGTGGGCTGATAGCGGTGTTCCTCAAAGTTCCTAATTGGCTTGTCACTGTCATTCTGGTTAATGATTTGTTGTTTCTTGTTTTGTTTTTTTTTGGTTCTTATTTCTTTTGACCAATTGACATCTTGACCCATTCTATATACTACTAATCTTTTAAATGAAATCATATGTTATCATGAATATTGCTATCCTGGAGAAAGAGGATAATCTGTGCAACTCTCTGTCATCTCTTATAATGGAAAATAATGTAAAGGTAATGAGTTGTATCTTACTGTCTTTCTCCTTGAGAGTCTCAGGAAATAGCAAGTTACCTCCCATTTACTACTTTAAAAGCAAGTGATGCATCTATGACTCTTCCATTCTGAATGAATGAAAGCCTTTAGTTTTATTACTCACCTGGAGAACATGTTCAGAAAGAGTTTTCTTTTTTTTAAGCAATTGGGGTTAAGTAACTTGCTCAAGGTTACAAGGCCAGTTATTTTGTGTGGGCGCTAAGTATCTGAGGCCAGAACCGATCCTGGGTCTCCCGACTCCGGGGCCAGCACTCTTACTCACTGCGCCACCTGGCCACCCCAAGAAAGAGTTTTCTAATGATGTTGATGGTAAACCAACCTTTATTTTCTAAAGTATCAAAAATTAAATTTCTGAATCCTTTTTGAATAAATTGGCTCCAACATTTTATGGGAAAAAGGGACCACCTAGGTAAACATTTCCTTTTACAGATGCAGAAATTGAAGCCCAAGGTCAGAATTGCCTAAAAGCCTGTCTTCTGCAAATCAAGACAGTTGTCAAAGATGACAGAGCTGGTGAGGGCATAGAGTGCTCTCAAACTCAGATTCATGTCTGAGTGGGTCCTATCCTAAAGCTGATCAGAACAGAAGTTTCTAGTTGCTCTGTTTTTCCAAAGTGGGCAGATTTCACCCTCTGTAGGAATCCTGGTGGTCTTTTGCTTCCAGACACTCACCATTTTGGAAGTGAAATTAGTGTGGTCTCCCAGTCACTGTTGGCCTTACTTCACCTTCTTAGCCTGGAATACACCATCATCATGACCTCTTCCTCTGATGAGTTTTTCCCAGAACATTCACTTTCTCTCCCATGTCATGAGGGGCTCTTCACCCTGGAAGTTCACTTCATGCCTAGCCTTCTCACCCAGAAATTAAACTCCATGATTCTATTCATTGCTTTAATTGTTCAGTTCCTCTCAGACTTCAATTTAAAGGAAAATGCCCAGGTCAACCATGTCCCCATTTCTTTCCAGGCTCCATTCCTGAATCTCTGAGTTTTCTTCACAACTCTCTGCCTATTTGGGGGCTTCTTTTTACGTGTTCTCTTTCTCCATTAGTATGCAAGCTCCTTGAAGGCCAGAAATCTCATTCTGCCAGTATTTGTATTCCCAGCACATAAAAGTATGTCTGGGATATAGTAAATGATGAATACTTACTAATTTGGCTTGACTACAGCTCAGAATTCCCAAACTTATGTGATCCACCAGCCTATAAGCAGCAGAGACTACAGACATGAGGCATACTCCCAGACCCGTATTCTTTCTGAGAAATCTAGAAAGTAGGTATATTTGGACAAGACTTGCAAAATCTAGATTTCCTGTTGAAATTAGCCATACCTATGTATGTCTACTTAAATTTAAGAAAATATCACAAGATATTCAATAAAATAATGTTGAAGGATTTACTGACAAGATGACTACCTGAGTAGGGAGGGGTCCATATCTACTGAAGCAAAATACCAAGGTACAAACCAGACAACATGATGATTAAGAAATCTAATGAGGACTTACAATGACTTCTTTCACCCAGAACCAAAAGTTAGCCACAAATTCATGGGCAATAAGCAAAGCAAATGCCAGACTTACCAGAGAAGGATCACGTGAAGAAAGAGTGGAGAGTTCCTCTGAGAAATCCCCAGAGTATTCATAAAGCACCAGGATGATAAGAAGGTCCGATAGTAGACAACCTGGCAGCCCATTGAGTGTCAATAGGCAGTGGCCATATTTACTACTCAGCAAATGTTGGCCAGCCCAGCACAGATCTCAGACCAGGTCAGCCCAGGTTGAGAGGCCTGAGTTTTCTAATTTTATGTCCTGAAACACCAGAGAGGGCCCTGAAGATCCAGTTTTCTGAAATTCAAAGATCCAACGAGGCCTGATCCAAGGAGGAGGAGAACAGTACTAGAACCCATGAAACCCAAGGTGTTGGCAATTTCACTCAGAAGTGAAGAAAAAAGTAGAACTTGGATCTAATAGAGTCCTAATTTAGGAATTGAAGTTGGAGAGATGAGTAAATCAAAGAAAAAACTGACCAGTATAAAAAAAGTATTGCAAATATAGAGATAACTGAAAAGCAAGTGTACACTAAAAGAAAAATTGGCTTACCCACAATGACTACATAAATACATGGGGAAAATGAAGCAAGAAATTAAAAAGAAAAAGAAATGAAAATTCTGGAAGATATAAATGGAAGGAGAATAAGAAGCTCAAACCTTATGCAATAAATGAACTATGAAAACTCAAATAGGCTATACAGAAATATAAAGGACACAAGGACAACAAATGTAAGGGGAGAATGAAATGTAAAACATTTGATAGAAAAAACAAGTGGCCAAGAAAATTAGTAAAGAAGAGATCACTTAAAAATGATTGAATCCTCTGCTAACTGTGATTTTTTAAAATACTGGTATGGTATTTCTATTTTTTTGTACTTGCTTCTCTTCTTTTTATTTTTTTTTTTACTTTTATTTATCTTATTATGAACTTAAGAAATAAAACACATTTCTGAACAAGAAATAAAACATAGCAGAACAGAAAAAAAATGATTGTACATGAAACTACAAAATATATTTAATATACACCTTGCTATTCCTTTTAAAAATATGTTATCTTTTAATTTTTTGTCTTTTTTTTCTTTTCTTACCCTCAACTGTAGATATGGCTACCATTAGATAAGAATATGTTTATGTATGTCTATATGTATATATGTTTTTTATGTATGTCTATATATACACAATCATTTTCTTTGTCAGTTCTTTCTCTGGATGCAGATAGAAAATTCCTTCAAATATCCTTTGTAGTTAAATTGAGTATTTCTAATAGTCAAAATGACTTAGTCAAAGAAATTAAATGAAAATTTCTGAGATCTATTAGAATAAAAGAGTGAAGTAATGATAGAATGAATCCACCAATCACCCACTAAAAGAAACTCCAAAAGGAAAAGTTAAAACAATTGTGTAGCCCAAATCCAGAGTTCCCACATTGAAGAAAAAAACTGTTATCTGTATCTAGAAAGAGGCAGCTGGGTATCAAGGAAAGAGTCAAAAATCATAGAAGAGATGACACCTTCTATATAAATGAGAGGATATAGTTTAATATAATATCCCAAAGGCATAGTGTATTGGTTTTCAATGAAAAAAAAAAAACTTACTGTACAAAGTCCAGTATAATCCTACAAGGGGGTGAGGACCTTAAAACAATATATATATATATATATTTTTTTTTTTAATTTTAGAAAATCATTAAACAAATGACACAAAGTATTCTTCAACACCTTGTAGAATAACTAATGGATTGAAAGTGAGAAAAATATGTGTTCTAGTCCTATTTTTGCTGATAGTAGTTAGCTGGCCTTTAGGCAAATCACTAAAAGCCTCAGGATCACATTTTCCTCATTGGTGAAATAAGTAGATTGATCTATAGGGAACTTAAGCTCAAAAATTCTATGATTCTAAACAAATATATCTTTGAACATTTTACCAAAACTTTGCTGGACCGAAAAAAAAGTAAAATTGTTTAAGAAAATTCTTATATTCAATCATTTTGAAAAAAAATCAACCACTTAAAAAAACCCTTAGTTTTGCCTAAAATCGCATCTTCTACAAAATTGAGACAAGTTATTATTGTTTTTAATTACTTTTATAATATTGGTAAGTTAAGATTCTGAGTTAAAGTGAGGATTTCTCAATGCACCTGAATTTAGTTGAACACATAAATCTTGCTAGTCAAAATCATTGCTTTAACTAAAGTTTACCAAAACTGAACGGTCACATCTAAATTTATGGGGGACCATCATATGCCTGAAATTCTTAATTTTTCTAGCAACATGTATATTTACTTAATTCCTCTTAAATAATCGATAGAATAAACTGGAATTTTGTAGAGGCCTTGATATTCTTTCCTTTGAGAAAAATAATCACATGATAGGTCACGAAACTTAAAGTAAGGAAGACTTTATTTCATATTTCTGCTTCTCACATACTGAGTGTGTGACAAGTCAATTAACCTCTCAATATCCCAGCCAATTCTCTAAGACAACAAGTTACATATAAATTAATAATTTATAATACACCAGAGGTTCCCTATTCAGATGATATCATAAATTGAGAATCCAGCTCACTTCCATCAGCCATAAATAAATTAATAAATACCTATAAAATTTTACCAAAAGATATGGGTTCTCTTCCTTGATATTTTTCTAAATGGCGCATTAGAATCTAATTTAAGACTATCAGAAATCATCTTACACAATTAGTATACTAGGAAGCTAGATTTAGAGTTGGGAAATATCTTTAAAGACCAGTTAGTCTTCTCCCATTTTATAGAAGAAATGGGCCAAATTAGTTCTTACTTTGTGGTTGTTAAATTGTTTTTCAGTCCTATCTGACTTCATGATCCCAGTAGGGGTTTTTGTGGCAACAGATATTGGAGTGGTTTGCCATTTCCTTCTCCAGCTCATTTTACAGATGGGCAACTGAAGCAAAGGGGGTAAGTGACTTGCCCAGGGTCACACAGCTAGGAAGTGTCAGAGAGTAGCTTTGACTTCAAGTCGATGAGTGATCCTGACTCCAGGTCTGTCACTTTATGAATTATGGTGCCACCTAGCTGCCTTCAATTTTTCTCACTACAGAAGTCAACCTGCAAAGAGTCCATCTCACAGTAAAGGCCTGATTGTCAAGACCTCACCAGAAGAGTAATGGTCTCTCTGTTAGAGCAATCCCTCTTACTCTCCAAAGTGTTTCAAATGACAACATTTATGAGCAAAACTGCAGCTTAGAAGAAGGGAGAGAATTCAGAATTCACTTCTAGAATACTCCAGAACAGAACTCGGACTAGTTGAGCTGAGTAGTCATGGGACTAAAGTCTTTCAGAATTACCTTGCCTTTTTCCATAGTCCCCAGTTCTCCTCTGACTCATTCTTTCTAAAAGAAGCTTTCCTCAAGGCTCTAACCCTAGGTATCCCTCATTCTTTTCTCTCTACCATTCCTCCTCCAGTGAACTCATCTGCTTATGTCTTCACCATTGCCTCCACGAAGATGATTTCTCTACATCTATGCTCCATCCATATCTAGTATTCTTCCTACTATATACTATCATAAATTGCCTGTTAAATTTCTCCACCTAGTTGTTCCATTAGCCTTTCAAGATCAACATGTCACAAATGGAACTAATCACTATTCCCCACAATTCTGTTACATTCCTAATTTCTTTGTCCTTATTTCCATATAGCCCTTCTCTTAGTCACTTATGCAATCATCTTCAGCCATTTCTCTATATTACTTCTCCAACTCACTCATCCAATCAACCACAGAATCCTGTCAATTCCACCACAGACAACATTTTTAGCATATGAGGTAGTGAAGTGTAATCTGAATCTGAAATCAAGACACCTAGGTTTGAATCCAGTTCCTGATGTGGTTATCAATCAATTAATCCATCAGCAAGTGCTTATTTGGTATTTACCATATGCCAGATACTGCACTTAGCACCAGACATACAAGCACAAAGAATAAAACAAATCTATACTTACAAAGACTTTACATTCTGTACCTGGCAAATAATAGACGCGTAACAAATGTTTATTGCCTGGCATTCTCATGGAGGACATACTAAATATGTATTTAAATAAGAAAAGTATAAATATCAAGTTAGTAAATACAAATATGTAGAGTAATTAATGCAAAGTAGTTTGGGTGAGAGAGCACTAGCAATAAGTAAATAAGTAAAACATGTTGATTAAGCTGTGTCTTCAAGATACAGAGGGATAGAGGTTAAGGAAGGAGAGCATTACAGGCACGTGGGGAGCGTGAGGGCAATTTGGTTTGATTGCATAGTTTGGAAGGAAGAGTAATTTTGCAGTGTGGAAGGAAGGATAATATCCATTGAGGCTGGAAAACCTAGGTAGGAGTCATGTTGCGTTTAAGTTAAGCAGAGGAATTGTATTTTATTTGAGAAGCCATAGGAAGCCACTTGAGTCTACTGAGTAGGAGAGTCACCTGGTGAGAGCTGTACTTATGGAAAATCACTTCAGCAATGATGTGTAGGATGGACCATGGTGGTAAAGGCTTGAGAAAGATACATCAATCAGAAGGTTGTTGCAACAATCTTGGGGCAATATGCCAAGAACCTCCTGACCTGAAGTGGCAAGTTGTAACTGGAGAATTGTCTAATAATTGTAAATGATGAAATGGCAAGATTTGGCAACTGAATAAATTTGCGAGTGCATAGGGAACAACTCCAAGGTTAATAACCTGGGAGACTGGAAGGATAGTGTTCCCTTTGATAAAAAAGAGGGAATTCTGAAAGAAGTGGAGGTATGAGGAGGAAAGATAATGAAGCAGTTCAATTTTGGATCTGTTGATTTTGAAATGTCTCTGGGACATCTAGTCTGAAATGTCCCAAATGACCATGGGCAAATCCCTTAGCTTCTCTTCATCACAGTACCTCATAATAAAACATAGAGTACCTTATAATGTACTTTCTTAGTAAATTAGCTCCTCCATGCCCTACTTTGATTTTGTTACCCCCTGGGTCCTGGCACAGCTCCTTGCAAAAAATGTGTTCATTATGTCTTCGTTGAATTACCATTTAATGTAATACTTTAATGTCTGTGATCACACTGATTGTGGAGTTATCTGCAAAGGAATCACAACCCAAGTAAATCTTCTCACACTGTGAAAGGCTTTATAACATCTTCTTGTAAACCACAGGATCATAAATTTAGATTTGTAACCAACTTTGGAGTCACTCTAGTTCAACTCTTCTGATTTTAACAGGAGGGAATAGAGTCAGAATAACAAAATTTGTATTAATTGACTACTTTGTGCCAAATATATACATATACATACATATACATGTACACACATACACACAGATTTACATATAATGTATTTCACTGCATAAGCATCACCACCACACTATCATTGCATCCTATTTTTTCAGTCCAAAAATTGGTTTATAACCTTTCATTGCATAATAATTGCATGGTGCAATTCTGTTCATAAAGTCGCTTAAAAGGTAAACAGAGCAGCAATGTCTTCACCAAGGACATATGGATATGCATTTATCTCTCAAGCACTATGAGCTGCAAGCAACAAATTCTCAGAACACTTGTATTGTCAGTATATTTTGGAAAGCTGACTTCGATGGTTTGTTTAGTGCACTGCAGTAGTAATGGTATTGTCATTCAACCCAATGAAGAGCCTTAGGCACGAGGAGAGCAGGTGGGCAGGAAAAGTTGCCATGAGTAAGTCATGTGACATAGTAAGACTTGCATCTTCCCAATTTTAGCATATATTCACAAGTATTCTGTGCATCCTAATCTTGCAACAAAGACAGTTAATAATAAATGATTTTTAAGTAATGGCAGCACTTTTAAAAAAGTTTCATATAATGGTTGCACCCCACTTTTCTTTTTTACAAAAACAAATCTGGCACAAAATCGACAATGATTATGTGGTGAAATATGGCACACATATATGTGTGTTTTTATGTATACACATACACACAAAATAAATACATGCTAAATTTATAGGAAGGGATAGAGAGTTCATGGGCAGCTAGTGTCACAGTGGATAGAATGCCAGGCTTGAAGTCAGGAAGACTGATCTTTCTGAGTTCAAATCTGACCTCAGATACTTACTAACTACGTGACCCTGGACAAGTCACTTCACACCCTGTTTGCCTCAGTTTCCTCATCTGTAAAATGAAGTGAGAAAAGAAATGGCAAACCACTTCAGTGTCTTAGACAAGAAAACCTCTAATAGTATCATGAAGAGTTGGACATGCCTGAAATGACAGAACAGACTGCTGAGAGGATCTGGAAAAGCTTCACATAAAAGGTTATCGTTGAGCAGACTTTTGAACAAAATAAAATATTCACTTAGTATCCACCTGTTGGTTTTCTGGGCTGCCCACAATGCTGATTCTTTTAAGACTCTGATGTCCCATTCCATGCAACCATTAAACATTACAGGGTGACTTTTTTTCTCAATTCTCCAATTCCAAGCTTCGTCATAATAACTACATGATGTTGTTTCTTATACTTGTTTTTGTATTTAAGTTTATATAGTTTTAAAGTATATTATTTTCATGACTCTGCTTCCTTCACTCTACATCAGTCTTTATAAATCTTTCCATACTTCTTTTTATTCTTACTATTTGGTTCTTTTGAAATAGTAATTTTAATTATATGCATGTACTTCAATTTATTTAGCCACCCACTAAACTGGGTACTTTGTTTCCAGTTCTTCACTACCAAAAAAAAGGACTGATAAGAATATCTGGATGTATGTGAGAATTTTGTTTTCTTTGGAGAAACCACCCACTAAACTGGGTACTTTGTTTCCAGTTCTTCACTACCAAAAAAAAAGGACTGATAAGAATATCTGGATGTATGTGAGAATTTTGTTTTCTTTGGAGAAAAATCTTATTAACATCTTTTCATTTTTTATAATATCTTTTTTTTTACAATAAACCTCTCCCCCATTCAGAAATCCATCTCTTCTGACAAAAATAAGAGGGAAATAAATTTAGTAAAATTAAGCAATACATTAAATTTATGTGAAGTTAATGGCAGTCTTCTACACTCACAGTCTTCCATCTCCGTAAAGAAGGCAGGGTGCCAAATAGTCATAATCTTGCAGCATTTGAGTTTTTTTTCATTTGTAGGTTGTAAACTACATTGTTGTCCCCAGGCAGGATGTTTTCCCGGTTCTGCTAATATCATTTTGCATCATTTCACATACTCTTTTCGTGCTTCTCTATATTCATGACATTCATCGTTTCTTATAGTACAGTAATATTACATTACATCTATTTGCTGTTGTTTGGTCAACTGTTCCCCATTTGAAGGACCTCTACTTTGTAATTCTTTGCTATTCCAAAAGTACAGCTCAGTATTTTGGTATATAAGGGACTTTTCATTTTTTCAATTACATAGCTGGTGTCTAGAAGGTGGATTTCTCGGTCCCCAGATATCGATACTAAAGATAGTTTCTGAGCATAATTATGAATTATTTTACAGAATGGTTGGGTCATTTCACCATTCTACCAATAATGCATTTGCATGCTTAACTCTCTACTACCTTTCCTACTATATTTCTATTTTATGTCATCTTTGCTAGTTTATTGGCTATGTGGTGAAATGTATGAGTTATCTTAATAGCTATTTCCCTTGTTATTAGTGAGTTAGAGCAATATTTCACATGGTTTTTAAAAAATTGCAATTGTTCCTTTGAAAACAGTTTGTTCTACATTTTATATTAATAAATGACAAACAGAACTTCATACAGCAAACTAGGCACAGACAGACCTTGAGTCTGTATGAGAGTAAAGAACCATTTTCATTCATTGATCTCCTACTGACATTTTGTTGAATTTTCTTCATGGTAAAGCTTCTACATGTGAATCAACAAACCAAGATATGATCTGCAAGTGAATTTTGGGTTCCTTTCTTGAGTTATAATGGATATTTTGGAGCCCACCTTCCGGTAATCTCTCTCCAACATGTTGTTATCCAGAATTACTTAATAGCATATGTAAGCAGATACTTAATAGCGTATGCAGGCATCACAAGAACATTTCCTCATACATTAACAAATACAGACAATGAAATTAGAATTTGGGATAGGCTGTGGGTTAAAATCAAGAAGACAGATAAAGCTCCTCTCCTATTTTTTCAGGAAATTAATTTTTCCCTTAGGGTAGACTTGAATCACACTTGAAATTTTTGCTCCACTTATTCTAAAGCAGCTGGAAGAAGAATTTTGATTCACCATTTATTTGATATTGAAAAAGTAACACACTTTTTTCAATGGCAATTGTCTTGGGTCAAGGAGGTGATTTTGTGTGTGTGTGGGGGGGGGTGTGTGTTTGGTTTTGCTTTTTTTTTTACCCTGTAATATGTTTTGAGGCTGCTAGGTGGTACAGTGGATAGAGTGCCAGACTTAGAGTCAGGAAGACCTGAATTCAAATCTAGCCTCAGAAATACTTAGTAGCTGTGTGACCCTTAACGTTGTTTGCTTCAGTTTCCTCGTTTGTGTAATGAGCTAGAGAAGAAAATGACAAACCACTCCAGTATCTTCGCCAAGAAAATCACAAATGAGGTCACAGAGAGGTTGGACACAACTGAAACAATTGAACAGCAACAATGGAGAACGGAAGAGGGGCAAAATCTCTTCTCTAACATCAGGGAGAGAAAATATCAGGAAAATCTTCAAACTTGTAGAAGTGAACCTTCTTTATTAATACTAGAATACGTTCATCAAATTAAAAAGAAGATTATTTTTGCCTTTTAGCTGAAGAAGGGATAACGATAGCTTTTAATATAGGCATCTGCATTTCCAAATTAACCATGAATGGTCTGGTCTTTTTTCAGGTGCTGGAGAATCTGGAAAAAGCACAATTGTCAAACAGATGAAGTAAGTACCTGCCTCTCTTAGAGCAGCCTCTGCACATCTTTGATTGTTGGTAAAGGTAAAGAGGTAGGGCTGGTTAGGTGGCTCAGTGATTAGAGCACCGGCCCTGGAGTCAGGAGGACCTGAATTCAAATCCAGCCTCAGACACTTAACACAAAAACTAGCTGTGTGACCTTGGGCAAGTCATTTAACCCCAAATTGCCCTCCAAAAAGTTTAAAAAAAAGATAAAGAGGTAGAGAAAAAATAGGTACTAAACTAGAAATTGGTTTTTTGTTGTTTCATGTTGTTTTGGGCTGTAGCAGAAACTTTTCTAGTTCCTTTACCAAAAGTGCTGATCCTATGCTGTCACAAACATAATGGATAAGTAATGATTCTTAAAAAAAAAGAGAGAGAGAGAGAGAGAGACCAATAGGAGTAAATATTTGTGGAATGCTATCTGGGTACAAGCCTGATGGTTCAGCTGAGGTGATATGCAAATTTGTAATAAGGTGTTATGTTAATAATTATTATTTTATTTCACTTGCAAGGTTACAAAGTAATTTGCATTTGTTATCTCACTTTTCCACAATAACCCCGCGAAGTAGGTAGTGTTATCATGCCCATTTTACAGATAATGAAGCCAAGTCTGAGAGATATTGACTGACAGTCCTTGATCACAGCTAGTCAATGTCTGAAGCAGAACTCATACTGAATTCTCCCTAATTCTAGGTCCAGCAGCATATCTCTGGAACCACCCATCTACCTCTGATCAATCTTCATCTCAGGTTTAATTTCCAGCAGGGGAATGTTATCAAGTCATAGTAATATATAATATTAAGATAATAGCTTTAGTATCATAAGGAACTTTTTTTAGATGAGGAATCTGAGGGCAAGAGAAGTTAAGCAATGGATTCAAGCTGAGGTCCCAGGGTGTCAAATTCAAATCTCTTTACAGTACATCATAATACTGACTCTCCTATATTATAAATGCAGATGAGAGTTACACAACAAAGTAGAGAGTATTTCATTGCAAAGTTGGGGATTTAGGGTGTGGCATATTGTATATACTGTCAAACTGGCTATGCTGCTTAGTTTTACCTAACTGTTTTTTTTCTTTGATATGGGGAAGAGGAGTTGAGTTGTATACAATAATAATAATAAGGAAAATTATAATACCAAATAATGCATCTAGCATTAATACAGTTCTTAAAGGTTTGCAAAGCATTGTACCAATATTATCTCATTTGATACTCATGCACCTGGGGGTATTATGTATAACTCGTATGTCCATTTTATAGAGGAGGAAACTAAAGCCAATAGAGGTTAAATGACTTATTTAAGGTCACATAGCTTGTAAGTGTATAAGGCTGGACTCAATTTGAACCCAGGTCTGTCTGAATCCAGATATAACTTCCCTCCATTGGATCACATAGAAAAATGACTATTATGTAAAAATGATGGAAATTCTTCTTTTTTAAGCTTCAATTCAGAGAAGGAAATAACTATATTTGCAATTCAAGGGAATCAGGGAAAAGGTACCATCTGAGTCAACCTTTAAAGTGTGGGTAGGAATTCAACAAGCAAAGCCAGAGATGGCGCACATACAAGGCCTAGGGAGTCTTTTTTGCAAAGGGATGAAAATGGAAAGAAAAACATTGTAAATTTTTGGTTTTACTTGTTTTGGGTTTGTGGAGGAGAGAAAAGGCAAAGAGTTGCTAGTCTGACTGGAGAGCAAAGCATGAGGAATTGAGTAACAAGAGATGATAAAAGGGAGGGAGGGAAAAAGTAGCAAAAGTGTTTAACTTTACTTAGTATGTAATAGAGAGCCACTAAAAATTTTTGAACATTATAGTGACACAACCTGATCTGCATATTTGGAAGAATATTCTTACAGCAGAACAATGGATTACATCAGGAAGAGGAGAAGAGATAATTTCTTTTAAAGGGCTTTGATAGTTATTCAGATGAGAAATAATCAGTACATATGGGAGGGTGGTAACAGTGTTTAGAAAGGAGGAAACCAGGTCCAAAGATATTACAGAGATGACCTAGGACAGATTTTAAAAGAAAGGTGAATGGGTTTAGAATTGAGATGAGGTGGATTTCTTAAAATTAAGAAAGATTCTCCCTTCTTTGTGTTTACAAATAAACCCTCACTAAATTTTTTTTTTTTAGAGAGGGGAAGGCAGGGCAATTGGGGTTAAGTGACTTGTTCAAAGTCATACAGCTAGTAAATGTTAAGTGTCTGAGACCAGATTTGAACTCAGGTCCTCCTGATTCCAGGGTCAGTGCTCTATTCACTGTGCCACCTAGCCACCCCTAAATCCTTACTTTTAATTACCTTGTTCAATCGGTGAATCTACAAATATTTTATGGAATATCTCCTGTGTATAAAGCACTATTCTCCATTTTATGGAGCATAAAAAGAAGATGCCAGACAACTTTTAGACTTGAAGGCACTTACAGTTTAATTGAGGAGATTATATATGTATGTAGGTATGTATGCATGTATGTATGTATCCGTATGCATACATGTCTATATGTGTATATACACACATGTTTATGTATGTATGTATGCATAGAACACCTAAATATACATAAACATTTAACCAACAGTGCAAAACAGGTCAAAGGAACCTTGAGTTTGGAGTAAAAAAAGAAGACATTAACTTACTAGCACTGTGGCAGGGCAGTTAATCTCTCTAAACCTCAGTTTCTTTACATGTAAAATGGAGGTGAAAATATTTATACTACTTTCCTTGTGGAATTATTGTGAAAGAAAACCAATACAGAAGTCATAATATTTTGTAATGATTCAATTCAACAAATATCGGCTTATTGACAAAGCACAGTGATTAACAGCAGAGGAACAAAACTAGTTGCCTTTGCTCTCAAGAATCTTTCCTAATATATGAGAAAGCAGAAGTATACAAATAAGGATACAAAAGATAGTGAGCAAAGTGCTGTGAGAAATTTGACAAAGGAAGGATCATTTCCATCTTTGTGATGAAGTGATGGAAGACATCAGGTAGTAGTGCCTGATTTAGACCTAGAAAAGGGTGTTTTGTTTTGTTTCGCTTTGGTTTTGTTTTGTTGATGAGCAGAGAGGAAGAGTTCATTCTAACCATGGTGGGCAGCATGAACAAAAACACTTCTATACGTAGGAGAGAGTAGACAAAAAAATAAAGAGAAAATTATTTGTCCGGCTGAAATACAGAGACCATGAAAGGGAGTGATTAAAAATTCAGCCATCTGCCATTATTGTTATTATTATATAAATATTCTTATAATCAAAGAGTGTTCTAAATGTCGGCTACTGTCATCATAATATTATTATGTATGACAAAAGAGTGGGACCAAATAAACTCATTATGAGCATTGAGGAGGAAAAATAAACTATGATCTTTGGTAGCCAAAGAGCAGCTCTTGGCAGATATGTGGCCAGAATACAATCTTGAAAGATAAGTGTTATATCAATGGATATGGAAGCCTGCTGAGTAGGGAAATCATGTGAGCTAATCTATTATTTTGGACATATAGTTTTCAGCTATATCCAATTATTGGTCATTAATATGATTAATATGGCTGTCAATGCAAGCCAGATTTTGTGATAGTAGCAAATACAAACTGAATGATCTTGATCTAGTGTTTTTCTTTGGACAGATGCAACTTCAATCTCACAGGAAACTCACAATCCCTGTCTGATTTATAGTGTGCTCATAGTTGCAAGGGAAGAGGGAGAGGATTTAATTTCTATTTGTGACATGAATAAATGCTCATGGAAATACATTGTTCTATTTTTGCCCAAATTCATTTAAAATTACTGCATCTCCCTGCTGACCCAGTATTTTAATGAGTGGGTTTTTTTTTAATGGGTTACTATATGTCTCAGGGCACTGACTTCTATGAAGTCCAGAAATATTGTGGTTGTAATTTATTATTATCAGTTAAGACACTTTGCTCTGATAAATCTTTTTAAGTGGTCATTAGTTTCCCACATTCCAATAAATATTACTGTAAAGCTGTCCCATCTTTTCAGAATATCATTTTAATATCAATGCTGCTTTTGTGGAATGAAAGTGACATTAGAAATTGACAGTTTTAATTTTGTCTGTTGCCTAGACAGTACATCTGTAAATTTCTGCCAACTAAATCATGCTTTGAATACATTACTTTTCTTTCATGCACTGGGTTTCATAGAATCATAGGAAATTTAGGTCTCAAGGGGAGGTATGGTAATCCAACTCCCTCACTTTACATATGAGGAGACGGGATTAGAGAGAAGTCACTTAGTCCTTGGTCTTATAAGCAGGAAATGACAGAGTCAAGTCATCTGAATACAAATCTATTACTCTTTCCAATGAACCACACTGTTCTTCCTTTTCGATACAGTCCAACCACAATGACAAAGAACATGATTTCAGCATATATTTTGCTATAGCTAGCCTATGTCCATGTCACCTAGTGCAGAGTGGCCTAAAACATAGGATGCCTTTTGCTGTAACAATCATGTGCCCCCAGAGAGGTCTGAAAAAGCTTTAGCCTAATGTGAAGTATTTGCAATATACTATGAGTTACAGCAGCCTATCATCTCACCAGATCCTGAATTAAAACAATACCAATCTCAGTATTTGGCAGAAATTTGCAGAGGTACTATCTAGGCAACAGACAAAATTAAAATCTCGGTTTCTCTAAAGCCATAGGTGGATCCTAGAGCCCATCTCTATTTTGGTGGGATTCAGCAATTTAACTTGCAAAGTCACAAAGTACTAAGGACAATCTCTTAAAATCATCATATTACACTATATCTCTGTGACCAGAGACTGGTGCTGCTTTGCTCCTTAAATGACATATTTCTTCTTTATCACCTTTCCTCTGTGACCAATGCACAAGGAGTATCAATTATGGTGAACTACAGACTGATGTTAGGAGGAAAATTTTTGCAGATACTCCTATGACTTAATGAGATGGGACTCATGACTAAGACATATTTATGTCAGGAATATAATTCTAGGAAGGCATGCCTCATTTAGAAAAAGAAAGATGATAGGTTAAGAACCAGTCAGTCAATAAGCCTTTATTAAGTATCATGTGTCTTCCAGGCACTGGGAATACAAACACGAAAGTGAAGCATTCTTTTCCCCTCAAGAAGCATACATTCTATCAGGAATGTATGTTTATGTATTCATGTATGTTTGTATGTATATATATATACATACACATATGTATGAATGTATTAATGCATATGTATATTTATAAATATAGATAAAATTAATACAAAATGGATTCACAGTAATTGGGGGGTAGAAAAAATGAAAGAATTAGTAGTTAGAGGAGAGAGATTAAGAAAGACCTCATAGAGAAGGCAAAATGAGCTTAGTCTTAAAATAAACTATGAGTTGATAAAAGGTAGAAGTGAGGAGGAAAAACATTCCAGGCATCAAGAATAGCTGATGCAAAGGCATTATGGGAGACTGGAAATGGAATATTGTGTGTGTGAGGAATAGTAAGTAGGTCAATTTGGTAAGACCAAAGGATTATAAAGTGAAATAAGGTCACAAAGGTAGACTGAGGTCAGTTTGAGAAGAGCTTTAATTGACAAAGAGTGGAGTTTATTTTTGATCCAAGGAATCCTAGAGAGCCCCTGGAAATGCCATAGTCAGATCAACTCTTTAAAACACTACTTTGACTTCTGTGTAAGGATGAATAAGAGTAGGGAAAGAGTAGAAAGAAAGAGAACAATCAGGATTTGTTTACAATAGATCTGACATAAAGGCATGAGGGTGATAGTTATGTGAGTAGAAAGGAAAGGACAAAATACCATTGCACATTGAAAAGATAAACTTACCTGAGGAAATTTAGGAACCAAAATGGCGAACTTCAATATTTGGGTGTGTCTGAATGGAGACAGAAACAAAATTGATCTTATCATCAGGATCTATTACAGATAATTGGGGGTGAAAATGAAGGAGTAAATTCACAAAGAGTTTGGGAAATAGACCACAAGAATGGTCAAAGAGGTAGGAAATCTACTGATCTAGACATCTGCTGGAGCTCTCTCTTCCAAAAGCAGAACAGCTAAGGCTTTTCTTGGTTTGCTTTCATGGTAAATTTAACATTCAAAAGAAAGGAGAATTTGTGAAGGTGATATTATTCTGGACATGATCCTCAGCAATAAGGAGCAACTCATTGGTGGGATGAAAATTTCTTTGGAGACATTGACAAGTATAAATTTAATCTGAAATAGATAAGGAGAGGAAAGCTGGATATTGTCTCATATGTATCCTAAATTTTGGCATGGCAGGTTAAAACAGTGCAAAAAAGGAAAAATTGCATACTATAGATGAACATTCTACAGAATTTCCCAAAGGATGAAATTGTAAAGAATGAAAAGGGGGAATATGGGAGATTTCTAAAGAGTTGGATATGGATGCACAGGGAACTTATAGATGAGATATGGAAGTGTCTAAAATGGTATCTAGTGTCTTAAGGTTAAAATGAGCTGCAAATGTCAAGCACAATTCTGAACAAACCAAAGATGGCTGGAGAGGAGGGGAATCAAAGAAGAGATAGGACTATTGCTACAATAGGTATTTGGGGTGTAATACTCACAATGGTTGGGGCAACTAGGTGGTGCAGGGGATAGGTGGAGCCAAGAAGAACTGAGTTCAAATCTGGTCTCATACACTTACTACCTATGTGACAGTGGATAAGTCATGTCACCATGTTTTCCTCAGTCTCCTCATATGTAAAATGAGCTGGGGAAAGTAATGGAAAGTCACTTTAGTATCTTTGCCAAGAAAACCCCCAAACACGGTCACGCAACTGAAATGACTGAACAACAAAAAAACAATGAATACCAGGAAGAAAGCAGAACTGCAACACTTGGCAAGAGGATTATAGATAGATCTAAAAGGGACTTCAGAATCATCCTGCGTGATCATCTAATTTTACAGATGAGTAAACTGAGAAAGTTAACTGATTTGATCACTTTTCCCCCTGTTATCTCTAACAAGGAAAATGACTGAGAACTACAATGGGTAGAGGAAAAATGCCTGGTGGCGGTCTGTCTTAATGTAAATAAAAAGATAGTAAAAGATCACCTGGGCAGGTAGGTGGCACAGTGGATAGAGTGCCAGACCTGGAGCCAGAAAAACATCATCCTGAGGTCAAATGTGGTCTCACATACTTACTAGCTCAGTGACTCTGGGCAAGTCACTTAATCCTGTTTGTCTTAGTTTCCTCACCTGTAAAATCAGCTGGAGAAGGAAGTGGCAAACCATTCTAGTATCCTTGCCACAAAAACCCCAAATTGGGTCAGAAAGTGTTGGGCAAGACTGAAAGGACTAAGCAACAACAACAAAAGAGAACCTAGATCTTTGGTGACTTAAAGTCATCTGGCCCAGGTGAGTAACATCCCAGGTTACCAAATGACCTGCCCGACATGATTACCAAGTGTTGTCAGTGATATTTGAAAAATCATGAAGAGCAAGAAGTACCAGAAGACTAGAGAAATCAGATGCTGTCCTATTTTTTTAAAGCAACAGAATGAAGTATGAAAATGTAAGCTACTCGGGGAGGCCAGGTAGCACAACAAGTAGGAGCCCTAGCCCTAATGTCAGGATGATCTGGGGATCGAATCCGGGCTCAGACACTTAGCACCCTCCCAGAAACACCTGGCCATGTAACCTTGAGCAAGTTACTTAACCCCAATTGCTTTAAAAAAAATGTAAGCTAGTGACCTGAAATTTGATTCCTGGCAAATTCTATGAATGGTTATGAACATACAGAAAAGGAATAAGTAACTAGAAAGGGACCTCGTGGCACAATCAAGAACAGTTCAGGCCCAAGTGGCCTCTTTTTCTTTACTTTTTGGTAAGGTTATTAGATGAATGAATCAGAAGAATTGTGTCAAAATTGTATCCTTAGATTTTAACAAAGCATCATATGATATTCTTGGGCACAAGATAGAGAGCTCTGAATCAGATGATAAAAAATTGAAGAAATGGTTGACTGCTCAGAGTCCAAGGATAATCATTAATGTATGGCTGTCAACTTAGAATGAGACTGAAAATGAAATCCACTAAATACCTGTTTTTGACTCTGAACTATTTAGCAATTGGTCTATTTAGCATTTTTATCAGTGATTTGGCAGTGGCACAGGTGGCATAATTTCCAGATAGCACAACCCTGTGAGAGGTTGTTAATGCCCTGGATCTTAGATTCAAGGATTCCAAATGAAAAATGGCAAAAAGCTGGAAGTTAAATATAATAACTGAGAATGTAACATGAATGCAACTTGTTTACATATATAACCTGCATGGATGTGTATATGTGTATAAAATATATGTATATAGATAATTATGAATATTATATCACTTGTTTCCATGACAACCCTAGAAGGTGGTAGATATTATCCCATTTTACATTTGAGGAAATTGAAACCAAGATTAAGTGATTTGCCCAAGATCACGCAGCGAGTTAAGTGTCTGAGGCCGGATTTGAACTTACATCTTCCTAACTCCAGGTCTGGTGCTACATATACTAGTTATCTCTAATTTCTTCTGTGCTGCAATGGTGATTCTTTTATACAAAATGAGTGTGTGTGTGTGTGTGTGTGTGTGTGTGTGTGTGTGTGTGTGTAGATATAGATGCCGTTGAGTCATTTTTAATTGTGTCTGACTCTTTGTGACCCATTTGGGTTTTTTATTTTTTTTGGCAGAGATACTGGAGTGGCTTGCCTCATCCTTCCCCAGCTCCCTTTATAGAAGAGACAACTGAGGCAAAAAGGGTGAAATTATTTGCCCAGGGACACATAGCTAGTATCTGAGGCCAGATATGAACTCAGGAGGAGGAATCTTCCTGACTCCAGGTCAGACCTGATGCACTTTGCCATCTAGCTCTGTGTGTGTGTATGTGTTTGTATGTGTGTGTATGCACATTGCAATAGAGAATTTTTTGGTGAGGAAACTCCCTCTACCAAAATAAATCCACAACTCTTATGCAACTTGTAGTTTGACAGATTTGCCCGAGGCACTCCTAGTTTAAATCACTTTTCTAGGGTCACATTTGTTGTCATTCAGTTGCTCAGTAGTGTCTGACTCCTTATGACTCTGTGGACCATAGAATAGGCCCTTCTATCCTCCACTGTCTCCCAAAATCTGTCCAATCTCATATTCATTGCTTCCATAACACTCTCTATCCAACTCATCCTCTGCCGTCCCCTTTTCCTTTTGCCTTCAGTTTTTCCTGGCATATTGTCTTTTCCAATGAGTCCTGTCTTCTCATCATGTAGCAAAGGATTTGAGGTTCATCTTCAGCATTTGTCCTTCCCATGATAGTCAGAGTTAATTTCTTTAAGTAGTGATTGATCTGATCTGCTTGCTATCCAAGGGATCCTCAAAAGTCTTCTCTAGCTCCACAATTTGAAAATGTCAATTCTGCAGACCTCGGCTTTCCTCATAGTCCAACTTTCACAGCTTTCCATGGCTTCTGGGGGGGGGGGGGAACACATTCAGACCTTTGTCAGCAAGGTAGTATCTCTGCTTTTCAGCATGCTGTCCAGATTTTCCATAGACTTCTTTCTAAGAATCAACTGTCTTTCAATTTCACGGCTACAGTCACAGACTGCAGTGAGATTTAACCTAAATATAAGATAATAAATATAAAATCTGACACTGCTTCCATTTCTTCTCCCTTTGTTTGCAGGAAATAATGTGACCAGATGCCATAATCTTATTTTTATTAGGCATCAAGCCAGTATTTACACTCTCTTCTATAACCCTTCTCAAGAGGTTTTTAAATTCTTCTTCTCTTTCTGTCATCAGAGTTCTATTGTCTACATATATAAGATTGTTGACATTTCTCCTGGCAACCTTGATTCTTGTTTTTGATTCATCCAATCTGGTATTTTGCATTATGTATTCTGTATACAAGTTAAATAAATAAAGTGACAACATACAGCCTTGTCATACCTCTTTCCCCATCTTGAATCAATCAGTGGTTCCGTACAAATTCCTTAGGAGACAAGTAAGAAGATGTGGTGCTCCTATCTCTTAGCACTATTTGTTGTGATACACATAGTCAAAGGCTTTATTGTAGACAATGAAGTAGAAATAAATGTTTTTTTTTTTCTGGAACTTCTTTGCTTTCTGAATATTTCAGTAAATATTGGCAATTTGGTGTCTAGTTTCCCTGTCTCTTAAGGTCACATAGTATGTATCAAAGGTAGAATTTGAACCTATGTCTTCCTGACTTTGAGACTGGCTCTCTATCCAGCACTACATATCATCTTCCATTATAAAATGGAATAGGAATAAATGTAAAATTCCTCATTTGGGTTAGAAGAACTGAACTTCAGAATCATAGGAAGAAGGTATAATTATTTTTCATTTCATGTTAAAAAGATATGAGTTTGAGTAGATTTAATTCCTCACACAATTCTATAGTTTATTATTAAATGAATGATCAGAGAACATATAGAAAAATAAGAAGTGACTAGAAAGAGCCAGCAAGGTTCCATCAAGAGGAGTTCATGTCTAATTGACCTCGTTTCCTTTGTGGATTGAGAAATGGATGAAGGAACTCAGAATATTTAGCATAAAGTAGGGTCAATGTGATAGTGATCTTCTAGTATTGAAAGACACTCTATAAAAGGAATATAATTATTCTATTTGACCCTAGATGGCAGAACAAAACCAGTGGGTAGAAACTGTGGAAAGATTTAGGATTCTTGTATGGAAAAATTTCCCCAAAATTAAAGTCACCTAAAAGTGAAATGGGATTGAGTTCTTTCCCTATCTACATATCCAAAAGGAAATTTCATCCTTACTCCTCTTAAGTTGTATATGATGTGGATAGGTATGTATGTTAATATGCATGTATACATACACACACACACTCCATGTGGACATTTTCTTGGAATACAATATGAAGTGTTGGCCTATTATAGCTCATTTCTGCAAGTACTTTCAAGATGTCACAACAGTTTTTTGTTCAATTGTAAGTCCTTACCACAGCTGAGTTCTTTAGTCAATGTGGGAATTCATTTTGCTTGGCTATGCTTATTATGTATGGGTTTTTTTCCTTCTTATAGTTTGTAGAGGTACGTGGGAGGGAGAGAAAATAATTGCTTGCTAATTGAAAGAAATAACTTTAAAAAGAAGGCAAAATATATAAATGGGTTGCTTTAGGAGAAATTGAATTCACCCTCACTGGAAGTCTTCAGGCAAAGGCTAATTAACTATTATTGGGAATGCTGTCCAGGTATGGTTAAGGCTATGCAGTCTCTGAGTCTCAGCCTTGACAATGCTATAATTCACTTTTTCCATAAGTCAAAATTCATTCTACTTTGAGAATTTGTTCTTACTCTTGTAGTTTGGCTTACAGTGAATGACCAAGTTCTATTTTTTTACTGACAATATTTCTTTATGGAATACCCATGTTCACAGCCTATTCTATAAAAAGAGAAATCTGTTATAGCCTAGGGAAATTGAATCATTGCTTTGGCTTTCTCCTTTTTAATCATTTGCTTCAGTCACACCTCTCAGAAGAAGAGTTTTCCTCATGCCAAGGTCATTCAATTTGTGTAAAAAAGAATCAAAACAATTACAGCATAGTCACACTTTGAACTCTAACATCTCTCAGGAGATCTCAATATATTCAACAGATTTTTTAAAATGCCACTTTATTCAAAATTATTCCTCCAAATCTGTGAATCACTACTAAGTAATTATATAATAAACTTCAATAAATTCTTGTAAACTAATTTCCTTTCAAAAGACATATCTATCAAAATAGATATAGATAGATATAGTTGTAGGTAGGTAGAGAGAGAGATGAGCTAACCCTTCAGTCCTATTAGTAAAACATGATTTGGTTTCTTTCTGAACAATGTTTTAAATGGAAGGAATAGACACATTAAGCAAAACACCAATAAAAACATACTGGAAAATAATTGAGCTAAGGAATAACAAAAAGTCAACCACAGGAAAATTACTTAAATCAAAAATGATGCTTTTTTCCTCCCACTGGAAATACACATCATGTAATACTGAAAATAGAAAACAGACCTTCCTATTTTTCCCTGTATCTTAAGTGATCAGAAGAGGCATGCGTTTCCTAGTTACTGTTTCTACTTCCTGTAGAAATTATTCAATATTCTATTAAAAATTTCATGGTACTGTATATGTTCGTGTTTTTGGAATCTGGATATTATCCTCTTGAGAGGGAGTGAACTTTCCAAAGCAAAATGTCCATGATTTGCCACACGTAAACAAATGGTGTATTCTGAGAGGATTCCAGGGTCTCCAAGCAGTTTTTTTTAGTAGTTTTTCCTGATTAAGATAAAATCAAGGTCACAAATTAAAAAAAAATTAAACCATTTTAAATAGCAAAAATAAAGAAGTCAAATCTGAAGGCATAAAGTAATTCAGATTCATTTCATGTTTTATGCTGTCATTCTGGATTGTTTTTGTTCTTTCTATTGCTTATCAAACTATTTCTTAAAGGGTGGTTCAGAGACCCATAGGGGTCCTAAGACTAATTCAGGGGGTCCACAAGGACAGAACATTTTTTCAGAATAATACTAAGACATTTTCATTTCTGATAGAGTAAATATAAAAATAGATCTAAGCCACATAAAGAAATAAAGCTCTTGGGTGGGTCCTTACTAATTTTAAGAATAGAAAGGAGTCCCTTTCAGAATTACATTCTTAGCGTTACAAGTCAGCAAGGATAGAACATAAAGAGCAAGGCTTGAAGAAGAACCGAGGTCATCTTGTTTCTAATGCATACTGTGTGACCTGGTCAAATCTCTTAATTTGGCAACGTCTCAAGCAATGCTCATTGACTCTGAGGTATAGCTCAGTTGCCAATCTGCACTGGAGTAGGAACTTTTCCATATTTAGGAATTCTCTGTGCCAGTGAAATTTAGTGGTCCAGAGCTACCACAAACATCCTAGTCAAATCCTTTAAAGTCAGAGATTTTTGCCCCCAAACCACAAACTATTTCTGGTATGATTTGGTATTACCAAAGAGTCAAATATTCAACTCACTGTGGGCTTTTCTCTGTTTCAATTACAGGATTATCCACAAGAATGGCTACACAGAGCAAGAATGCATGGAGTTCAAAGCTGTTGTTTACAGTAACACCCTACAATCCATTCTGGCCATTGTGAAGGCTATGACAGTTCTGGGGATTGATTATGTAAATCCCCAAAGTACAGTAAGTGTAAACCAATGTCATTGAACAGTGAGATCCTAAACCAAAACAATAACATTGAATCATTTTGTGGCAGCTGCTAGTTGACACAAGAGATAGAGAACTAGACTTGGACTCAGGAAATTTTAAGTTCAAATCTTGCCCAAGACATTTATCAGTAATATGATCTTAGATAGATCACTTGACCTCTCTCTTAGCCTCAGATTCTTTATCTGTTAAATGGGGATAAAAATAGCACCTACTTTACAGGGTTGTTTTGAAGATCAAATGAAATAATATCTATGATGCACTTTGGAGACTTTAACACTTTAGTTACTACCGCTCTTGTTACTGCTATTATTAACTGAATACAAGTACCCCAAATCCCAAATATGCTTCTATCTAGGCCACAAATTATTTTATAGCTGAGGTCTCTGTGGGCTAAATTTCATATTCAACCAATATACTATCTCTTTGTCTTACCATCATATACTTGCACATATATTTTAAAAGAAAGTTTCTTTCTTTATTTTCTGGATTGAAATATTAAAAAAGAACTATATGGGAAATTCATTTCTTCATTCAATATGCACTATTAAATGCCTTCTATGTGCCAAACACTTTGCACTGTGCTTTATGATTGAAAAATATCAAGTGGCTAGAGAGAAAGGTAGCAAATGGACAGATTATGTGTTGTACTGGTAAACACATAAAATTAAAATACTTAAATAGATGACTCCAGTGTGTTTAATAGGCACACTCCCTCATAAATGATTTATAGGAGAATATGGATAAGGGAAATAAGATGAGAAGGGATGTTACAATCTGCATCACTGAAGTGAATAACTCCATTGATAAAATCTAAATCCACAGGAATATTTTGGCTTCACAGATATAAAGGATTTAAAGTTTTACGAAATCCAATTTGTAGGGTAGTCAATTTTTTTTTTCCAAAACAGAAATAATAGGGATGGAAAGGACTTCAGATGTATTTGGTTTAACCCTCTAACTTTGTGGATGAAAAAAGAGATCCATAGAGATAACGTGCTGTCCAGAATCATGCTAAAAGCAATTGGCAAAGTCTGGATTCAAACTCATATCTTCTTGTTCCAAGTTCGTCTATGGTCATTATATGTAACACTTATCAGAAACAGAACTTGAACTCAGATCTTTCTGACTCTAAAACTAGCCCATTACCCACAGTTCTCTTCTACCTCTCATAAATTCATTAGATGTAGAAATATGGTATTTTTCATGTTGGAAATCATAAGCCATTAGTGGGATTTTTTTGTTTGTTTGTTTGGACTGGACTTGTGTCCTTCAAAAAGAGAACTCCCACTGGAGAAACTCCTTCTAACAATGTATACTGTGACTTTTTTACATCTAATAATATTAGAGTGGCCTGAGACAGTTAGAAGTTAAGTAACATCCTCAGGGTCACATAGCTAATCTATGTCAGAAATAGTACTTAAACCTAGTGTTTCTTGATTTTAATGCTGTCTTTCTATCTACTATGCCAAGTTATTTTTCAATCTATATTCTCCCCCTCTCCTGCCCAAAAAAAGCTTTGGTAAAATAAATGACAGAAATCTGAGAATTTAGCCAGGTAGAGCATAGGATCATACATGACGGGATTATAAAATCATGGATATTGAGCTTAGAAGAAACTGAGAAGTCATTTAATACAACCCCTTCATTTCGCAGATAAGGAAAGAGACCAAAATTTGTTTAGTGATTTACCCAAGGTCACACAGGTATTAGGTAGCAATACCACAATTTCCACACTGGTTGAAAGCTGGAGAAGATATGAAGTCCAAAGCAAAGGTCTTAGGATATCCATCCTCATCCAGAAATAAAGAATTCTCATTCAGAAGACCATAAAAGCATCTGCTCCCAATGCTTATTTTGGCATCCTGTTAGTGGAGTAAATATAAAATAAAGATCAAATACAATAGCTAAGTAATAGGAGAAGACACATTTGTAGCATCCTTCAAAAGAAATGTCATATGGGACAAACTGAAATCCATTCAGAAATATCTAATAAGTGCCTAGATAATCCTTTCATGCAACTTTTTTTAGAAGAAAAATAGTAAAGATCTCATTTTCCCATCACATATATTTTTAATTTTATTTGCTTTCCTTTTTTGCTTTTAGGAAATTTATTTTATTTTAATTTGTGGAATAAAACAAATATTTTCATGACATAATATAATAAAAAGATGATTGAAAACAAAACTGCAAATTATGTGCAACTTGCTATTTCTTCTAAATACATAGCAAAGTTAGCATGTAAATGTCTTTTTTCTTTTTTTATTCCCTCCCCTATTTTAATTTCATTAAAAATATTAATGCTATAATAAATAATATTATAAACTATATAATAAATACCATATTAAAATGCAACTAACATAACTTTGTACACTGGCTAACAATAACCTAAAATATTGCTTGTTTATGCAGATGCCACAACTTTCCTTAATTAATTCATTCATTAATAAAGTTTTGTTCAACTGACTGGACAAATGTTATATCCATTCATATAGCTACAACTTGTTCCAGACTTTAGTCCCAGAATTAAGGGACTACATTTGGAAATTCATGGCATGAACTGCCTAGCACAGAGTCATACTAAAAGAACTATGTCATTGGCCTTCATGCAGGTTCTTTTCTGTGGTTCAGACCAGGAATGTTTCTGTGGATTGTATATTTCATGTGTGGAAGTACTTTTATAATTTTTTTTCATGTAAGTTTACCTTACCCTTTCCTTACAATAATGGATAACTTATATAACAAGTATTATTATGTAGAAGAAGTATTATTTTTTTAGAACAAGTATTATTGTCCCCATCTGAAAGATGAGCAAATTAAGGCCATTAACCTTTAATTCAATAATAAGTATTTTTTGGGGTGCAGGCCTGAGATTTCATTGGTGAGGTAGCATGGTAGCACACAAAAGTAGCAGTGGGTTTGGAGTCACAGGACATTCGTTCAAATTCTGTCTTTGTCAAAGAGGATATAGAGGGACCTGGATATGGAATCAGGAAGACCTGAGTTCAAATACTACCTCAAATAGGTATTAGCTTTGTGGACCCAAGCAAGTCACTTAACCTCTCAACCTTAGTTTCCTCATCTGCAAAACAGCACCTTTCTCTCAGAGATAATATCTGTAAAGTACTTTGTGAACCTTAAAATGATCTATACATGCTGGCTCTCTAGCTGCTACCCAAGTGGCTTTGGGCTTATCAATTTTTCTAGCATTGGTTTCCCTATGCGTAAAATGTACAGGTTGGAGTACTTGACATTTGAGGTGTCTTCCCACTCCAAAACTATGAAACTGTGGTATAGGGAAATCCCTCTCCTAAAACCAATTGGTAACTGCTTTGCAATTTACAGAATTGCTCAGAACACTGAGAAGCTAAGTAAACTGTCCAGGGGCACAGATGATTTGTCAAAAGTGAGATCTGGAACCATATCTTCATGCCTTTGATTCTTTTTCTATAACAGTGCTTCTCAATCATAATCACTGACCTTCTTACAGCACTTTAAGGCTTGCAAAGCACTTTTCATACTCCTTTGACTCTCACACCAACCCTATTAGAGAAGGGCTATTATTTTTCCCATATCACAGATGAAGAAGCAAGACTCAGAGAATGTAATACTTGCCTAGGTTAGCACAGTTATTCAGTGTTTACTCAGGATTAGAACTAAAGCCTACCAGAAACTTGGTCTGGCATGGTTGGCATGTCCCACTATTAAAATTATTAACAGTAAGTTATTTCTTAATATGTACATACATTATATGTGTATACATGTTTTATGATGAAAAAAATTAGGGCAGATAATTCAGTATTTAGGTCCTTATCTTTTCTGCTGAGTTCTCATCACTTAATTCTGAGTGTCTTCATTTAGCATAGACATTGGCCATTCCATGTGTTTATCTTCCTTTGCATAAGGCTCTTTGGTGTTTTCTGATACACTTTCCATTAGCAAACAGCATTATTAAGGCAACACACCTTTTTACTTTATCATTTAAAGGATCTGTCATTCCATTAGTGCATGTATTTTCTACACTAATATTATGCTGATCCTTAGATAATGACATGCACTTTACCACCAAGTTCAAATATAAGGAGATCTTATCACTAGAATTTATTCAATTATTGAGTTGGATCACTTCAAGAGTGAAGCTTGGTATCCAGAGTTTTGTTGAAGGCCTCACAATTCATAACCTCATTGACTAACAGAAACAAAGTGGCCCAGTTGTCAAGTATTGGTCCTTTCTCATGTATTGACATGATTCCTTGACATGAGACAAATAACTTCAATGTCAAGATACGTCACATATTACTGGATATTAGTATTAGCATATAATCTGATGAACTATTGTTTATTCAGATGATTTTAAGTTAACACTCTATTTTCATTTGGTTTTGATTTGTTGAAAGATTAATTTTTATTTAGTCTTTAATTTGTATATTTTATACATCTGTAGGCTAGAAGATCTTCACATGTGTGTATGTGTGTGATGGATCCCTTAACAGTCTGGTAAAATCTATGGAACCCTTTTCAGAATAAAATTGCTAAATGCATAAAATAAAAATCATTGCATTTCAAAAGAAACCAATTATGTTGAAATGTAATTATCAGTATCATTTTTAAAAAGCTCATGGACCCCAGGCTAAGAACTTTTTTCGAGACAGTAGTTTATTTCTACACACCCTCAATTGAGAACACCTTCAGGAAGGAGTAAAAACCAAGACAAAGAAAGAATATTATCTAGCAGTCAACATTAACCCAAAATAATGATTAATAATAATAAGTGCACATAACATTTTAAAGTTTGCAGTTAAAATATAGTATCTCCTTTGAGTATCTTAAAATTCTGAGATATATAGTACAAATAATATTGTTTCTATTTAATAGAAGAGGAAATAGGTAAAGCAATGTTAAAGATACTAAATGACTTCTCCATGGTCACACTGCTAGTAAGTGTCAGAAGTATGATGTCAGGGGCAGCTAGGTGGTGCTGTGAATAGAGCACCAACCCTGGAGTCAGGAGGACCTGAGTTCAAATCCAACCTTGGAGACTTGACACACTTACTAGCTGTGTGACCTTGGGCAAGTCACTTAACCCCAACTGCCTTGTCTTCTCCACTCCAAAAAAAAAAAAGAAAAAGTATGATGTGAACCTAAGTCATCCTGACTCAAAGTTCATCATGTCATCTGATGCATTCTAAAAATTCACCCGAAAAAAAATCATTGAGAACCTACTATAAGCAAAAGATTTGAGTGGGTCCTATGAGATCACAAAATTAAATGAGCCATAATACTGCTCTTGGAAGAGTTTATAATCCAAATATACAAACAAATCATGCTACTAAGTAGAATAATATGTCATTATAATATAATATAATATAATATGATATGATATGATATGATATGATATATGATATGATATAATATTATATAATATAATATGATATGATATGATATAATACGATATAACATAACATAACATAATATAACATAACATGACATGACATGACATGACATGACATGATATGATATGATATGATATGATATAATATAATATAACATAACATAACATAACATAACATAACATAACATAATATAATATAATATAATATAATATAATATAATATAATATAATATAATAATAATGTGGCTTAAAGAATTGGGAGAGGCAAAAATCATTTAAATGATTTTAAAGATATAAGGTGGTCCAAGATGAGGAAATTCCCCCAATGATAGCAGACCCCCACATCCTCTGCAACATACAGTCTTAGTGAGTTACCAGAAGCACTATGAGGTTGAACAAGTCGCCCAAAGTCACAGACAATGAATAACAAGGGCGGGACAATACATAACATAACAAAAGAAAAATGCGTGGGGATGCAGAGGAAAGAGATAAAATGGCCATAAATTTTGCGTACAATCACATCAAGGACAGTGGACAGTATGTCAGATGCAAAATGAGAAATGTTAGCAGATTCAGCATTTTACTCCCATCCTGAATATCCAACATTACGGTCAATGACACGCACATAGTTGGTGTCCTCCAGGGAATGCCTGCTGTCCTGATACTGTCACTCAAACTTTGGGTCCCATAAAAATAGTCATCTCCATGGTAGATTACTTAAATTCCTATACCAGTACTCTCTGACCTGCCCTCCTAGCCTAGGACAACTTCACCCAATTCTAGAAACACTTGAGAGTACTGGAATGGAGGAAAGAACTTTGAGTGATCTCCAGGGGGCAATAAATTGACCACTTTCTTCTCATCCAAGTTCTCAGGCCATGAAAATTCCTATGGAATGAGCAGTATCTGACTCTCCTAAAATCCTTGACAATTCCAAGGGAGTATTGAGGGAACCAGATTCTTTTGAATCCTTTACAGTCTCACTTCTGAATACAATTTATTGGGATTCTTGATAGGTTTCTGGAAGGACTAGATATGCAAATGCTTCTTCACAAACTTTAGGACTGGGTCAGACTGGAAGCAAACACCTCATAGTAGTCAGGAACCACACAAAGTTATTGAGATTTGTTCTCCCCTATTAAAGTGTTTTCTTTTGTTTCTTCTAAATCACCTCCCGATCACAGCCCCCAACATTTATAGAGGGGCCCCTTAGGATTATTATTGGAAGGTACTTTGTAACTGTCATGAATTCTAGCTGAAACACTCTTTTTAATGCATCGTGAATACGGTATGTCATGGTATAGTCCAGTAATAGAATGCTGGTTTTGGCTTTAGAAGACCTAGGTTCTAATCTTGCTTCTGCTTTCTGCTACAGGTGTGAGTTTGGGCAAATTAAGGATTGAATCACATGACCTCCTTTTCAGTTCAGAATCAATGATCTCTTAACAACTCTTTAATACGTGTTAAATTGTGACAATAGTGCTTCAATTCAAGGATCAGAGGGCACAGGGAACCATTTAATAGGGATTCTATTCTTTGTCAGATATATAAAATTGCATAGAAAAACAGTAGAACCCTATTAAAATGCAGATCCAGTGATAATGCTGGTTTTTACCTTTTAGGGAAATAACAACTGTGGTACTTACATAATATTTTAATGTTTACAAAGCACTTTACATGCATAGCCTCATTTGAAATTCACAATTCTGTCACAACCAGTTACCACTAATTAACATATGAGGAAACTGAGACTCAAAGAAGTTTAGTTGTCTTTTCAGGAGCTCACTACCAGTGAGGAATCATCTGACCTGGGATTTGAACCAAGATCATCCTGGCAATAAGTCCAAGACCTTAATCACTGCTCCCTGAAGAGGTGCATGCATACATTACTGTGTACAGGGGGACAGGATCTGATCTCAGCATAAATAAATTTATGGTCAGTGTTTTTCCCACTGCCTATATGTTAATACTAATATCCAATAATATGTGACATATCTTGGCATCGGAGTTATTTGTCTCATGTCAAGGAATCACATCAATACATGATAAAGTCCTGGTGCTTGACAACTGGGACACTTTGCTACTACTTTGCCACTTTTTTCCTACTGCCTTGGGGAAAATGATCTTGTATGAAATTTAAAATTTTGACACATAGGGAAAAAAAGCATAGGATCATTTATTTCAAGCTGAAAGGAATCTTTTAAAATATGAATTCCAATTGGCTCATTTTACAGAGGAAGAAACTAAAACCAAAGATGGAATGACTTGCCCAAAGTCACAGAGAGAATTATTGGCCAGGCCAGCTTTGCATCAAGTAACTTCAGATACAGCGGTTTTCCACTCTTTCTTCCCAAGACCACCTAGTGTAATAAGCAAAGACTTCACTAGCAAAAAGCCATCTTTAGTCCTATGTTAAATTATGCTGTCTCAAAACTCATTTCTTTTCATCTTATATCCTCTCTTCAAATTCATTTTTTCCCTTAACTTGGAGCAATCATTTCAGCAGCAAATCACATGCAGTAATTCAAGTTAGGAGTTGATTAGCATGCACTCGGGTTCATTTCTAAGGCAGATACAAAAAAAAAAAAATTGTAAATATAAACTTCTGCTCTTGTGACTTTTTATCCCATGAAAGCAAAATAAGGGGAAATTACTTGTAATAATTTTCTTAGTATTTTCAGAAGGGAACTGTTTCTAATTTGTGTAAAAAAAAATTTGATGACTTCCTCCCTCCCCATCCCATCTATGCCCTCCCCAATGCTGTAGTACCTTCATCCTTCCATAATAGATGCCTTTCTATATTTGCTAAAATAAGCAACCAAATTCTCCATACTTAAGAAATAGTTTCGCGTCTTGAAATGCAATAAAACTTTGGTTTAGAAAGCTAAAACTGACTTACTCAATTAAAATTCTTACTCTAGATTCAAGGGTGTGGGACCAGCTGTCTCATTACATAAAATGCTCCAGATTACACTTTCACAGGGGAAGGTTTTATGTAAAATCATCAGCAAAACCAACAGGGTTTGCCATTCTCATTCACATTCAACCAGTCAGGAAGGAAAGTTGTCTTTACAAGAAATGAATCGGCAGTGACATGGTCCAGCTGGAGATTTCAGCTGTTTTGTAATTGAATTAGGTCAGTGAATGATCAGTTTGTTTGTGGCAATAGGGACTGATTATGATGGTACTAAAAACAAATAGAAGGGCTACCATAATAAGGTCTCTGATCTGTTTCTTATGAAATTCTGACCATTGCCACAACTCCAGATAAATGCATGAAACATAACCTGCAATGTACTCATAATAATAACCTAGTCATTTTTGTGGAAAATAGTGAGCATCTTTAAGAAAAAAAAATGCAAGTCTCACGGGAATTATCTACAGTGGCAAAAGAATTTTGTCATGACAGAGTTCACAAGGAAGCTATGAATAGTGGAAAGATCTCTAGACTTGGAATAAAGAAATCTGAAACTGAGTCTGATACTAACTAGCTCTGTGACTGCAGACATGTCAATCCAGCTGAGACTCAGTTTGCTTTTTGTTAAAAATGGAGATAATCTCTGCTTCACAAGGTTTTATTAATCAAGTGAGATAATGTATGTTATCTACTTTGTGGAGGGCTATAAAATGACAGATATTATTATTATTTTCTCTAGTCTCTTCCAAGGTCCATTGCAACACCTTCAATATTAAACTTTTTCTCTTGCCTAACCAAATTCCCATCAAAACTAATTCCACTTCTGTATGCTACTAAATGGAGAAATAATTCTTCTGAGGGATAGGGAAGTATTTTTTAAAAGTAAAATAGAGAGGAAGCCAAGACTAGTATATCGAGAGTCAGTCTCGGAATCAGGAGGACCTGAGTCCAAGTGTAGTCTCTGACACATATTAGTTGTTTGACCCTAATAAAATCATGTAAATTCTCAGTGCTTTTAAAAAGTTTTATAATATTATAATAAGCAGAATTGAGTGTTTCTGTATTGTAGAGATGAGGTTTTCTACTCTGTGGTTCCTAACCATAATGAAATCACAATAAACTAAAGTCAACTAAATAAATAAAAATACGAAACAATATAAGAAATATTATTACAAGACTTCTACCTATTTCTTTCATTTTATTTAAATTTCAAGCTGTATGATTCTTAATTTCTTGATAAATCAAATGGCTGCTTTGAAAGATACAGAAACAGGATATTTGCCATAAGGAGTCATGCTCAATATCCATTGAGAACAGTATGACAATGTTTCCCTCTAAAGAACTTCAGAGTTGTCTTTCTTGACATTTTACTAAAAAATTTAGAAAAGTATACTCATAAGTACACTCAATATACTTTCTGTTAGTAACTCATTATGGCATGAGAAAACTGTCAGGCTACTATGAGTTATGTTTCTTCTTGGCCACTGAGTACCATTTTATTATTGATATTAAAGAAGACATGTTGAAAGGAAAAGGGTAAATATCCCCCCAAATATGCTACTTTTTAAAAGTATTATTTGATTCCAAGTGAAAAAAATTTCATTCTTCTAACTAAAACCTAATTTAGGCAGACCAGAAACAACTCTGCATGATAGCAAGTGCCTTAGAAGATGGTACCATGACTGCTGAACTGGCTGGGATAATAAAACGACTGTGGAAAGACCCAGGAATCCAGGCCTGCTTTGATAGGGCATCAGAATATCAACTCAATGACTCAGCAGCATAGTAAGTAAATTCATTCTTATATGTATTTTCAATGAAATATGTTAAAAGTCAAATAGAATAATCAATTTGTAAAGAGTAATAGAGAAAAAATTCTATGTGCATTTGTAACATTGAAAATACTAAAGAGATAGCATATGGAATGAAGTAAAAAAAAAAAAGCTAAGGTAAGAGAAGTTAGACTTGAAAATAATTACCAGATATGCTTTCATATAACTGTTTATCCAGCTGTTGCACTTGAGAAGATAAATAATGTGATATATTTGCCAAGTTAAATGCACAACATGGTCTAGTCATAATAAAATCAGGATGCTAATGTTTATAAAGGACTCAACACTCACAAAAATTAAGTATTTTTCAAAAAAGGAAATGATTGAATGACCTTCCCTGTATATACTTGTGTGCGTATGCAAACATACATATATTTCCCTGACACATACTAGGTCTGAGATCTTGAAAAGTCAATTAATCTCTCAGTTTCCAGGGTAACTCTGTAAAGACAGCAAGTTGTAAGATACGTACTTAGTCTGCATCAGGAGGAATTTTTCTCTGCTTGCTTCTTACAACAATGAAATCACATAGATAATAAAAAGATAGATACATAGATATATAAGTACTCAGAGGAATAGAGAGAGAGAGATAAGGGCTGCAACTGTGATTTCAGTGATATAGGGAACTGAATACTTAGAAAACTTGCTTTGCTAAGTCAATTTGGACATTTTCTGTAACTTGGAGAGTCGTAAAGTGTTGCCTAGAGCACTGGAGGGAATAAAAGTCTTGTTTGAAAAGCAAAGCAGAACCAAACAATCTAGGTTTTCCTCGTACCTGTCAAAATGCAAATGCTGACTTCATTGAATTGGCCCTTAAATCTAAAAATATATTGGCAAACTAAAACTTTGTTTAATATCAGAGAAACTGGTTGTACTTCTATTTGCCAGAAGCAAGGCTTCACTTTGGGACAAAAACAAAATATGTATATATAAACATATATGCATATATACACACACATACATACATACATGTATGTTTGAAAAATATGTGTATATGTGTGTGTATGACATATTTCACAGTACCACATAATAAGTCTCAGGATTATAAATGTTCAAAGAAATCTCAAAGAAATAAGGTAAAATAAATGAAGAAATAGTTGACCAGCCATCACTTCTTTTCTAAAAGAAATACAGAATGTCTCATAATACAGAACTGTGTTCACACCAAAGCCTAAAATAGGAGGATAATAATAAAGAATACCTACATAAATGGCTCTTATACATGTGCTGATGAAAATCACTCTAGGGGAGGAATCATTACCTATTTTGCATCAAAGAGGTATTTTTATTTTCATTTTGGCTTAAGATTTTTGGGGGGTTGACTTTATGAGAGAACTCCTTACCCAAACAGGTAAGACCTATTGCTGGCAAAATGAGAAGAGCTAGGCATGATAGAATAGTAGATATGGGTGGATGTGTCAACTTGGGCATCTGCTGGGTAAAGGCTGGCTGGGACCACTGGTTTAGGATTAAAGTGGAAAATAATCACACACACAGAGATGCTGTGAATGTAATAAACAGAAACAAGATCATTTCAAAAATCAGAAGACTGTGTATGAAATGGGAGACATTATATGTAGTTTGGATTTTTGTGTGTATTAAATTTAACACTATAGTAACAAAAGTGCCTTGTTTGTATGCATCCCCTTCTTAACTTCCTTCTCATTGTGGGGTACTTTCTAACGATTTATTGATAACATTTTTCTTTCTGTTCCTTTTGTTGCGTTATTATCCCACATGTAACAAATAAGTACATTCCAGCAAAAATAAATTTCTGCATTGACTATGCCTGAATATGTATCTCTTTTGGCACCTGTTGTCTACCACTTCTGTGCCAAGGGATAGAAAATATGGCACATCATTAGTCTTATGGAGTTGTGATTAGTCACTGAGAGTTCTGTAGTCTTTAAGAGTTATTTTCCCTTAAAATTCTTTTGGTCATTGAACAAATTTTTCTCCTGGTTCTATTCAATTTATGCTATATTAGTTCATAGAAATTTTAATAGGATTCATTGAAACTATAATATGTATTACTTCTTACTCTCTAATAATATTCTATTAGCCTTCATACTCTATAATTCATTCAGCCATCTCTTTTTTGATGAATATCACCTTTTTTCATCTTTTTGCCATAATAAAAACGTGGCTATAAATATTTGCTATTTTTCTACATAAGTTCTTTGTCTGAGTCTTTTACTGCTTTGGGGTGTACACCTTTGACATTTACATTTTGCAACCCAGTATCACACAGTCAAAAGGTTTAGAAAATTTAGTGACTTTTGGGATTTAATTGTAAATTATTTTCCAGAATAGTTGAACCAATTCAAAGTGCAACCAACAATGCATTGGCACATGCCATTTTCCTCATCTGTTATCGTTCCAATCCAAAAGGTATTAGGTTGAAACTTATAACTGTTTAAACTCGCATTTCTTTTATTACTAGTTATTTTATAATTTTCTCTTATGGTTAATAAAAGCTTGCATTTCTTCCTTTGAAAACTGCCTCTTCATATTATTTGACCACTTATCTTTTGGGAAATCAAGTGGCAAATTCATTGGGTGGTCAAAGCATAGACTTATATAAGGGTGAGGCCTTAGAGAAAATCTGGTGAAGTCCAACCCTTCTCATTTTATAGATGAGACACAGAGGGGAAAAGTAAACACAAATTCGGGACTAATTAATTATTTGACATGGGCAACAAGTAGCAGAGCTAGCATTTGAGATCTTCTGACTATTAGAAAATTTTCCATAAAAATCTATTTTTATATATATATATATATATATATATATATATATATATATATAGTCTTCAGGTATACATACATACAAATATATATATGTGTGTATATATATCATTAGAAATATTATTTTTAAACAGATATAGGAAATAACCAGTCTTTCAAAACAATTGAACCAAATTATTGAATGGTTCCTATTTTTTTTCCAGTTTTACAAGATAGGCATCCACAACCAAATACCGAATTTGCATATTAAACAATATTTTCACATTCAAATAAGCTTCATCGTGAATGGAAATGAAGATGTTTAAATATGTCCTTTAAGCATTTTTTCCACCATCTAACAGACATAGTTTTTAAATTATCTTAATTTTGAAAGGTATGTTTATTTTTTTTGAAAGACTTCATGACTCAACAGACTAATACCCTTCCTAGTTCATAGGCATATTCAGGTAAATAGCCAACTCTGTATGTATCATACTACATTAAAGTTCATGGAAACTGAGAAGCATATGTTCTCAATTCTTTCTGCAGAAACATTTATTCTATATACTAGGAGTAACTTTTGAAAAATCACTTTATCAACTATTATCTTTTGTTTTTCAGTTGTTTCAGTCTTGTATGACTCTTTGTGACCCCATTTGGGCTTTTCTTGGCAAAGACATTGAAATTGCTTGCCATGTCTTTCCCCAGCTCATTTTACAGATGAGGAAACTGAGACAAATAGGGTTGTGACTTGGCCAAGGTCACACAGCTAATAAGTGCCTGAGGCCACATTTGAACTCAGGTCTTCCTGACTCCAGGCTCAGTGCTCCATCTGCTGTGTCACCCAGCTGTCCTCCCCCCCCCCCACACACACACATATATTATCTTGGCTTTGCTAAACTGAAAAGGAATCACTATTTTGGGGGAAAAGTGATGAATTATAGGTTTACTTATACTCAAAAGGGAAGTCATTATTTTCCCCCATTAAAGCCCTCAACCCCACACCCTCACATATATTACACTTGGAGAAAGGAGTCTTCTCCAGATCTTTTTGTTTCTGTTGAGGATTCTCCCATTCTCCCATTTACATAGACTTGATTCCGCAGAATCATCCTTAATTCTTCACTTCCTATATATTATTAGTTATGAAGCCACACTGATTCTATGTCCACAACAGCTCTCTCATTCTTTGATCCTCTCAAATGATCACTCTTCTAGCTCATTGCCTCTTGTCTGCTCTCTTCATCACAATGTCTGGATTATTGCAGCAATCTCAAAAGTGATCTCTGTGGTTCTAAATCTCCCCGCCTTCCAATCTGTCCTTCACATTGCAGCAAAAATAATTTACCTAAACTATGTGGCTCTTTGTGTCCCTCCTTTGCTCAAAAACCTTCAGTGGCTTTCCATTTGACTATAGGTTAAGATGCAAACTTGTCTACCTGGCATTTTAAACCTTCCACAATCTGGCCCCCACCTACTTTTCTTGTATTGCATATTATTCTCCTTCACACACTCTGTATTCCCACAAAATTTGCTTCCTGACTATAACCAGAGTATGACATTTCTCAGTACCTATTCACAGACTTGATTTCATGTTTATGACACCATCCCTTCTGATGACTTCCTTGCAGAACCTTTGTCTGCCTTCAAAGTTCAGCTTAGGTACCATCTCCTATGAGAAACCTTTCCTGATTCTCCCAAATATTAAGCCCTCTCTCCTTCAAACTATAATGCATTATGAGTCCACCTACATGTTATAGTTACACACACACACACACACACACACACACCCCATAAAACATAAGCTCCCTGAGGGCAAGAACTCTTTTCTTTGTGTCCTTGCATCACTTATGTGTAACACAGGGGTGGGGATGCTGTGACCTCAAGGCCACATGTGGCATTCCAGGTCCTCAATTGTGGCCCTTTGACTGAATCCAAACTTCACAAAACAACTCCTTTTATTAAGGGGATTTGTTACTAACCCAACAGGCATTCAGTACATATATGTTTTGTTCTGTGTCCAAGCCAGGAAGCATTGTGTAATTTAAAGAATGCTGGAGATGCTTATTCAAATCCCAAGTCTGCCATCTATTAGCAGAGTGACTCTTGGCAAGTCACTTAAACTTTTCTGAGCCTCAGCTTCCTCATCTGTAAAATGGCTACAAAATACCTGTAGTAGCTACCTCATAGGAGTTTAAAAGACTTAAATAAAATATATACAGCACTTATTAAACTTCAAGGTGCTATAAAGATCTTTCAATATCATAGGTTCGAAACTAGGGGTGGGGGAAAAATGTATCCTTTTCTGTAAAACAAGGTAAACTATCTAATCTCTGGTTCCTTACAATAGTAGTAAGGACACTGAATTTTAAATCTAGGTTTGAAACATGGTTGTGTCATTCTTTATCTTTCTTGTTTTTTTTCCTTTTGGAAGGCAATTGAGGTTAAGTAACTTGCCCAAGGTTACATGGCTAGTTTTGTGTGTATGTGTATGTGTGTGTTAAGTGTCTGAGGCCGGAACCGAACTCGGGTCCTCCTGACTCCAGGGCCGGCACTTACTCACTGCGCCACCTAGCCTCCCCTCTATCTTTCTAACATTGGACAAACCATTTAATATTTCTGGGACTTTGTTTCCTCTCTAAGCCAACTTTTTTTTTTAATAGATGAAGAAATTAAGTCCCAGAGACCTTAAGGAAGTTGATCAACGTTACACAAATAGTAACTGAGAGCATCAATTTTCAAACTCAGACTCTCTTATTCCAAATGCATTAATCTTTCCAGTATTCAAAGGAAATTAGGAAATTTCTCATAAAACACTTCAAATTATGTATAATAAAACCACTTGCCTGGGGTTCTCCGACTACTATGTTATGGAACAGGGAATAGAACCCACTCATTTCAGCACAAAGCCATTATCACCCATAAGTGACAAAATTACACCAAAGCGATCGTCAATACTTACATTCATCTGATTATGAGACTGTTGTTGTTTGAATATTATAAATGCAAGAGGGAAGCTTGTGATACCTGATGGATCTCAGGCTGCAGCTTTGAACTGTAAGGAGATAAGAGCAGCTGCTAAGTTGCCAGCGTATTTAATATTTGAAGTTAAAGGTCCATCACCCAGAAAGGACTAGCCATTTAAAAACCTTTCTGTGTTGCTAATTTATCAGATGCATTGGGCTGAAATTTATAGCATGGTAAATAAGCTAGTAGTTTTCCCTGATCCAGAGTGCTGAGAGACAGGAAATAGTAAATACTGAGTCTGATTCTACAACTAAAAGGTTGGCTGCTGAGGTGGTGTGATACTCCTTAGTGATGCCCTCCTTAAGTTTAAATGGGGGGTGTGAAACTTGGGCTCCCCCTGCAGGAGACTGAAAATGAGAAGGTTTCCAGAGACATTATTCCATTATTCCAAAATAGAATTGTAAATCTGGCAGACTGTCAGTAACAATATCCTCTATAAACAATAAGTCTTTCAGATAATGCTATGGGAAATTTCCTGATAGCATTTCATCATGTTGATTGGAACCTCCTGGGATTTTGTGGTGATTTGAGCCTTACAGCTAAGGCTCTGAGGTAGTTCCAGCCTAGACACACAGGATCATAGGGTAATAGGTCTAGTGCAGGAAAGGATCTCATAAACAAGCTAGGCCAACCCTCTCATTCTGCAGATTAAAAGCAAAGCTTTAGGGAGGTTAAGAGACCTTGCTCATGATCACAGATGTTGCTACTGAGCCCTGGTCCTTTAGCTCCAGATCCTTGAGAATCTTGAAGAGATTAGACTAAGGTCTAAAAGAAAACAAACTGTATCTGGAATGAATGTCAGAGATTAGATAGTCTGATATGCTGGAAACTAAGACCCAAAGAGGCTAAATGCCTTGCCTTAGGTCCCAAAGTTAGATAAGTATCAGGGACAGGATTTAAAACCTGAACTTCTAAGTCTAAAGTCTTTGAGATTTTAGAAGGTATTTTAAAGATTATCTAGCTCTCTCTCTCTCTCTCTCTCTCTCTC